>NC_081173.1:15001925-15328711 GCF_012432095.1 Onychostoma macrolepis
ACTGCATATTTTTAATTATAACTTAAGACCTTCAGTTAAAATTACTACAATGCATTTTTTGGTTCGGGGATAATTATTGGGAAGCGATTTTTTGAGTCAATATTTGTCAGTTCCCACAATTTTTCAAAATGTAAATTTGTTACAGTGTATATACATACACACTAGAGATCTGAAAACATTCAACATTTGCTGTTTATGTAGAACAGACAGGGACCTCCAGAAACGCACAATGCACGAGGCGCTTTTTGGAGAGGAAAAAATAAAAAATAAAAATTTAATGGATGTAATCAAAGAGTGATTATATCAACATTAACTCAAGCACAATAGATAATGCAGCATGGCAATCTGGTTTCTTCTGCCTGCAAGCTGATGTTTCAGTCTACAGGAAACTAGATCAACATCACGCATGCAATCACACCAATTAGCCTCTATTAAGCTACAACACGTAACAACATGTGGATTTTTTTCCGTCTTCACCAAACTAATCTCAAGGCTGCGGCACACAAAGGAGTGAGAAGTTCCATGTTCACGTGGGCTTTGAGTATAGTGATTGTCTCTGATCCAGAGATGAGCAAGAAATACCTAGGCCTGAAGACAATTAAATAATTAGTCCAATTAAGCCTTCAGATAACACGCCTGTAATTAAATAATTTGCAAACCAAGGGATGGTGACAGTTCACAGAAACAAATTTTGTCTGTGTTGGGTTCATCTCCCATCCAAACAAAAAGATTTAATTGCAGTTCAACATACGCAGATTACAGTAGAAAATAGATCTCTGATGAATGCCCTGCAGAATGGGAAGACCAGTGTCTTTTACAAAATTGTACAAAAACAAGTGGATTTGAAATAGGTTAAAAAAAGAAAATGTGTATACGTTTGGCTGAAATTTTCAGTTGCTATCAAGAAAATTGGCACATTTCAGTATAAGGCGCACTTAGTTATTTTCATTTGTGTTGTGACAACAATAGATGAGTGCTGGTACAATAAAATGAGTATATTTAAAGACCCACTTCATGTAAAAATAAAAAGCTTTTATTAGGTGACAGCTATGAAGCCCTAACCTCATGTGAGAATACATGATTGTTTTAATAATATTTTCAATGGTTTAATCAATACTTTTTTTCCAGCATGTTAATCATATTTTTACAAAAATCAACTCATTACTGTAAAACGTTAATAAGGAAATACTTAAAGTGCACCTTTTTTCATTTTCAAACCTATTCCACATATTTCAGTAGATTTGCCCTTACCGTAAATATGAAAAAAGTGTGCAGAATCCTTGTGGGTCTAATTATCACATCCACCTTATTTTTACTATAAGAACAGGTTCAGCCATTTGTAACTTGAACGTGCAAGGCTTCCAATGTCATTCGTTTCCAGTTATTTTTAGCTGTACAAAAGAGCTCGTTATGATGCTTGACATTGTGAACTTGATATTTTAATGTATTGTCATAATTATAAACACTGATTTGTAGCACAAATAGTTTAATACACTTGTTATTTCTCTAGTTATTTACCTATAGGAGCTAATGAAGTCTCACACATCCCCATAAAATAACTAGCTTACTTCTGCACTGCAAAATTAGGTGGATTATTACATTGCATAGTAGTTAAGAGACCTATATGCCTGAGTGCTCTAATTTCCTGCATAATTTGTTATGATTTTGAATCATTTGCAATGACTGTGCAGGATGCTATATATCCTCTATTCCAGAGTGGCCTAATTAAGGAAAAAAATCTCCCAATATACACCTAAAAATACCGTCAACATCTTTCCAGAGAAGAACTCTCCATGCTTGAAATTGGCTGGTGTCAGTGATGTCAGGTTTGAGAAGAAGGCCGTTTAATGTGCAGTCTTTGCGGGCACAGGAGAAGGTTGCATCTCTGTAACAGGCATATTGGCAGTGTCCTCCTGTCTGGCACAGCCAATCAGCATGCTGACTCAAGGGAGGATAAAACTCAGTGTGGCTTTAGCTGAGAGGCACTAGAGCGAGCCAGGAAAAGCCCGGCTGAAGCATGCGTGCACATACACGTCCTCTCATTCTCACTTTCCCCTTCTAGTCGCTTCTTTTTCGGCGTCAATAATGCACTTTCTGACTCTCTCTGTCTCTCAATCGGAAACACAAGCAGAATGTTTCTATATGTGACCTGCGATAATGAAGTCTATCAATGGCGTTGATTGCCTATGGCTTCTTATATCGAGGAAGATTTTTTGAAAACAACAGGGGAAAAGAGGGGAAAGTTGACCTGAAAAATGGCAATATATAAATATATATTTAAAATTCATCAACAAGGCCCATGAACTGTCATCTACCTCTATATCCACCCACAACCCCGAAGCAACAACACAAAATGACAAGTGACAGATTTTAGATATACCGTTTTAAATCTGGTCACCTGGCGTGATACACCAACAAGCAATAAATCTCTTCCATGCTACCCTGCTGAAAAAACCAATAGAACCCTGCCCAAAACACAATAGAAAATGTAATGGTTTTAATGGGAATTGTATTGGTTTTAATGGAAACTATAATGGTGTCTACTGGTATGTGATGGATTCTATTGGTGGGATGTTAAATCCTAATGGAAAAATGCCCAAAACACACTACAAAAATGAATTTTGTAATGGTTTTACTGGAAAAAGCTAATGGTTTATAATGGTATTTTAATGGAAACCATTAGAATTTCTGTGATGGTTTCTATTGGGCTTCTATTGTTTTTTTGTTCATTTTATTTTAGCAGGGTACTCTCTCCTAAAAATATTTTGTCAAACACTTGATTTCTATTCCTGTCACGAAACTTTTGAAACACATATACCTGGTACAAGCTACTGTGAAGTTGTGTTTTAAAAAGCAGCACAATAAACAAGTTAATTTTGAGTAGTGATGAACAAATCAGTTGAGTGATTCAATGACTACAATTACATGCACACAAATAATACGATTATTTCCAATAAACAGAGTAAGGATCTAATCACATTATGATGTTTGCAAGTCAAGAGCAAAGCTTCACTCCCGTTTACATGCAATTTCCATTATTCACATTATACGTTATTAATTGTGATTATTTTTACGGCCTTAATTCACATACCCCACTGCACAGCAAAAATGATGGACTAAGAAAGTGTAGAAGTGTTACTGGCTGCTATTTTAATTTATTTACGTCTAATGCAAAACGCTTTTGTATGGTTGTATCTTCATGCTTTTTCAGCGCCGTAAAATGTGATGGCAATGCCTCTTCAGCTGGGTTTGCGTATGCATTGTGCTTTTTGTTTTTAAAATCCAGTGAATGCAAATTTGTTCACTGGTTCTTGTGTATCCAGCCTTGGACATGTTTGTTGTGACATGCCTAAAAATGTCCCCATTTCAGTGTTTTCGTCAATCAGTGTACTCCATTATGTTCATGACGCGCAACGTCGACAACATGAACTCTGTTTCCTCGGCCCCCCAGAAATGCAATGCTTTCTTTCCCACCATCGTTTCTAATCTGTGTATTACAGCAGGTGCGTGGCACTTCATTCATGTATGTCACAAGCACATGCGCACTTTGGTCAGAGCAGCAATAATGCGATTAAGGTGTTTACATGCGTACACCACCTACAGTATGTTAATACGATCATGCTTGCTGTGATTATGAGCTTTATCGCATTATTTAGATCGAAGTATTGCGTTGACATGAGGTAAAGTTTAATTGCAATATTGCCAAAATGTCATTATAATCTCATTATGAGGGTGTATGTAAACGCACTGAATAAATCGCTTTTTTTTCCCCTGAATGAATCAGCGGTTTGAACAAATCGTTACAGTGGTTCAATGACACGTTAATTTCTGAAAGAATAAGTGTCTTTGAACAAATCAGTTGAATGAGTGATTCAGGCTTACTCATAATGTGCAGAATTCAGAACTACCTATATACTAGCATGCTACTCTTACTATTTTTTTTTTTGTGGCAGAAATAGTAAGAAATTGTTTTCTAGAATGAATGTTCAGAAACTGTCAATTTGCTATATTTCTGAATGAAGCAGTGGTTCAGTGAATGAATGACTTTACTCCTGATTGAATCAGGGGTATTTAATTAATCAGTTTAGTTATTCAATGAGTCTTTATAATACAGTTATTTGTTGCCATCTACTGGCTTAACAATATATCTTGCAGGAAGAGTCCTTGAAATCCTACTATACTGAGAACTGATTCAGTTCTAAGTGCTGCACTAAATATCAGAGCTCTTGAAACGCTGCTTAGCCAATCAGATTTGAGGACCAGACCTAACCTTGCATAATAAACACAAAATGTTCAGCTTCTACTGATAGATTACTTGTCACTAGAAGCTTTTTGAGTCACACCCAGTTAGAACACAGTGTAAAAGATTAAGTAGCACACATGGAGGTGTTGCCTCCCCACCAAGTATCAGCTGGACCAAACCAAGTACATCCAAGGGGAGTCAGTGATTACTATTTTATCACAAACACTAATCCTGATTGGAGGCAGTTCCAAGCACTTTAAAGTTACTTTCCCTTTTGTAATTAGAGACTAATAATTGAAATATAAAATGAGCTCTCCAAATCAAATCAACCTGAAAGTGAAACACTTTGCTTGTGATCCAAAACGAGCCCATGGTTACCCAATCAAACAAAGTAGCTTGTAAAGCAGCTTAATTGATTTTAATGGAGCAGGCTGTAAATGAAACCGCTAACAGCTGGTCAGAAATAAGCTTGGCTTACCTTGCCGGACATCCCTGGGTGCTATAGCGATGCCATTCTTTGAATGCAGCTGTGTGACACAACAGTCATCGGGTGGGGATTGCAACACGCTCGCGCTGGGATCTAAAGAGTGGTTGTGGGGTGCAGTGGGCAGAAGGGAGACCGGAGGGGCCGTGTTGGGACAAACGCATCCCGTCTGGGTGATACTGCAGCTCTCGGTTTCCCATCCTGAGCCGACGTGCAAGCACTCCTCGAACCATCGGCACAGGACTCCACACGTGAACTGACTTGAATTCTCATTATTAATAAGCAGAACCTCTACGAGCCGGAAGTCCAGAGTTTCCGCTGACAAGGGGGCTTGGCCCTCAGACGTCCCATCTCCATTGTCGCCTTCTTTGTTGGGATGAGTGGTCAGGCACAGCTGCACAAAGTTCTTATCGAACTGCAGGAAGGTGTGGGGTCCTGGGACCATGCAAAGCTCAACAGCTTCAGGGTCCGAGGGGAAGGTGGGCTGGTCTGGGGGGCCACAGGTCTGGTTTGAGAGGTAGTGGTCCAGGGGCAGCACTAGTGGGGAAAAAGCTAAGCAGGCGCCGGCATGGCGATTGAAGCGGAAATAGAGCGAGTACTTGGTGGGGTCAGGGTTCTCCACAGTCCAGGAGCATCCAGATGCCAGAGCCGATGGCCTGGGAAAGAGGTCCCTGAGCGAGAAGGAGCCGTATAAGACCCCAGCCACCAGAGAGGAGCAGGGGGCAGCCTGACCCAGCGGCTCCACAGCCCAGGCCAGTGCAAAAAGGGATGACAGCACAGACAGACAGAGATGACCAGCAGTGTTCATCCTATGTCATTTGTCCTACGGGGGAAGAAAGAGATACAGATGAGTGATCCAAACACCATTTCAGTGAGGTCAAACAACTAATTAATTAATCTGTCAAATATGTCTATGATTAATCTTGCTCATTTTCTTTCTTGAAACAATATTTAAATCTATTGCAATACATGCATCATCTTAAATAACAGAAATAGAACAAGATGTTCTCTCATGAAAAAACATTACTACTATATATATATATATGCTACTTTTAATATCAAATCATCATATTTAATATCATCCCATGTTGCTTATACTGTAGGATTTTGTTTCAATTTGGGTTCATCCGGAACCTATATTTGACAAAGGACAGCAGCTATTTACACAAAGAACTTCTATGATGAGAGTACATAGTGGTAGATACTGTTTGCACCAAATATAAATAGCACTTAATTGCATCTTGTTTACACCATCTTTGCCTTAACATATGTTTTTATTACAAGTTTTTAATCAAAATAAAATTTCTGCTGGGGTTTGCAGTGTTGTGGGGTCCATAGTCATTTTGTTTCATTTGATCAAAAGGAAGACAGCAATTAAAATGATGCTGAAAGCACAAAACAGCAAGATACAAGTGGTGTCCATAAAAAAAAAAAAAAAACCAGCCTCTCAAAATCATAACCACACCTGCATATACAATCATACACTACACATATAAAATTATTCATTTTCTACATCACTGATGATGATTCTCCAAGCACAGCATAAACAATCCATAATAAAATCCACTGCTGATCATTTTCATTCATTATTACCAGTTAGTCATCACAGCCCTAAATACCAGGTTTATTATAGTTAACTAAAACAAGAAAAAATAAATACATTTATTAATTAATTTGTTAAATAATTGTTAACTGAAATAAATTAACAACATTCTCATTAACATTCTTCATATTCTAGTGCGATTAATCTAGTGTGATTAATCAACGATTAATCGCACCCAAAATAAACGTTTTGGATTATATAATATATGTGTGTTTACTGTGTATATTTATTATGTATATATAAAGACACATACATACAGTATATATATTTTGAAAATATTTACATGCATTTACATGTATATAGTTGTACTCATATAATTAATATTATATATAAATATATTTAATATATACATATAACATTTTTTTTAAATATATACATGCGTATGTGTGTGTATTTATATATACATAATAAATATACACAGTACACACATATTATGTACACAAAAACTTTTATTTTGGATGCGATTAATAGCGATTAATCATTGCCCAGCACTATCATATACTAATGAAACAAACAACACAAACTATTAAAAATTACAAAAACAAAATTACTAAAGCTTTAACCAAAATTTACAATGAAAACAGAAAATATAAAAATAACTATAATAGTACCTCAATCATACTAAAACAGCACTGCTAAATTTCATCATTTGATTTGTGTAAAACTCTGTTGGTAAAACAAAAGAGAAGGGAAGTTCTGAAGGAGAGATTGCAAGAAGGGCAACACAATGTTATTTGAATATTAGATTCATTAACAGATTTACATCACTAATCCTCTTTAATCTGTTCTGCGGAGACACTGCAGAGTGTCAAAAACAAACAGCCAGAGAGAACGAGAATGACAACAGAAAACCTGAGACAGGAGAAAACAGGGTGAGATGGAGAGGAACGGTCGTGTCACATATCGGGCCATTTAAGCTCTCTGACAGCATTAATGAACCGGAAAGTTTTCCTGTAAATCAGCCCCTTCGGTCTTGATTCCTGCCTGCCAGAGCTCCTCACGCCAGCCTTTTTCCACAGCTGCGTTTGGAAGCCCCAATTCAGCCTCTCCTGAGCCACCGCTCACTTTTCATTCAGTCAGCCCGCCCCTCTGGCACTGGTCCCTTTGTCTTAATTACATGTGGTTAGTGGGTCACATTACTGGCATACAGTAGGCTGCGGTGGGACGTCCTTCATTTGGAGGGCCTTTGGGTTTCCTGACACTCCCACCTGGATCAATAGGTGGAAATCTCTGACTTTCCTCCTCCTTTTTGCCTCTTTGTCATTCTGTCTCACCCTTCGTCTCCTCCTTCCCACTCTCACTCAGAGCAGACTTGTAAATCATTTCAGGGCTGCGTGTTCTCTCTGTGAAGGTCGCAATCCTATTCACAAAGACACAAAACGGACACGCATACTTTTCTCCGATGTCTGAAATCCCTGACGGATGTGCTGAGAAGACTGATGACTCTTCTGTGGAGGGTTTAGCCCTTCAACTAATCTCCCACACTCTCACGCACACATGCATCCTTTAGTTTCCCACTGTGACACATTTATAGGTATTTGAGTTTTTGATTAATAGGACGTGGCACATGACATGACAACTCTTTTTTTTTATCCTGTCTATTAATTTATTTTAAAAATACTTTAAAATGCAATTCAGACATTCAATGTGACATTCAGACAGTTTTTTTTTTTTGGAGCATAAATTCAAGCATGAGGAAGGGCGATTGATCAAAACTCTATTAATAAAATATTTAAATGTTTTAAGTTTGAATGGTGTGTGGCATTATATTTTCTACAACTGTCATCTTGATAAAAAAATAAAATGTAAAAAAATATTTTAAAATGATCTTTCTCTCTCTCTCTTTACACATTTCTGATTCTTTCTGATAGTGATTTTATTTCTGACAGTTACAGGGTTATGATGAGATTTTATGGGAGTTTTATGAGATTTGTTAAAGTTTTTAAATTATACAACTTTATGTATTAATGTTTATGTGTATGGAAACCCAAAATTATAATTTATTTTCCTCTGTTATAATCCTTTGTAAATGACATACTGACATTATTTTCTCAACTTGTTCATTATGACTGTTTCAATAAAAAAAAAATTATATAAAATAAATAGGTCATGTGCACACACACACACACACACACACACACACAGAGATAGATAGATATAGGTGGAACATTAAAAGTTAAATATATAAAGATAAAATGCATTTGTCTAGTCATGCATCTGTTGGGATGTTATGAATATTCCGATGCATCCCAGAAGCCCATTAGCTCCGTGTATGAGGTGTGCTGGAATCAGTCACCAGCAGCGAAGCGAGTTAAATGGAGCTAAGAATTGGCTCTGGAGAGGGGCCTTTAGACAAGGCAGATGAAAATACGAGAGTTTAAAGTGGATACATCTTTCATTTGATGAGAGGTTCCTGACTCAAGCTTATTATGAGATGGCTGGAATAAAGGGTTTACATGAACAAAATGGCACAAACTAATTATTCTACCAAGAAATAAATAAATACTGTATGAATTGGCACAGAGAAGCGAGTTGCACTCCATTTCAAAGGTGCTTATCACTTCTCTCGTTCCTCATATTACTGAAAAATGCTTATCTGATCATGCGTTTGCTTATTTACTTATTGATTTGTTTTGTGGGATTATGGTGATGAAGAACAGATTTTTCACTGGCTATTTTAAACTGCAGGGTGCAGACAGGCCATATCTGAATATTTGTATACATGTGACACTAATCTGAGTCGTGTGAACAAATCCTTTCAAATCCGATTTGCTCTACTTTCATATGTGGTCCTGGATTGGATACATTTCTGATTTGAGTCTAAATCATCACACCAGAATTCATGTGTTTGTACTACCCTGTGGATTAATTCAATGCCAGCAGCGCCTGTCTTAAAAAAGCAATTGTAAAAATCAGAGAAAAACAGAGATGGCAAGAAAACACTTTTAATTGATATTGGATGAGATGCTTCAGTTAGGCAAAACCCAAGGGAATATATCACAACCGAGCTGTGTTAGCACATTAGTGTTGCAACTTCCAGGGCCAGTGTTGATGCTGTAAAATGTGAGAACAATTCTAAAGGCCCAAAGCCCCAGCAATATTGATGTAGGATCTAACAATTAAATGTATATATTATATATAATCTGGTCACACTTTATTTTCAGGTCCTTAACTACGAATTTTGCCTCAATAAACTCCTAATTTGCTGCTTATTAATAATTAGTAAGGTAGTAGTTAAGTTTAGGTATTGGGTAGGATTAGGGATGTAGAATATGGTCATGCAGAATATGTGCTTTATAAATACTAATAAACAGCCAAAATGTTAATAGTAGGCATGCTAATAAGAAACTAGTTAATAGTGAGAACTGGTCCCTAAACTAATGTGTTACTGATAATACAATAATGTTACACCTGTGCATACACCTTAATACATTTCTGTGTACAGATTTTCATTTTTTTTAATTTTTTTTTTTACAAATGAATACTTCTTGCTTGAATAATTGCTTGCCAATATTCCTGTTCATTAAGTACACCAGTAAGCAGCTGTCAGTAACAACAGATGAGCAGCACAAAGAAATCAAACACTAAACCACCTCTGAGAAAAGAAGCTTGAAAAAAGGTGGGAAAGACATAGAAGGTCAGGCAAAAACAGAGTAAGGAGCATGTCTGGAAATAATAGGTTCTGAGATGAAACTGAAACAGTAATGAAAGACAGTGCAGACACAGGGATCTTTAGAGATGCAGGGATGGCTTTGATTTTTATGAAATATGGATTTTTATTTATTTTTTTCTGTTATAACGCTCCTATCTCAGTTTAAAGAACGCAAGTTTTGGGTGGGGCATATTTAAAGCCACGTCCTATTTAAATAGCCAACAGACTTTTGTTACATCACAGTCATGAATCATGATTTGTTACTTGCTGTTTGGTTGTAAGGCGGGGATTCTCATTCGAGATACATTTTTAATTAACAGAAATCTACAGTGCAGAGGGTTGGTTCTGGAAAGAAAGGCTTTTAAATGTGTATATCTGCTAAAAGCCCATTTTTAGGAGCACACTAGCATACAGATGAGCGCAAAGCTAACAGACATGAACTTAAAGCTAGAAAACTCAGATTTTTTTATTAGATTCTTTAATATGCATTGGGTAAGCCTTTCGTAGGTTGATTAGCAAGAGAAGTTGGTCCATTGAGCTGTGTTAGGTCAGCGCGGCACACACTCTTTAATTCTGTGCTGTTTTGTCCCACTTTTGGGTTATTTGGCTTCCCATATTGGCCTTTGTTTGTTTAATCTGCTCATCCAGCCTAACATAGCAACAACCAATAGCATTATTTTGGGGGTGGGGCTATCTGTTTGTCCAACCAATCACAGATCATTTTGAGAAACCTGTTTGAAGAAGTTTTAAAAAATGCTTTGATTTGCTGATGCTATGTGATGCATAAATAACACACCTTTAAAGAACAGCATCTAATCTTGATCTTTCTCTCTTTGCTTATTCACGTTTAGAAAGAATAGCCTAATAAATAAATGAAAGGAGAAGATAAAGAAGAACATGAAAACTCTAGAATGGCTTGCTGAAATATTTTTGTCAGCTACTCATCATGTGATGTTACCCGTACCTATGGTTGGCTTTAACACTGTCAAATGACTTCAAAGCTGCTCTTTACACAATAGCAAAGCTTTTGCAACTTTTATGTTCAGGTCAGGTAAGCCAGCTCATTAAGTCCAGATCCCCAGGGTACAAAATCACACAGCGACACACAAAAACATGCACACTCACAAACAATTACATAACTGTTAGGCTGAACCAGCCATGTGTCATTACAGATGAGAGCGGTATCTTGACATTTGTGAATCCATCGTCAGTGTACATGTTCAAGATCCATCTGAACATTTGATTGATGGATACAAGGATTCTCAGCTAACCTTGGGGCCGCGTAGGACCGGAGGAGGAGAGCCAGGCCGTTCGGGGGGTATCAAAGGCCCTGTAGTGGGTCCTAAAGCAAGCTAATGTAATGCCATAATGACCTTTCACATGCAGGAGTGCAGGCTGGATATGCAGCAAAAGCAAGGTTAGATTGAGGGCACATATGTTGCCTTTGGATGTGATGTCCAAAGGTCTAAGCAAGACTCCATATGAGGTTTGAAGGACAAAATATGTACTTGGGTATTGTGGACTTAGCAGAGGTGAAGAGAAAATACCAGATGTTCTGGTGATTTTATTTTATTTTATTTTTTTATTCCCATCAGGAAAAGGATGAAACGTGTTGGAGAGCGCGGATCATTTTTCTTCAGCACCATTACTTGTTTGGCCATATTACGTACCAAATGGTTGAAATGGTTCAGATTCCTCTTTAAACAACTGCATTGATCGGTTGTTCTAGATTTCTACTATTGGACTCAAAAGTCCTAAATGTAAAGATTTCACATTTAACACACTAAGTTATCGCTTCATCAATAGACTGCAATTGAATACATAATTAACAACAAACTATTCTGCATTCACTCTACAGTAAATCAATGGAAAGCACACTGGAAAACAGTATTATCACTCCTACTCTCAATGGCAGGCCTATTTTATAATTCACAATCATGTCATTTGTGCGTTTGTTAGATGTTTTCTCCAAAGTTACTCTGCATTGAAGGCACGGGCCTATTTTTAGATTTCATTTAATTTTCTTTCAGTTATATAAATGCTTCATTCATTCAATTCATGCATTTTTGGGGAATTGAACCCATGAACTTGGTTTCAGCTTTACTGTTTGAACTACAAGAAAGCATGCCCAAGTTATAACATATAACTGGATGGATTTCAGAATAGAAATTAATATCTTTAGTGTTTGCCATACAAATGCAAACATAGATTTCTGCTCTCTTATTTGAGCTACCATGTTTTGCGTACTGGTCTAATGAGATTCTGTCATTTTCAGATTTACCCACCAATGTAAATAATAATGTTAATAAATAAATAAATAAAATCGGTAAAACAGATTCTTTGGGCAGAATAAGCTACAGTGCAAACCAGAGTTCATGTCAATATTCATAAGAACGGCTCTGTGAGACTAAATGCCTTGCAAATTAGTATTAAGTTTTGTAAAATCAACCTTCCAGTTCACAGTATGCTATACCACAGACTGACCCCAACATGTTTATATATTCAGTATAACCAAAAGTATAAACCAATATGCTACCACAACCCATGCTCAAGTCTTTCCCAGCACTTATTCCCTCGGTCAAAGTAATCATAACTAACGCACTCTAAATGTGTCAAGGAGTTCAAGTTAGAGATTAAAGGTCAAAAAACATCAGCTAGGGGTTCTGTCTTCGCCTTAAGAACAGTTTTGGGTCAGTGTCGACCTGCTTGCCTAGTAAAACCCTGACCCATTTCTACAGCCCTAAGCGTAAAAGCCCTCAGCTTTGAGACACCGTGCAGAAAAACTAAATGTTCTGCTTCACTAACCAGGACACCTAGTGAGAGACCTGACCCTCGTTTCTGTTTCTGATTCATCAGGTTCTATCTACACACCTCGGGGATGGGATTACGAATGAGAGATACCAACTTTCTCTCAGGCCACGATGACCCAAAACTCCAAAGTAGTAGATACCTCTGGGTTTTCAGGTTTACAGTACTGAATAGATTTTTCTTTATTCTCCCATTGCATGACCAAAGTCAGTATCATTGCATTGCTGATGCAGTGACATGATAAAAGAAAAAAAAGTAGTTTTTATGAGACTGTAGCAACAATATAGATATTCATCAATCATATTTTTCATACTTGTACTGATCGTCCAAGCAATCCAAACTCAGTTATAACAGTCTGTCTGTCTATCTATCTATCTATCTAATCTTATTTTCTATATTTAATTGATATCATGAAAATTATGAATGCTTACATATACATTTGTAAAAATGCAAAACAATAATTAATACTGTGAATATTTCATAACTATAATAATATATTATACATATTATTTATATATTTAATCATATTTATGTTTTATTTCCTATAGATAGATAGATAGATAGATAGATAGATAGATAGATAGATAGATAGATAGATAGATAGATAGACTGTAAAAAGTGATAAGTTGACTTAACTTAAAAAAAATTGAGGAAACCCGTTGCCTTAAAATGTTTAAGTAAATGATAATTAAAAAATAAGTTAATTGAATTGTCAAGTTCACTTAACTTATTATGTACTTTTATTTTAATAATTTTAAGGCAACGGGTTTCCTCAATTTTTTTTAAGTTAAGTCAACTTATCACTTTTTACAGTGTAGATAGACAGACAGACAGACAGATTTTGTTTAAATTAACTCCAACACTACACTACATAATAACAATGCCGTTGTTCAATTATCTATTAATACTTCTAAAGTGCACTGGATACTTCAGGAAATCCTGCACCCCCTGTTGTGACTCTAGGATAAGCCCTCAGTGTCCTTAAATCCTAGATACACCTCTGCTCTGCAATACATGTACATGAGCTCTCTGTTGCAGACCCCATAGGATAGAAGCTCAGCGGCTCCTCTCTCGTCAACAACAAGGTCATGCAGACCACATGCTGGAAGATTAAATTACATTTTCTGTGGAGTGGATGCAGCACCGTACCCATTTTATCCAGACCCCCAAGGCCTCTCGCAGAGTGTCCCGTGGTCAGGGGCTGGCTAACATCGAACCTCTCTTTCATTGACATGCTTACACTCCCCATTAGACCTGCCCTGCTTTAGCCATTGATTTATTCATCCACACTGCAGGGGGCTAATAAGCAGCAAAAGCAGAAAGAACAGGGTTTAATTTTCCAGGGACAAAGGAGATATTGAGGCAATTACAACGGTGGGAAAGACAGGGTGAGCATTAAACCTTGAAGGTCGCCAATTGCCGCCTAAATGACAGGAGAGAAAAAGATGACACGTCAGTGGAATTATCATGTAAATGTTACATCATACAAAAAATGGCAGTAAATGGCATGTGGGTGATGCATTATTTCGCTGCACTGTGTGACATCTTCCAATATGAATATCCACGTTGAGCTGAATTGATTGAGACTGGTTGATAACCGATCGATGGCCGGCAAGCTGGCAGGAAGTGTGATAAATGTGAGGAAGTCAGCAATCGGCAAGATAAGCTTCCTGTGATCTCTCTTATGGATGCCAGTAGATAAACGTTAACAGGGACACTAAATGAGATCTCAGAAGTTAAAATCAAAATTCTTATTTCTTATCAAAAACCTTATTGTGAATTATATATATATATATATATATATATAAAAGTGCTGTCAATCGATTAAAAAAAAATCACTAATTAATCGCACATTTTTCTGAAATTAATTGCGATTAATTCCCTCTAACATTAAAGTTTTTAAATATACTTTTATATTGCAATAATTTCACATTCAATCTTCAAATTAATGTACAAACAACATAAAGACAGTATTTTTTTTTAAAATATTTGTTTAATGGCATCTTTTTTTCATGACTGAACGTCAGTATCATTGATACCAATACTGATTTCTCTATAAAATTCAAAAAAAGAGAAAACACAAAATAAAGTTTACATCTTTGTGTATAATGCACACTAACCCACGAACCATCAATTCTCGATGGATGAAAAATCAAATCCTGTCCGACTTTTTCTCTTCTAATATCTTTGTTTTCACTTGGAAATGTTATATAACAGAAATAAAACATTCACACTGACACTGTTTTTCCACTCTTTGCAATACTGCATACTTGAGAAAAATAAAACCTCTCTAGCAAAGGTCTTCACACAAACACAAACTTTCCAGACAGCATTTACAGTAACAAGTGAGGAAAATGAGAAAAAAGTAAATAAATAAACAAATTAAATAAAAATAAATAAAAATAAAAAAGGGAGCAAGAGGGGCAAATATAAAAATTAGACATGAGAGAAGAAGTAACCATGGCAACATCACCAAGAGTTTTATTTTAGTTGAGTTTGAGGGCTGAGGGCTTTTGAGGGCTTTCTGCAGTTGTTTTCGTCCAACAGGCTTCTCTGGAGACCCTTAAAGAGCATTCCTGAACACAGAGCAAATGTGCTACACAGAGCCACAGCTACCAGCTTCAATGAGAAACTACTCACACATGACTTTATAAAGGATTCATGTGACCGATAAAAACAAGTTGCAAAGTAACATGACAATGATCTGAGTAGTGCTGGGTTGCGCCAGCTATGTGTGGTTAGCTTCACTTTCGTCCAGCAAGATTCCTCGAAGCATCTGTGATATAAATGTACATGAACAATAATCAATACAAGGACGTATATTATGATCAGAAAAATAACTGAAATACATATCAGTGTATGATTATCACCACTGCCTTAAGATAAAATATCAAGCTAGGCCTTTTCTTCCTATTATGGCCTTGGCTGTGGGTGTCTTGGCTTGGCTGTCTATGGCCATTGTGCGGTATGTGATAAGAAGAACACTTCCTTGCCTATGGGGCATTGTGACAAATTCATAAGCTTTGAGAGGGACGTTTATATAAGGTAGGGGAGAACAAACCAGTGACATGTTGTGTGTGATTTCTCTGCAAGACAGCGGGAGCTCAAACAACAGTCACAGCAAGCTGACAGCGCCCCCTCGCCAACCCTCAACCCTGCTATAATTTATTGATGTGTGGTGCCCTGTTTGTGCAGCAGGACACTGGAAAGACTTTTCTTTTTCTGGAACGCCATGAAACAACACATGGACAAGCATTAGAATGAGATTAGGGCCAGGTTCACATGGCAGCAAAATACGGTTATCAGTCCTGTATTTGAGTTCTTAATACGGTTATATTCACACACAGTACGGTTATTTTTAGGACTCACAAACGCATTCTTGGAAAACCTGCGCTGTGTGAACACAACCGGACTTCACAAATAGCTATATGTCACATCATGAATTGTGAGAGAGCCACTTTGCTGCACAAACGCATGTCTATCGTGTGTTGCGGGTAGGGCTGCACGATTAAATCGAATGCAATTTCCATGCACATTTTGTCAGTAAAGCCGGTTCTGTAATCAGCAGTAAATCTCCATCACCTGCTTTCAGATGGAGCAGCATTTACTACACAGAGCCGTAGTTCACTGACAGGTTACGCAAAAAAATAATAATTCGCTGACGTGATTATGAAATTGAAGAAATCGTTTGCGTAGCTTCTCAGTGAACTATGGCTCTGTGTAGTAAATGCTGCTCTATCAAATCATGTGAAAATACCACATTTAACAACGTTTTTACTCCCAACTCACTTTATAATGTCAGTCGAGTGTTTGAAATAAATCCTTCTGTGAGATGATGTGACTTCTTACACAGAATAAGGCACACAACATGTTTCATTCTAAGCAGTGATAAAGGCATTGCATTATAAATATACTTTATTACAATGAAAATTATAATAATAAGAACTCCGATAAACTATATACTGTCGTAGTCGTGTGTTTATTAGTAACGTTAAATGAAATCAGTTAAATCTTCTGTTTTTTCAGCAACTGCTGTAGGCATTTCCTGGGTTTCTTCTACAGGGCGTATTTGTAGTTCCCGCACGAGAGCGCCCTCTCGCCTTCGGATCAAGATTTACTGCTGATCACAGAACCGTGCTTCACTGAAAGATACACATGACAATTGCAGCTTCTGTCTAATCGCGATTTCGGTTTCATTTGGATTTATCGTGCAGCCCTAGTTGCGGGTTTACTATGTGTGGTTTCGGTGACCTACAGAGACTTAGATATGCTGTGTGTCATCTGTAGGTTTCAGATCTATAGCTTCTCCTGTCAGTTTTGTGTTTTATACACAACTCAAATGCTCTGCACTTGACCCAAATATAAAAGCTGCTATCGGTTAATGAAGATTTGATGGGTGAACTCACAGCTCCATTGGACTCTTGTCATGTCAAAAAGTGATGTACGGACATGTTATATCATTACACACACACACACACACACACACACACACTAGGGATCTAATGAGATAAAAATGTCACAATGCAATACTATCGCAATATGAAGTCCACGATAATATATTTATTATGATATTTTACAAAAAAAAAAAAAAAAAGAAATGTGGAAAAAAAAGAAAGAAAGTTTTGTACATTTTAAAGTTATATTATTCTATAATGCATATGTTCTTAATTAAGATAAATTAAGTCAGAAAAAAGGCAGTGAATTGACTTGTACCTGAGCTTTAAAGGGGACTCAACCAGGTTTATTTGTGATATACTGTCTCAGTCTAAATTACATTCACACTGATGTTTTAGGAAGTCAAACAAATTAGATAATAATAATAGTAATAACAGTAATAGCCATATATTGTAAAACAATTGCACTGTAAAATAAATGAAAATGAATATTTCATAGGTATATTATTTTTGCTTTACACTACATTAGGGAAATTACAATACTTATTTCCTAATTTATACACTTGAAAGAAATATTTTCAATTTGGACTGCATTTAAACCCCTAGCTGTCAGCAATTCATAATGCACTTTTAAGCTTTTATTTTGATGGCAGCAGCAGTAGAGCTTTTATTTTGAAGGAAAACTACACTTTTTGCCCGGAAGACCTATCGCTTCATATCATCATGTGACCACAATAATATCGAGGCAGTTTTGCTATTGCGATATCACGATATTGATAATATTGTTACATCCTTAATACACACACACACACACACACACACACACACACGCACATATAAAATGATTATTTTACTGATGATTTTAAATTTTAATTTCATAAACAATATGAATTACATTGTCAGTTTTCATTGAATTTTTAAGACAGTAATTTTATGAGCTTTTTGAACTGTCTTTTTTTCATTTTATTTTTTTTACATATTTCTATTTCGCTTTCATTTATTTTTATTTCAGTTTTAGTTTTCATTTTAGAACTTAAACTTAATCTATTTTATTTCAATTAGTTGTCAAAACAGTATTTCTCATTTTTCTCATGTCTTTTTTCAAGTTAAGTTTTTCATCTAATATTTGTATTTATAAGCTTTATTTGAATTAATTAAAATTATTGAAATAGTTTCCGTTTTACTAGTAACCCTGCTTAATGGATGCAAACCAAAAGATAAAATAATTAATAACAAATTAATCATGTATAAATGCAAAACAGCTTCAAATTATGTAACACTATACAAGATTCAATAAAGAAGAACAACAAAATAATAATAATAATAATAATAATAATATTATAAAATGGATAGTTCCGACTTATGAGTACATTCTGGAAGGAAGCTCCACATTAGAAGCTCCATAAAATAGAAGACAGACAGACATCTGCACAAAATATTAATGCAGTAAGTTGTTGCTTGGCAACCATAAACATCTAAACTGTAATTTGCATTTCAAGCCTTAATAAACAGCGCTTCTTCATCTCTCTCTCGACATGTCCCACTCTGTATTTTTGCATTACTTCATTTCTTTCTTCATCACTCTCACATGTCAATAATGTAAAGCAGTCCTGCCTAGTGATAGCTTCACAAAAACATCTACCACAGCATAAGTGCTTCATACATTTCTAAATTTCACATGGTATATACCATCACTCCACCCAGCCTTAATGCATACACTACAACAGACCATTATCTGGGTAGGAACACACGCTGGCACACACAAAAGCCTACATTTGAAGTTACACACTCAGACACATGCAGAAAGGATTTGGCACATCAATAATTCAAATGGATCCTGAAACAGGCCGTTTGAGCTCCTCTAATCTGCCGACTGTGAGGCTGTTCGCTCTTGTCGTCTCCGCTCTCATCAGCCAGACTCTGCCATAATGCTGCCATTAACCAAGTGACACCTGCAAAGTCTGAGACTTATATCAAAAGCACTATTCAGACAGGATTACTTTTCCAAATCACGACAGAGTTAAAATTAACACAGGACGTTTCATGTGCTCATTCGGGGATCTCTGTAGTTATTAACGAAATCGGAGCATCTATTGTCAAACTGATGTACATGATGAAACACATTGAAATAAAACTTACTCCCGGTTTCACAGACAAGGCTTAAGCCTAAATGTAAGTCTGAGCTGTTTCAACTGAAAGAAACTTGCACTGACTGATCTTAAAATATATCAGTGCCATTGTTTTGTCTCAAGATGCACACCATTAATGTTTTTTTTTTTTTTTCTAAGCACGGTTTATAAAAATTGCTTAAATGTTCTAATTTAATTATGATGTAATAGCCCCCATCTGTGAAACCCTAAAGAGTTAAGGTGAGGATTATATTTGGCCCTCCCACTAAACACCACATAATGAAATGAAATGAAATGAAATGAAATGAAGCATTTCTGTGAAATACAATTTTTTCGGACCTTCCCAAGTTACCCCAGTTCAAATACATAGCGAAGAACAACTGAATAAACTAAACTAAAATAAAATAAATCGCAAAGCATATCTGTAAGACACAAATTTATTTGACCTTCTCAAATAAAATTAGCTCTGTTTAAATGCAAATAAATAGATAAAAACAGCTGAATAATAATAATAATAAATCAAATCAAAAAAAAAAAACATTTCTGTAAAATACAAATTTATCTGACTTTCTCAAGTTACACTAGTCCTGTCCAAATAAATAGCTAAGAAGAGCTGAATAATAATAATAATAATAATAAAACATTAAAATAAAATAAAATTCACAAATCATGTCTGTGAGACAATTTTTTCTAAACTTCTCAAAGTAAAATTAGTCATGTTCAAATAACAGCTGAATAATAACAGCTGTAAATATAGAGTAAATATATAAAATAAAATAAACACAAAAAAAGCATGTCTGTGAAATACAAATTAATCTGACCTTCTAAGGTTAAACTAGTCCTGTCCAAATAAACAGCTAAGAACAGCTAAATAAACATAAAATAAAATAATTACAAAAAAGCATGTCTTTGAAATATAAATTGATCTGACCTTCTCAAGGTAAACTTGCTCTGTCCAGAGAAGAGTTCACAAGCAATTGGAATTCGGTAAGTCTTGGTATATTCTTTCAATTTTGTGGATAATTTCAAAAATATTTCAACAAATGTGACGGAAACCATTTATGAGACTCTTCATCTATCTGTCTCCATCGGCAGTAGGTCATACCTGTGCGTCTGACCCTACATGAACCTTGTGTCAGTGTCCGTGTGCCAACCCCATGCCCCCAAACCTTTTTTCACACTGGCGAGGGCTGAAATGTCACCATCTGTTAGCTCCAAACGTGCACTGAGACAAAGTTCCCTCTTAGCAGAGGCCTAATGGAGCAGCTGGAGAGCTAAAAAAAAAAAAGAGGTCTCCATCTCCCTTCAGCAAAGTGTGAATATTTATTAGTATGAGTCTCTCCTCCGCACCCATGTTCGCTCGCTGCGTTTGTTAGCAGCCCTGTTATACATCCCCTCTGCTGGTCTCTGCAGCGATGGGCTTCTCTTTAAACGCTCGGAGGTGGCCCGAACTTCAGCTCCAACACAAGCTCTCCAATGACCCAATTAATCTCAGCTACACACCAGGACTCATCAGATGCATTTTCCATGGCCAGCAACACATTCCTGCTACATTTATGGCATGCATACTACATCAAACAAACATTCCCTGCATGGCTGGAATAGAATTTTATGACAAACAGCTTGCTTACTTCAAAGAATTGATGTTTAGTATATAATTACATTTTAGCAGGGACATGCAGTCAATATAAGCTGTGAATAACCAAGGCATTTGAGAGAATGAGTTTGGTGACTGGAAAAATGTTAATATAACAATAAATCCCTTGTGATTTGAGGTATAACATAAGGGTCAAATAATAAAATTCGGAATATATGCATGCAAATGTTTGTAAACTATTTATTTGCCAAACAACGGTAATTTTCTGCAAATGTGTGCTGGTTATGAAGGGATTCGGTGAGCTGATCCAGCTTTGGTGCATATGCTCTATTACTATGAATCGTCATTGTTGTTTCGTTTGTTGACATTTAATTATGATGTAATAGCCCCATCTGTGAAACCCTAAAGAGTTAAGGTGAGGATTATATTTGGCCCTCCCACTAAACACCACATAATGAAATGAAATGAAATGAAATGAAATGAAGCATTTCTGTGAAATACAATTTTTCGGACCTTCCCAAGTTACCCCAGTTCAAATACATAGCGAAGAACAACTGAATAAACTAAACTAAAATAAAATAAATCGCAAAGCATATCTGTAAGACACAAATTTATTTGACCTTCTCAAATAAAATTAGCTCTGTTTAAATGCAAATAAATAGATAAAAACAGCTGAATAATAATAATAATAAATCAAATCAAAAAAAAAAAACATTTCTGTAAAATACAAATTTATCTGACTTTCTCAAGTTACACTAGTCCTGTCCAAATAAATAGCTAAGAAGAGCTGAATAATAATAATAATAATAATAAAACATTAAAATAAAATAAAATTCACAAATCATGTCTGTGAGACAATTTTTTCTAAACTTCTCAAAGTAAAATTAGTCATGTTCAAATAACAGCTGAATAATAACAGCTGTAAATATAGAGTAAATATATAAAATAAAATAAACACAAAAAAGCATGTCTGTGAAATACAAATTAATCTGACCTTCTAAGGTTAAACTAGTCCTGTCCAAATAAACAGCTAAGAACAGCTAAATAAACATAAAATAAAATAATTACAAAAAAGCATGTCTTTGAAATATAAATTGATCTGACCTCTCAAGGTAAACTTGCTCTGTCCAGAGAAGAGTTCACAAGCAATTGGAATTCGGTAAGTCTTGGTATATTCTTTCAATTTTGTGGATAATTTCAAAAATATTTCAACAAATGTGACGGAAACCATTTATGAGACTCTTCATCTATCTGTCTCCATCGGCAGTAGGTCATACCTGTGCGTCTGACCCTACATGAACCTTGTGTCAGTGTCCGTGTGCCAACCCCATGCCCCCAAACCTTTTTTCACACTGGCGAGGGCTGAAATGTCACCATCTGTTAGCTCCAAACGTGCACTGAGACAAAGTTCCCTCTTAGCAGAGGCCTAATGGAGCAGCTGGAGAGCTAAAAAAAAAAAAAAGAGGTCTCCATCTCCCTTCAGCAAAGTGTGAATATTTATTAGTATGAGTCTCTCCTCCGCACCCATGTTCGCTCGCTGCGTTTGTTAGCAGCCCTGTTATACATCCCTCTGCTGGTCTCTGCAGCGATGGGCTTCTCTTTAAACGCCGGAGGTGGCCCGAACTTCAGCTCCAACACAAGCTCTCCAATGACCCAATTAATCTCAGCTACACACCAGGACTCATCAGATGCATTTTCCATGGCCAGCAACACATTCCTGCTACATTTATGGCATGCATACTACATCAAACAAACATTCCCTGCATGGCTGGAATAGAATTTTATGACAAACAGCTTGCTTACTTCAAAGAATTGATGTTTAGTATATAATTACATTTTAGCAGGGACATGCAGTCAATATAAGCTGTGAATAACCAAGGCATTTGAGAGAATGAGTTTGGTGACTGGAAAAATGTTAATATAACAATAAATCCCTTGTGATTTGAGGTATAACATAAGGGTCAAATAATAAAATTCGGAATATATGCATGCAAATGTTTGTAAACTATTTATTTGCCAAACAACGGTAATTTTCTGCAAATGTGTGCTGGTTATGAAGGGATTCGGTGAGCTGATCCAGCTTTGGTGCATATGCTCTATTACTATGAATCGTCATTGTTGTTTCGTTTGTTGACATTTAGGTGATTTCATGGAGTACAAAAATCTGTCTGCAGTTGATCATCCAAGCAGAAAAATGTGCTAGATTTCGATTACCAAAAATCACATTGCATTTGATGTAAAACTACTCTACACTTCTTGTTACACTGACTTCCATTCATAGCATGCAAAACACAAGTACTTGTTCCGCATTTTGCTGCATTCCGTAGTTCAAATTTGGTGAACATTGGCCTGTGAATTTGTATCACATGAAACCATGTCACCAATTGAAGATTGATCTGTCACCGCATGACCTCATAGCTAAATTGACCCTTCGTTTGACTGACAGGCGATCTGACCAATCATAACGCTGAATCTGCCATTTTGTCCGACAAAGCCAGATAGGAGAGTAGAGTAACGTTGATGGACAAAAAATGGTATGTATTGACATCTTTTCACTATTGAAATGAGATACCTTCTGATGTTCATTCATGTTTATTTCATGCTATAAGTGGTAAAAGAAAGAGATTGGTTCACGCGCCGCTTGAACTGAGGCGCTACAGCGATCTGTTGCGGCACATTAAAGAGCCACAAACCGATAGTTATTGTTCGAATTTCCTAAAAATGAGAAAATTTGAAAGCTGAGACTTTGTTTCATACCTGAAGTAACCTGCTCTGTCTTGTCTGTTGGCAAGCTGTCATTGTCTTCTTTGCTCCGCGATGTATTTTTCACCACGTGTGAACATGTTGCTTTGCGTGAGAGTGCCATGGCTTGTCGGACGTTGCAACAGTAACTAAGAGGGGTGGGACTTTGACGAAAGGTCAATTAAAAAACACACAATATTTGGCAACATGCTTCAGCAAACTAATCAAAGTGAGAATTTCTGAGGATTTTTATTGTTCCATCTGTTTTTCTTATGCTTGACAGATTTTGGAAAGGCACTACCACCTACTGGTTATTCCTAACAATTGCACTACTTTTAAATTGACACCAGCCATGGTGTTTCTTATTTGTCGCCTATAATAAATTAATACATTAGAGAACCTAAGAAGTCACCGCTTGCCACTGCATTTTAGTTGCACTGAATGAATTGTGTCCTGCAAAACAATCTAGCAGACATTTTCCCTTGATATAAATTCCAAAAGGATTCCTTTCAGCATCAAATTGTGTCGAGTTCGTGCAAGGTCTTGGAGAGACACTATCAGGCTAGTCAAACACCATCAAGATGAAGCACCCTTACAGTACAGCGCTGACAATTTTTAATGCGTCTGCAACTACTCATTGTGACAGGCCTGGTGAAAACATCTTCATTTGAGACTCAGCGTCTTCACCAGCTCCATCTCAGGCCATTGAGAGAAACAAAAAGAGGCTTGGCAATCACACGGAGCAGTGTGCAGTGTGTTGACAGCTTTAGATTAAAGCAAAATCTATTTTGACGAGGGAGTGCCATGAACATATCCCCGCCGTGCGGACGGGCCACGCAGCCAGCCTGAGAATTTAGGCTCTCTAAATGCTGCAATCTCATTTGCAAGCCAGAGCAGAGACTGCGTCAATCCTTTCACGGGCAAGAGCATCTAACAGGACACTGATCAAATGAGTGTGCATGAAGAGGATGTCACAAGGGATGTAATCTTTAAGAACAGGGTCGAAAAAACACTAAATTAGAAAAAGGGCAGGCCAGGTTAAGTCAGAGCAGTTTTCCAAGTCCAACTTTTGGAGCAGGATAAAACATCCACATTTCTTCAATGCAGAACATTCATGAGAAAAAACAAGAACAGAATGAGAAAGAATGGCGGCCCGTGAGGGATTTTCTGTGGAAGCTGATATGTAAATAAATTTTAATAAAACCTACTAATTTTGTTTTTTCTTTTTGTAAAGAAATTGATGTGTTTTATTCATTTAAATAAATGCAGTTCTTTTGAACATTAAATTCATCAAAGAACCCTGAAAAAAGTATCACTGTTTCCACAAAAAATATTAAGCAGCACAGCGGTTTTCAACACTGGTAATAATAATAAATGTTTGTTGAACACCAAATTAGCATATTAGATTTCTGAAAGATCATGCGACACTGAATACTGGAGTAATGGCTGCTGAATATTCAGCTTTCCAATCACAGAAATAAATTACATTTTTTTAAAAACATATTCAAATAGAAACTGCTATTTTTAAATTGTAATATTTCACATTATTACTTTTTTTCTGACATCAAACATTTGAACATGTTGTGTTACATTACATGTGTATTATTCATTTATTAAGTAAACTGATTAAATCATGTTTTACATTCATGATAAACACATTTTAGGGGAGGTTCTGATGAACCACTGGCATAAAAGTAGTCAGTAATGTGAGCTAGCTGTATAGTGCAGTAGGATTGTGACTAGGAGCAGATTTTAAATTACAAGTAGTGGTGCTTTGATGGTCTGTCAGATGTGCAAAACCTTCCAGATGGAGATGAGATGCACCAATTCTACATGTCTATGGAGGGATGCCGTGTGCTGCCTCGCAAGTGTCATTACATTGTGATTGGCATGACCGCACAAATGGAAGCATTCCAGTCAGAGTCCAGGGGGAGAGAAAGAGAGAGTGCTTCTTTCCTTAACACTCAATCACCAAAACCACCCTCCTTCTAGCACTCTCAGTCAATGAGAGAGAAACAAAATAAGTCCAAGCCACAACACACCGAAAGAGATAGATAGAGAGAGAGAGAGAGAGGTTGCTTACATTAGGACTAAATTAAAACTCCAAATTAGAGTAGCAAGTGGAGAAAGTGCTTCATTTGACAAGATGGAATAAAGTGTATGCAAGAGAGAGAGAGAGGAGAAATAAAGATTAAAGGGGTCGAGGAGGAGTAGAAGAAATTAAATAAAACCCCTTAGAGGGGACTTCACTGTGATGTTATTGGTTTTTCCTCAGCTTTTTCTATTGTAACTGGACAAAAGAAAAAACTAATAACACAGACTGTTACCCTTAGTCCACTCAGCCCACCTCGAATGCAACTGACCTATCAGTAAGCCCCTCCCGTCGAATGCAGACTAGCCAATGGCAGTCGGGTATCAGTTGCACAGAGAGCGGAACTCGGACATTTTTAGGTTTCAGCGCCATAGAGAAACACTAGAAGTTCCGAAGCTCACATCGATTTTATGGGGTTAATGCTTCAAAAATGGAAAATCAATGTGCCTGGGGTACTTGTAACACTGATTCCAGGTATCCTGAGAGGATAGGCAATATAAATTTATTTTATTTTATTTCCGAAACCCAAACAAAACAGAGCAAAATGTCCCTAAGCATTCAACCCCAATCCCAATGAAGACAAAACGTTCATTATCTTGTTTTCTCATAAAGTTACAATTTCCATCTGCTCAAGCAGAACGTTAATGTCATCTTGTGTTTCATCAAGGTATCTCAGGCTAAAACTAGCTAACGTTAAAGTTAGTGAGTCCATGCTAATGTGAAAACCTAAATAGCGAACTGTTCCCGCGTCTTGTACGGTGTAGGGCAAAAACACATAAACGAAGGTCTACATTTCACTGTATCTTCATATTAAACTGGTTAAATGTAAATTTATATAATCTTACCCTGTGGTACATGAACAGTGTTGATCCGGGATTTTTTCACCTGCAATCGTGACGACCGTAATATGACACTTCTCCCTCTTGCATTGTGATCTGTAAACCCTCGCTTCCAAATTAATACCCACAAAATGTATTTTAAAATCTGTTATATGTCCCTCCATGGCATATTTAAGTACCGCTTAAATGGTGGTCCTTCTGTGTCCAAAATGTATCAAAAAGATATAGGGACAAGGTTTTTACACTGACAGCTCTCATTGTAAGACAGTTAGCAACTCCGTTTGTTTGTCTGAGTTCACAACAGTAACTAAGGGGGGCGGGGCTTACCGATAGGTCAGTTATATGGCAGAAGACTTGCAGTAGCAACCTTCAAACTTAACATGCAGATACTGTATGCTCTATATGACCCTAAAATGAAATAAACTCAATTTTAAAGCACACACACACACAAACATACATTTGATGTGAAGTTTTAAGCTAAATATTGTGCATATTTAATTAATTTGTTGACGAAGGAGGAACAACATTCATTAACTGTTGAATTCCAATTTAACTTCCTTTTGTTCCTGCTGAATTCTTTATGGCTACATTCACACTGTTAGTATTTGGGATTGATAGTCACATTTACTTAAAGTAGTTCACCCAAAAATGAAAATTCTTCGCCTTTCAAAGTATATTCCATTTGAGGTGTACAGTATGTGAACGCAGGCAGGCACATGCGCTCTAGAAAGATTCATCTTTGTCCAGCGTCTGCTCTATTTTTCTCCAGAAGTTATGACCAATAAAAATGTATTTGTATTCTTTTAATCTAAAGTTGCTGCTATCTCATAGCCCTCTCAAACAGGCACTCACCAATGCATCCATCTGTTGTTGCAGTCTCTGCTATTTTGTTGCTGTTGTTTTTCCATCTCTTTAGTCGTGTTTTCTACTGTGAAACAACAGCCTGGGGCACTGCTGCCACCTTGTGGAACAACTGATTAGTGCAAAACTAAGTAAATGCACATGTGCAACCTGTACATACAAGTACGCAATTTGCGCTTACAAAAATCAAGTGCACATACAGTACACACATACTATTCTGGTGATGAAATTTGCATCACATAAACTGTACACCTGAACCTCACATACGCATAAAAACTGAAATATACGTATGTGTGAGTGTCGAAATGTCCTATTCACACAGCAGTTTACAACAGAGGCTTAAATACTATCTGTATGAACATGCTACTGAAGTCAAGCCCATATCCTATTCATGACTATCACCTCTAAGCATAGCAACAGTGACTAAAGTAAACATTAAAGATGGTAATGACCAAAACTTTTAAGTCTTATCACATCTGACACAACAAAAGTTCAGCTGAGGCGTGATTTAATCTGTCAAATCTTAATTACCCGATGGCAGCTTTAATAGCTCAATAAAGAGCAAAGCATTTATGTCGCACGTAGACAACAAAACTGGAGCAGTTTCGGTGGAGGACAGTGACTGGATCAAAACCTATGACACACAGCTCATATATGCATCTTTGTAGGTTACCAAATCCACACATGATAACCTACAACATGCTGCATATGTCCAGTGCAGAGTGGTTCTATCACACTGTATAACATAATGACAACTTGATCCAGTGCAGCTTCATTCACACAGCAGGGTTTCACCGAAAATACGGTTGCGAGTCCTGAAAATTTTCAAGTGGGAGTTCAATTGAGTTAATGCTATACCATATTAATCACTCAAATGCAGGACTGACAACTGTATTCTGCTGCTGTGTGGACATGCCCTATAAAAAGAACATGCTTATAAGGCTACATGCTGCATAAATGTGCCCTTCGTTTCCTGATATCTCAAAAAATGTGCACACAGTTCTTTTTTTTTTCAGCTTATGACTCATTCCTACAGAGTAATAAGCATTGCACTCATTAAATATTTGCTTGCTTTTTCTCTCTTGAAATTTGTTATAGATCATTAGATGTGACATTATGGTGCCTTGGAAGCCTGTTTGAAACCTTAGGAGGTGCCTTCATACACAAATGCCTATTTACTGGGCAGCGAGGCAGCAAAGCAGCTGTCTTGGCTTTCGGACACAGTGACATTATGAGTCAGAATGAAATTTCCCAGAATGCACTATATGCAGTAGCTGTCCCCTTCACTGCCACGTGTCTTTGATCTGCTGTAGGAGTAATTATTTATATTGCTTTGTTGGTTCATTCATTTCTTCCCTAAACAGCCAGCACCTTCCCCCTCTCTCTCTCTCTTTGTGTGCCAGTGTGCTGTGGTTCTGGGTGCTGCTGACGCTGCAGGTATGTGTTGTATATTTGATCTGCTGTAGGAGGCAAGGAGATCAGATCAATGGCTGCTGCATCATCCAGACAACAGCTCAGCAGCATTCAAATGAGAAGACCCACAGAGATAGTGAGGGGAGGGAAATAAATGGAGGATAGACACAGGAAGAAAGTAGGAGAATGAGTACAGGTTCTCCTAAAAGTTTGCAAACTTTATGTACCTGTTCCAAAGACTAGCAAGATATGCTGTCTACCTTATTTAATCTTGCTGTAATTGAACTGCACAACTGACCGATCTATCAGTGGATCCGAAATTGCAAACTGTAAGTAGGTAATACATTTAAATTTTAACTAACTACGCGACTGTTAAAAATGTATGTTCTGTATAGTATGAATATGAGTAGTATAAATTAAATTTGGACATACTGCATTCACCATGTTGCTAGTCACATGACCTACCAGTGCCAGTTGCGTCATTTCACTGCCATTTGTAAATACTCTCCTGTTACCTCATGGGATAACAAAGTGTCCATCGCAAGCGCTTTCGGGTACTTTTTGCTTGCTGTTTTTCGAATATTATGAATTCTATCTACTCTTTTGGCATATTGTTTTTTTTAGCATACTATGTAGTAGGGACATATTCGATTTTGGGCACATGTGTATGTCTATAGAGTTTGTTGCTAGCATTTTGCTATGCATAAAAACACATTTTCAATTTTCAATTCTTCTGTAGTAGAACAGTGCCCTTCGTTTTACGTGCATAGGAAACTAACAATTAATTTCTACATATATGTGCATTTACATTGTAACATTTAGATACAAGTTTAGCATGTACAGGAAGATGAGTCTGTCAATGTCAATGTCAAAGGGTAATATAAGCCTTTACTAATTCAGTTTCCATTGCACAAAATGTAAAATCATACAGAGTCTATCTTACTTACATCTGATTAATAATGTCAAATTACTAAATGCAAATTACTAAATCAACAGGTTTTTTTTTTTAGTAAAATAATTGAGTAAATCAGATTCATCTGAAAAGTACATTTATTCTTTAGCCCTATTCAGACGGGACTAGTTTTCTAAACTACGTTTGAGTTTCGATTCTTATCACCTGACGTCTGCGATTTTCTTGTACCAATTCGGACGGGACTAACATCTCTGTGTTTATTACAGAGGTGGGAGGGTCTGTTTTGTACATCTGGGCGTTTCAGAGGTCACGCGCTCTTTATGCGTGCATTGCGTGTCATTCGGATTGATTACCATTAGTATAACAGTTTTACTACAAATACCATGGTGAAGCTATATGGCTAGTATAGCAAAACCATGTTAATGTGTGGTTGCTTTAGTTTTACTTTAGTTATTTATTTGTAGTAAACCCGTGTTTAATCTTCATAAAGGTGCATATGTAATTAAAGCATTATGTAATTGAGTGCAGAAATGAACGCGAGTAATTTTACCTGGCGCAGATATTACAATAGCCAGTCTGAATGGTTTACGTGATCTGACTCTTGATTTTATTATTGTTTTTAATTTATTTACTTATTTTTTCCTTGCCGGGAGGCAAATATATCAAACATGAGCGAGGTAAGAGCGTCTACGGTAATTCACGTTGGCCAAAACACACAAGGAAACGCGTTGTGAAAAAAAATCTCACCGGCAATCACAGACATCGCATTCGGACGGGATTAGTTTTCTCAGAGGATCACCGAGTTTGCTGAAAAACAGTAGGTAATTTGCTCTGGAATTATTACAGAGGTTGTGTGAGAAAAACACAGACATGGCAGATTCGGATGGGATTAAAATCACCAAGTACGTCTGTGAAACACACATTTCTCTAACGACCCCCTGTAAAACTAGTCCCGTCCGAATAGGGCTGACTCATAGTCAGGCCTATGAATACATACTTATCCAGTTGGCATAATATTAATTCAAGATATGTCATAATAGCAACACTGAATTCAATCTGAATGATTTTACGCAATTAGCCTAAAGGTTTTAATGAATAGCAAAGATGTTTGAAAGTACATCTAGCTCATATAATTTTTGGAAAATAAACATGTGAATTATAAGCATTAAAATAATATATAATAAATCCATCATACCTCAAGGGTCTAATTTGAACTTTTATTTATTTATTTTTTTGCTTCAATAAAAACAATATTTGTTCGCAAATCGAAAAACACTTAACTTGTCCACAAACTCATTAACAAACAGATACAAAAACCTTTGATATTCAACATAATACAAATTCAATGTATTAAATTAACCTCAAAACAGTTCACAATGAGTAAATCTCAATAAAGTTGATACCCTGCATTTAGATAAAGCACTTTAAAGTCTTTTTGTATTTGACTGAACATTTTTCTCTTTTTTTCCCCAATATTTAATAAGTATATTAATTCAATAATCTATTTATTTGTAATCTTTGAGCACATCACTGATCACTGATGTTGATGCAATGCATTATGGGACTGACCAGTCTGTGAATAGTCACATGCAATGCTGGCTTTAAATTTTGTCAAACTAAAATATTTTAGAAGACAGCATACTGCTGTATACCTGTCTGGTGAAGCTGGTTGTCCAAGGCAGTCTTTGTTTACACCAATTAAGATGCCTGGTGGAGACAGCAGCATTCCAAAGTATGGTGAAGTACTGTGAATTGTTTGAAGGCGAAAATGTAAAATCCCTGTGTATGTATGGGTAAAACACACATTTCTTACTGCTGTCAAGGGGTTGTGCGTCTGTAGCCTCCTTGATGGACCTACATGAATGTAGAGAGAGCAGATGCGGTGCCCTTTGCCCTTTCCATCTCTACTACACTGACATCCTGCAGGGCTTATCAAGAGCAAAGAGATGTTTCACTTCACAGGTCACCTCGCCAGGGCCGCAAGTCATCTAAGATGTCACGGTCAAGGAGGATATGCAAGACTTGTCAGAGTTCAAGCTTCACATCAAAAACATGCGCAGTGCTTGAGAGGCTGACCTGAGAGCAGAATAACTGATGTCAGATCACTCAAGAGAGCCTTTCCAAAAGTAACCACTGAAAAAGCATCATGAAATTCTTACCCATAAATCATGACAAGAGATATCAAGTGAGTGCTCAAAAATTTCACCCACCGCGAGGCAGCTGCCATAAACAAAGATGATGCATAGAGCCTCAGGACAGTCTGGAGTTATGAACAATATCAGAGTAAATATAACATTAAAGACACTAGAAAAGATTGCACACTATTTTGCATCATTCAGTACCATGCTATATTGATGTCCTAGGAGTTAAATTGTATGCTAAATTCTGGAGAAAGCCTCTTTTTGGCTTTCCAATTCCTAGCAGCAGTTGCTCACATAGTGCAAGACAAAAGTGTATTTAATCTCTTAACTGTCACCGTCCCCTCTGTGGGACGCCTACGTTTATTAGCCCCGCAGTGGAAAACGAAACCGTATCCGTGCTGACTGGCCCGGATCGGCACGGAACGGAACGGTTAAGCAAAGAAAACCGCTCGGCCCGATAGTGGAAAAGCGGCTTATATATCGTTGGAAAGGTCTAAGACTCCTAAATAGGTATTTTACCACTTTTTTGTTAAAATATTATGTCTATCAATTTAAGTTTTGATAGTGCACTATAATGTCTATGTTCAAAACTGTGAGTGACAGTTAAGAGGTAAAAAAAACAACAACAACATATTTGCTCACTTTTAATGCCAAACGCCTGAGCTGTAAATGTCATAACAAAAAAATAAATAAATAAATACCCCCTCCCCCCATTTATTACAAAGAAAGAAAGACCAAAAACATGATTTAATAAATATTTTCATATATAAAAGGTATATATTTGTATAAGCACAGCATTAGTATATTATTTTAAATATATATATATATATATATATATATATATATATCTTTATATGCGCATTATACCATGCTGGTATTCAACATTAATACTAATACAAATATAATCTCCAATTATTTAATTCCAATTTTATAATGACAATTTTGATTTGAGTCAAACTTAATTTTATACTGAACTTACTTAAATTGATTATTGAACTTGATAACAGCTAATATTGTTATAGCTGTTTCCCATAATTTCCTGTCCTCTTTCTACTGTTAGCAAATAGCCGCTGCGCAAAATGTCATTCAATCGCATTGCGATCTTTTCTTCTCTCCAATGTCTCTCCTCAGTTTCAGATGTTTCCTGAATGTGTTAAAGGCAAAGAAATGTCTGTCAAGACTCTTATATCTTGTTCTGACAGCCTTACAATCCTTCTGCTGTCGCTCATAGGTCTGGATACCATGGGCTTTTGATGCTAATATTTTCTTTATTCTTAAAGCTTTGCATACTGTTGTGGACTGACAGATGTTTGCTTACTGAGACTGGCAGAAAAACGTAGCTCCCAATGTATTTTTGAGCAACCTTGCATGAATATGTGTGCGCAAGAGAGAGAGAAAGAAAAAAAAGTTCCCTTGTTAATTCATAAGTAGCAGAAAGGGATGAAACATAACCCAATCTTGTATATACAATGCAATCTGGTATAGCTCAGCCACAACAGATCAGCTGGAGCCCTTCTAAACCACAATTACTCTTCTGACCTGTCACTCCTTCCAACTGTAAAGAGACTCACAATCCAGACTCATGGATGTTGAAGCAGAAAAACAAATTGTTATGTCTTGATTCATTCTTGGCCCTTCATCTGTATTTAGGACAGTGGAAGACACACTGTAAATAGCCAGAAAACTGCAGAGTTGCACATGAAACAACTGACTCAGCTTGGACACATGCTGAAACGTCTGTGAACTCTCTATTATCAGAAAGCTTTGTTTGACATTCACACCAGTTCATCACACCTGATTGGCCGACTTCCAGCTCAGGAGGTTACAGCAGCTCTGACTGCTCACAGTAAGATGAAAAACAGCAGGGTTTGACTGGAGAACATGTTCATCTTTCACAGACTTCCTGTGCGTGTGACATCCATACCTCTTCTCAATGTGTCGCCATTAGGTTGAATAACCTGAACGACACCTCCACCAAGGCCAGTACTCCAGGCTTAATTAGATCTCTTTGACAGGGATACAGCACTTGCTGAGTTGAGATATGAAAAAACATGAGGACTTGCATCAAGTTAAGCCAATTTTGAAGTGGTTTATCAAATTAGACCCCAGAAAAATACTGAATTAAAGTCCCTGAACCTCAACAGGAAATGAAGACACTTTGCATGGAGGTTGACGCAGATGTAGTGCACTTGAACATGTACAAAAAACATGCTTTATTACCTCATTTTCAATTCCCAAAGGTGAGTGCTCAAAAACTTTGCAAACCACAAGTGCCTCACTGCAATTTGGAGATATGAACAGTATCAGAGTGAGCAAAATTACACCTACCAGAAAGGCTTGCTATGTAATGTCCAGTCCCATTCAAAAGTTGTCACATTTGTATGCTAATATCCAAAGCTATCTGTTAGCATTCCCTGAGCTACCACATCTCTTACCAAAGTTTTGTGATTTGAAATGTGTCACATCAAGTTAAAGGAATATTCAGTAAATGGTAAATTCAGTCAACAGCATTTGTGGCATGATGATTTCCACAACAATTTATTTAGACACTCCTTTTGTTTAAAAAAGCATAATTCTTGTTTACAATGCAATGGTCAATGCGTGAATGCTAAAATACTCAACAGCCTTACGGCTAACATAATGCACAATAAGCAAAAGAAGACAATTTAGGTACTTTTATAAAAGCTTAAGCTTTAGATTTCTGCTTTAAAATCCTCCAAAAATTGTCCCCATTAACATTTATAGTTAATGCCTCATTGTAGCCTTAATTTTAAGAAAAGGAGGGAAAAGTCTAAATTATTTGTGTGGCAATCAACATTATGCCACAAATGCTGTCAATTAAGCTTAACTTGTATTGAATCCAGAATTTTCCTTTAAGAGTGACAGCCAAAATATGAATACACAGATAATGCAGCATAAACCGGCTTATCGAATTATACCTCAGAAAAGTACTGAATACAAGTCCCTGAACATCAACAGAAAACAGCAGCACTTTGGTTAAAGGTTGATGCAGAGGTAATGCTTATGAACATACACAAAAAGCTTTATTCCTTCATTTTCAATTCCCAAAGGTGAAGCAAAGTCATCCCTAGTCAGAAATTATATTGAAACAGAACAGCTTATATTTTCAAGGTTGCCTGGGAGCCAATAAGTACGGTGATCCATCAACTTGGAGACACGTGGAGAGATAGACAGAAAGAAAAAGAAAGGTGAAAGATAGATACGAAAAAGGAGGAGGAGAGCAGCTGGGCTGTGACTGGCACGCTGGTGACCTCTGGTTGAATTTACAGCAGCACTTCAATTCATAAGCGCACAATGATGTAGACAAGAGATAAAGCAAGGGGGTGGTGTCCCACCATGTTGCAAGGATCGTATCGATGTGGCCCTGTCCCAGACTCATTCACATGTACAAAGTGCTCTTCAGACATAATGCTTGCCATTGATGTCCGAACCCCTTCACAGGTGGCCGGTTAATCCTGCAAGCACTGATAATTACATCTGCCCTGCATTTCATTTCATAACTCTATTATGACAAAAGAGAGATTGGAGAACCAGACTCTCAATATCACTCCTTCCCTCAGAACATGTTCGGGCAATGAAAACAGTGGCCTCTGTGGGCAACAAATAAGTGAAAGGAAATGGGCGACCATTTGCCGTGCCACCTGCAAGCATTTAAATTGGATATTACTGGAGGCGTGTGTAACGTGTAGCCTTGTACTGAGAATGACAGGGACAGGCTCGGTTTTAATATGGCAGGCCCGGCTTACTTTCCAATAATGGAGCCTTTGCCTGCGGCCCATCTTTAAAACGCGTGATCCTGAGATCCGGAGAGAGGAGCGTCTCACCTGAGAAGTGACAAAAACAATGGGGAAGGAGTTGTGCAACATCTGTGGCAGTTCTCTCTCTCTCTCTTCTAGAAGCCCCTGGGCATATAAACAGTGTGATAATTAGCAATGACATTAAGAACTTAATGCGCATTTGTGGAGATTAAATCAATTAATTTAAATACGATAGTAATAGGTTCATTTCTTCCTGTGTGTGTGCGATTTTATGTCTTTGTAGCTCCCCTTACACACTCTGGTGATGTTAGACGATGCAAGTGTGTAGTAAGCTAAACATAGGGACTAAATTTAGCTAAATTTGACAAAAACTACTTTGGAGGGAGTCCGTTTTTGGTCTAAAAACACAAGTTTCATTTACGGCTAGTTTTAAAGGAACTGTTCACCCAAAAAGGAATATTCTATCATCATTTACCCACCCTCGTGTCGTTTATATATGAGGGTGAGTAAATGATGACAGAATGAACATTCTCGCCTAAAAAAATTCTCAAAACTGCATTCCATGACACAAAAAAACAGTATTATTTATAAATTTATAGTGGATTTCGGTGCCCGGGATGACACTCGCTCTGAGAAATACTGCAAGCGGAGTGATACAAATGGTGAAACGATTGGAGTTCTGTTTTCACAAGTTATCACACTCAGCCAATCAGATTTGAAGACGAGAAAGAATTGTTAAATTAAAATTAGCAATGTTGCCTTGACTGAAGAAAGCTGAAGTATACTAACATTACTCGCTGAAATAACAGAAAAACTAAAACTGAAATGAAAAATATATATATATATTTTAAAAATTGAAAAAATAATAATGAAAGCAAATTAAAAAAAAAAAAAATTGCTAAAGCTTAAAACAACAATTAAAATGAAAACTGAATATAAAAATAAAAGCAAATGCAAAATACAAATGTATACATAAATTTATATATTTAAATAAATAATACTATAATAACATTGTTTACCAGTCAAGTGCACACAAATGTGCTGGACAAAAATCTTGAGCAAGATACATAAAAACAGCATGAAATTGTCTTTTGAAATGTGAATCAGCCAAGATAGCAACATAAGGAAGCTCATGCTTGGATCAAACCTCCAACTGGACAGCAAGCACACAAGTACACACTGAGAGCACAGTCATTGATTAGGAGCTGAAGAGTGAAAGTACAGATGCAGGCGGAGAAAACTGGACACACATAGAGAAAATGCTTTTAATGCAAAGTCAAACAGCTGAAAACAGCTCAGCTTCCACTCTCTCTGTTTAGCTATTGACCCTCACGCTGAGGTGCTTACTTACTCACTACCAGCCTGAGAAACCAATAAATACAGCCTCATACTGAACCACGGATACTAACAACATTGTTTTAATGCTTGCAGGAATGATGGATAAATGCACAAAAAGCAGAGAGACAAAAGGAATGGGCATATAAGCCATTATAACTGGGGAAAAATATGGCAGTCTTATTTTTTGGGCAATAATCATTATATTTTAATAGCTCAATTTTGCTTTGCAGCAGAGCAACAAATAAATAAATAAAACATAAATGACAGCTTTGAGAAAAAGAAGCCTGAAAGCAGAACAGATCGAACAAATGCAGCCGGATGGTGGCAATCCTTTGTTGCTTGCAGCTCTAAAAGCTAGTGATTACTTCAACCATTTTGATAATCAAATAATAATATTATTATTAATAATATTAATAATAATGAAAGAACGTTTTTAAACAATGTGCTGAATGCTATAAAACCAAATAGTGAACCTATATTGGCTATGTTATGTTATGTATCAAAAAGGGTTAAAATATAAAGATATATATTTTAATTTTGTTAATAAAAAAGTAATAAAAACTCAATTTCATCAGTAACTGTTATACAGAATATGATTTAGACTGCCAGTCACCTGTCTGTCTCTCCTGTGATATGCATTTAGACATCATTTACATATATTTGCATACATTCCTAAAATTTCATATCACACAATTGCCACATTTCAATAATTCTATTTTAATTCTAATTTAATAATTCTACATTAAACATAGTTTATTATTGGCTTATTACTGTTAACTAAAACTGAAATGAAAACTAAAACCATACATATTTGATTATTTGAAATAAATTTAAAAAAGAAACAGCTATAGCTAATTTCCTTTTAATTTAACTTAAAAGTACTAAAATCGAATAATTAAATATAAAAAAATCAATAAATAAAAATGACTAAAACTTTCAAATATATAAAAAACAACAACTATTTTTATACTTTATATTTAAACTATTTCTTATATCAGTAATACTAAAATAGCACTTGTCTCCCTGCACATTAGGCATGGACACTGAGAGGCACAAGCCTAATTTAACATTCACAAAATACCTGGTAATATTCTCTCTCATGACTTATTATTTTGTTCTCTACACTCAACCTCAGGGACATAACTTTCCTCTCAATAACCTTTAAACAAACCGCTTCTAAAATGATAATGATTATGCAAAAATCATAGATTGTGGTTTCAAGAAACATGTCATTAGGGGTTTTGGTGACATTTCTTTTCTAAAAGCATAAGTCACCAAGCGCACTAGACACCGCAGTGATTTTTTGGCAACAGCAGACTGAAACAGGGTCAAGGCTGCATTTGTGAGCTCAAGAGATCTTAAAGTGGAACACATTGAAAATGCAATTAAACTCTTATGTGTCATGACAAATATACACCTTCATTGAGCTGAAAGGGCACATGTTTCTTTAAAGACAGATCCGCCTTCATCTTGACCCGGGCTTTGACCTGGAATGTATGGAGCATGCTCTCTCGCTGACTCTGACAGTCAGTGGCCCACTGCTGGGTTTGTGGGAGGTCAAGAGGTCAGAGCGAGGTGGACGTTCCCTCGTTCCCTCACAGATCAGTTCTAGCAGCTGCCTGGACTCTCTGAGCAGGCGAACACTCTCTGTAATTGACTTCCCTGCAGTCTTCTCCTGTCAAACAAATAGCCTGACCATTGCTACCCCAGAGAGCTCTTCCGTGTCATAATCGATGGTGCTAGCGTTGCATTAGTCCATCTCCTCTCCACTCTGCCTCTGCAGCAGGCAGCAGGGTGTTTAACTGCAGAGTTCACTGACTGTCTCATGACACATGCACACACACACACACACACACACACACACATTCACACAAACACAACACCACTGAGAGCTGTTTAGGATGCTACAAAATCACTATAAGCTCTGATAGGCATGGAGCATAAAATAAAATCTGTGAAAAATCAATTAGATTGCAGCCACAAGCAAATAATTACTAAAAATAAATAAATAAATAAATAAAAACATTGTAAAATCCTAGATTAGTACTAACCGAGACACAACATTAAATCAAAATGAGCCTGTTGACTTTATTAAAAAAAAAAAAAAAATGGTATTGTACACCATTTACACTGTATATACTTTAGTGAAATTAAATGAATATTACGATAAAATATTTATTAAAAACTAATATATATATATATTTATTTTATTTAATTAACATTTATTATATTTTAATTTATACATTTGAATGAGGCAGACAACCCCAAACAACTCTGTAAAAGGCCCCTGTGATCGTCTGTGAAGCGTTCAGCCATTGAAGCCTACTTCATATTCATATCATATCCAATCCAACACATCTTGGACGAGCCCTCATGAATATGCACGCTCATTCTCTAATCCCCACCTTTCTCTCCTCTTTTATGAAAAAGGCCTGGAGAGAGCTGCGTGAATTAATTGCAGGGAAACTGGTGAAGACAAAATCAGATCCAATTAGAAGTGTGATGAAACACATGTGGCAAACGGACAGATATGTCCCGTCTGCCGAACAAAAAACAACAACAGGCCCGTTGATTGAAATGGCAGGGCTTCAAACGCGAAGGCCCTCCTGATAGACGAGTGTGAACATTCATTCTAATTGAAGAGTTACATGTCTCACCTCAGGTTAAGGACAATAGGAAGACTTGGACTTGCTACATACGGCTGGTTTAGTTCAGTGATAACCAAACTTTTTAAAACTTGCATACCACCATGCAAGTTCTCCATCAATACAAAATCCAAAATATATTCCTTTTATCTTATTATATAAGTGGATCATTAAGCATTAGTATTGCAATTAACACAACCCCAATTCCGGAAATGTTGGGAATTTTTTTTTTTTTAATTTGAATAAAATAAAAACTAAAAGGACTTTCAAAATCACATGAGCCAATTATTCACAATAGAACATAGAGAACATAACAAATGTTTAAACTGAGAAATTTTACACTTGTATCCACTAAATGAGCTCATTTCAAATTTGATGCCTGCAACAGGTCTCAAAAAAAGTTGGCACAGGGGCAACAAAGGGCTGAAAAAGCAAGAAATTTTGAAAAGATTCAGCTGGGAGAACATCTAGCAACTAATTAAGTTAATTGACATCAGGTCTGTAACATGATTAGCTATAAAAGGGATGTATTAGAGAGGCAGAGTCTCTTAGAAGAAAGATGGGCAGAGGCTCTCCAATCTGTGAAAGAGTGCATAAAAAGATTGTGGAATACTTTAAAAACAACGTTCCTCAACGTAAAATTGCAAAGGCTTTGCAAATCTCTTCATCTACAGTGCATAACATCATCAAAAGATTCAGATAAACTGGAGAAATCTCTGTGCATAAGGGACAAGGCCGAAGACCTTTGTTGAATGCCCGTGGTCTTCGGGCCCTCAGAGCAGGGCGTGTCTAGGGGTGGCACCGGCCCCCCTAAAAATATGTTTGGCCCCCCCTTGTGCCCCCCAACAACGCAGACTGATCAGAGTATAACATCTGCAGTGCGGGAGCAATTCGGGTGCATTTAAAATCTCACATGCTGTCGCTGATATCATACGCTAATCGGCAGCATAGCGCCCCTTGAAGTAGAACACACCTACTCACTGTCTGGTTCACTGCCAATTATTTCCTGTATATTTACAACGCCACTGGATTAGAGTGATGTCAATTTCACAGCTCAAACAGGAGAAGCGCGATTTCGCAGGCTGCAGACCACGTCTCTGTTCATTGTAAGTATCAGATTATAATTATAGGCCTATATATTTATATATGAAATACGTTAATCTATGTTGAAAAGCTTAGAGTTTGTGCTTATTTGTGTTGCCGCGATGCACCAGGCACCGCTTAAAATAGAAATCATTGTTACGTTTCTTCCTGTTTCAAAGATTAAAGGCACACTCACTTTCCCAAATAGTCTGCAGTAAGGTGGTAAATGCTAAAATGTGGGGTTTTAATAATGTTAGCGTTCTGACACTTGGAATTTTAAGATGTAGAATAGTAAACATCTGTTTGTATTGAATAAACAAACACACATTTTTGCATGGTAGTCTTATATATTTTATTTTTGTTTGCAACGTCCAAGAACTACGGAGCCCTTTACAGGACATTGTGGTGGGGAAAATTCGGGGTGAATGGAAAAAATTCAGGGTGGGAGGAAAACATTTTTTTCAAATGTTTTGCGTTCCCTCGCAAAATTTTTGCGTTCTCTCGCAAAACTTTTGCGTTCTCTAGCAAAACCATTTGAGTTCGGACAAACGCTTCCTGATTACTTTGCAGCTTGCAGTGGTTACAGCTCGTATGTTCACAATGGAGCGGTTCATAGAGTTTAGTTTGAACTTACACTCAAAGTAATACAGTCAGTGCTTATTTCGAAGCACGGTTGGGACATTCTAAAACGCTTAATGTGGCTTAATGTTTTAAACCAGTGACATTGGAGGACTAAATTCGATAATAAATCCTGACAAAAATTATTATATTATAACATTACCTTATTAATAATATTACTATTAATAAAGCAGAATATGAACGCAACGCCCTGCACGTTAAGCCTTTTCTTCCCCATAGAAAACGCTTAAGGTAGGCTATAATGAAAGGTTCATGCAGCTGGTATGTTCACAATGGAGCGGTTCATAGAGTTTTTATTTTGAACTTTGACTCAAGTATAAAGAAATACAGTCAGACAGTGGTTAGTTCAAGGCACGGTTTTGGGACATTCTAAAACGCTTTAATGTGGCTTAATGTATTAAAACAGTGACATTAGGACCAAATTCGATAATAATAAATACTAATAAAATTGTTAGGTTTATATTAATAACCTTATTAATAATATTACTATTAATAAAGGAGAATAGCCCAGAATATGAATGCAACGGATTTGGTATTTTTAAATCACCGTTTTCATTATAGCCTACCTTAAGCGTTTTATGGGGGAGAAAAAGCTTAGGCTACGTGCAGGGCGTTGGGTTCATATTCTGGGCTATTCTGCTTAGTAATATTATTAATAAGGTTATTAATATTAGCCTAATAATTGTATCAGCTTTATCGAATTTGGTCGTCCAAGTCACTGTTTTAAAACATTAAGCCACATTAAGCGTTTTATTATGTCCCAAAACCGTGCCTTGAACCAAGCACTGACTTATTAATTTATTTGAGTCCAAGTTCAAAATAAAACTCTATGAACCGCTCCATTGTGAACGAGCTGCATGAACCTTTCATTATAGCCTACCTTAAGCGTTTTCTATGGGGAAGAAAAGGCTTAACGTGCAGGGCGTTGCGTTCATATTCTGCTTTATTAATAGTAATATTATTAATAAGGTTATTAATGCTAGCCTAATAATTTTTATCAGGATTTATTATCAAATTTAGTCCTCCAATGTCACTGTTTTAAAACATTAAGCCACATTAAGCGTTTTAGAATGTCCCAACCGTGCTTCGAAATAAGCACTGACTGTATTACTTTGAGTGCAAGTTCAAACTAAACTCTATGAACCGCTCCATTGTGAACATACGAGCTGTAACCACTGCAAGCTGCAAAGTAATCAGGAAGCGTTTGTCCGAACTCAAATGGTTTTGCAAGAGAACGCAAAAGTTTTGCGAGGGAACGCAAATATCTTTGCGAGAGAACGCAAAAGTTTTGTGAGGGAACACAAAACATTTGAGAAAATTTTGTTCCTCCCACCCCGAATTTTTCCCACCACAACGTCCTGTAAAGGGCTCCGTAAAGAACAGCTTCACATTTAAATGATTTAGTCTTTAATCAGATGAGGATGTGGCTATTACATATACTATATGTGTAATATTGATGATTACGTTTTTTTTTTTTTTTAAGACAGAATTTTGGGTAAAAAAAAAAAAAAAAATGAAAAGGGGACAATATCAGGCACAACAGCAATACATTCAAGGTTTCTTCAAGAAGAAACCATGTCAAAGACAGGTAGATGCAGTACAGTGCAGTGCAGGTCAGAGACAGGCAGGGCCAAGTTGGGAGTCATGTGCTCCAACACATTTGGGATGACATAAAAATGGCACTGCACAAGTGCCTGGCCCTGGACAATTCATCTCTCTTTTTATAAATAAAAACCACTGAACAGATACTTGTTATCAACTTATTTTATTGTCCAAACAGACTGTGTGTGTGTGTGTCTTGTGAACTTTTTGTAAAATTTGCTCATGTTCTTACTTTCACCTGTTGCTGCAGATAGATGGCTGCTGGTGTAGTCCTCACTGGACCTCTCTGGCTGGCTCTGACCTGTGCTACCAGGTTCAAGGCTGCTAATTTGCTGGCCAACTTGGTCCTGCCTGGCTCTGACCTGCACTGCACTGTACTGCATCTACCGGTCTTTGACATGGTTTCTTCTTGAAGAAACCTTGAATGTATTGCTGTTGTGCCTGACATTGTCCCCTTTTCATTTTTTTTTTTTTTTTTTACCCAAAATTGTCTAAAAAAACAAACCAAAAAAAAACCTAATCATCAATAATACACAAGTAGTGTATTTATTAGCCATACTCTCATCTGATTAAAGACAAAATCATTTAAATGTGAAGCTGTTCTTGGACATTGCAAACGAAAATAAAAAAAATATAAAAGACTACCACGCAAAAATGTGGGCCAAGACTCATTTAAAATGCACTGTTTCAAAGTGGAAAAGTGTTCTATGGTCAGACGAGTCCAAATTTGACATTCTTGTTGGAAATCACAGTCGCCGTGTCCTCCGGGCTAAAGAGGAGGGAGACCTTCCAGCGTGTTATCATGCTTTCAGTTCAAAAGCCAGCATCTCTGATAGGATGGGGGTGCATAAGTGCATGCGGTATGGGCAGCTTGCATGTTTTGGAAGGCACTATGAATGCTGAAAGGTATATAAAGGTTTTAGAGCAACATATGCTCCCCTCCAGGCAACGTCTAGTTCAGGGAAGGCCATGTGTATTTCAGCAGGACAATGCAAAACCACATACTGCAGCTATTACTACAGCATGGCTGCGTAGTAGAAGAGTCCGGGTGCTGAATTGGCCTGCCTGCAGTCCAGATCACCTACAGAGAACATTTGGCGCATCATTAAACGAAAAATACGTCAAAGACGACCACAAACTCTTCAGAATGGGACAAAATTCCAACACTGAAACTCATAACCTCGATGCCCAGAAAGAAGAGGAGATGCTACACCATGGTAAACATGCCCCCTGTCCCAACTATTTTGAGACCTGTATCAGGCATCAAATTTGAAATGAGCTCATTTTGTGCATGAAATTATAAGATATCTCAGTTTAAACATTTGTTATGTTATCTGTGTTCTATGGTGAATAAAATATTGGCTCATGTGATTTGAAATTCTTTTAGTTTTCATTTTATTCAAATTTAAAAAACGTCCCAACATTTCCAGAATTCGGGTTGTATCAGTTGATATGCACACACACACACACACACACACACACGCACATTTTATATTAGTTGATTTTCAAAACTAAACTAAACCAAATAAACCAAAACAAACATAAAACATAGTCAAGTATAAAGTGCCTATTGTGTTCAAGGTTAATTACAAAACACTTTTGCTCTTATTGAGGTGGGATATGAAGGTTAGGACCGGTTTGGTGGTATGTTTAGGTTAGGTTTAAGTCTGGGTTAAGGTGTAGAGATAGGTTCAACTTTGTAATTATAGATGTAACTACAGGAATAATTAGAAATGTAACTACAGGAAGGTTTTTTTAATTAAAAGTACAATGTAAAAACATGTAAAGAATAAGTGCATTGTATCAAATTATTAATTTAAATGTAAGTATAGAGCAGTTAAAGACACTTAACATAAAGTGGGTCCAAAAGGCATTCATGTAAAACCAGTTCACTACAATTGTCTATATAAATTGCCAAACTCTTTTTTGCTTTTTAAAGTAAATTAAAGCCATTAAATACCAAAAATGCTTTGTGAAACAGGCTTTCCATTGGTTTTTCATCCATAAGTTCTCTGAAGAACAGAGTGTTACACTGAGACAAGTCCAGTAACCGAAAACGGATGTGTTATTTGGTGTTTGCCAAGCTGGGAAATAAAATATGAGAAAATGTCACGTCGAGAAGAGGGAAAACAGACAATACTGGGGTACAGGACACACCATTTGGTTTCCCATCATATAAACATGCCTGTAAAACATGCCACATGTGTGCAGGTTCCAACTGATGCTGTTTACTCTACTGCATTCATTCACACACGCTTCCTGTCAACTATTGTGTTCACCACCGTGTGGCAGAAATGGAGCACAACGCTCCCTCCAATTTTGTACATAATCATTGATCATTGCATTTCAAGTTTTTATTTTTTATTTATTTTTTTTCTTCCTGCACTGGAATAGCTGGAGAAATCCAAAACAACAACTAAAATAATGCTGCCTTATAGACCATTTCATTTCATAGGGTATTTCCTCAAAAGTACTAAAAGAGTCATTAATGAAATCATTAAGAACCAGGTAGAATCGTTCAGGGAATTGGAATCAGAATAATTTCACTCCTTACAATTCCCATCCCTAGTCATTTCATCCACTTTGACATTCACACATCGAAATGTCATTCTGCCTTTTCATTGTACCTCCTCTTCTCTTTCTCTGTGATGAACTTCATGAAAACAAGGAGCACATTCATCTTCATCTCCATTATATTTGGAATATGATTACTTCAGCCATTGAACCTAATCATGGTCTTCGTGCCCTCCATTTATGAAGGTGCAAATAAGACCCAGCCATAATCGGCAATGTCTGACACGCAGTCTATGAAAGGTCTTTTAGTCTATTAAAAAAAATTCTATAGTACCCAGGTTCTTAACAGTTTTCCCTGGGTGTCATTAAATCCTCTGGAGCTCAACTAGAATATCTGAGGGATAGAGAGGATTATGGTTTTATTGTCAGTTATTTATATATTTGTTTTAAGTTGCTCATAGCTTAATCCTACAGGGCTCAACAATAAGGATTTGTTTATATATATCTAAAAAAATCATAAAACACATTTATAATAATAATTGCATTATTATTATTATTTTTTGCTATAATATCTGGGAATGAGAATGCAGCTTCAAATGATCTCCAATGTTAAACTTATGGCATATTATGAAACCATTTACTGATTAGTTCACAATCAGCCCATTTTAACATTGACACTTCCATGACAATTTCAAGAAGTTATTCTCAGAATTGCAATGTTTTATTTTCGATATTATTATCTAATAAATAAAACTAACTAAATAAAGAAATAGCATTAGCAGATTTCATGTTCTAAAAATGTTCAATACACACCAAAAATAAAATTAAAAAATAAATAAATAAATAAATAAATAGGCAAGGTGTAAAAACAGAACTACAAAATCAATGAATGATGAAGTTATAATGCAGCAATGGCCTGACAGTCCAGCAACTGGCCTGAGACCAATGAGACAGTGTCTATTCATAACAAGACCTGGGCTATAATCATAAGCACCAGCTTTGTGTAAATATTCCTATCTGCATCAATATGATATAAACAGTGGATGTTTTTTATGAATAAAATTCAGAAGAAAAAGTTTTGGCCCCAAAGTTCTGTGCTCAAACTTTTCACCTCAGTCGCAGAGAGGAGCACATACAAAAGAAATTGCAAATACGTTGTGGATCAAGCCTTGCGATGTACAGTATATGAATAACTCAAAGGTGAAACCCAAGATCTGCTGGAGTCAGAGGCCACAAGAAAGGCAGAGGTTGACAAAGAAGCGTTCCCTTGAGCAGGCAAGCATGTGCGAAATGCAGCATTTATTATTCATGTGGAGATTTCAGAAGGTAAGGACAGAAGAGAGACAGGTGTGCTCAAGTCTTCTCTCACAGGACTTCAAAGGGTCCAGAAGATGAGAGCATGGAGAGGAGAAGAAATAAGTCCTACTTTAAAAACACAGAGCGACAGAGAATAACTACGTAAAAAACACTCAAGGTCAGAGAAACAAAGTATGAAAAAAATAAGTTTAAAGGAATGTTGTTTAATCTGAATTTCTAACTCCCTCAACCCTGTGCCATCTCGAACCTTCCTCGTTTTCAAACAGCAGTCAGGCAGCTTATTAGATGAGAAGAAATGACCTCTGCTCATTTCTCCGCCTGTGATGGCACTGACAGAAGATTGCAGAGAGCCAAATCAGTACCGTATCACATTTTTCCCTTTTCTTTTTTCTAAATGGCTCATCAAGCAAAAACACTTATCCTGGCAACTGCCCGCAGAGAGATGAGGAAGAGAAGGTCGTGCCCACTTCTGCTCAGCATGCTTTTAAGAAGAACTGAAGCTCTATTAAGCCATGTTCCAATTCAGTCCCTATGCAGTGCTCACAGAATTCAGCAGACACTGGACAAAAAAAATAAAATATGTACACTGGACAAAATTTGTTCAATTGGAATGCGCTGATTAAGATACATTAAACCAGGAATGCTGCTAATGAGGTCTAAAGTAATTTGTTGTTCACTTTCATTTTATGAAGCCAAGCCAAAACTTTCTGCTATATCTTTGTATCCCGAAGGAGAAGAAGAAGAATTGATCAACGACAATCACATTTTAATTAATAAAAAGGCTTTTATTCAATTATCTTTGAAACAAACAAACAATAAATAAATAAATACATAAATCCAAACATTGTTTTGTTTTTGTTTTTTTTTACTTTTGCAGTTTGATCTTTTTTATATATTTTTTTTTATATAAATACATGTCTATTTTAAATGCATATGGCTTGGAGACTTCATGACAATTCCTGCATTTCAATATCATAGGTGTATTCTGCATAGCCATGTTTCCGATAACTGATAATAGAAGACAATTTTATAGTTTTAAAAGACTTTAATAACCAAAAATGATATGCTACTTGTAGTTTATTTACAATCTATACTGCACCTTTAACAGTGTTTGTCATTGACTGATTTGAGGTAACGATTTGTAAGCTGTAAATGCCGCACTATATCACAAACAAGTTCAACTTATGCAAGTTACAACTGCATTAAAGTGAAGGGAAAAATGTCACCCAGTGCCTGCTTCTCTGCGTGTGTGTGTGTGTGTGTGTGTGTGTGTGAGATATATGGCAGTTGCCAGCCCAATGTCGCAGTATACCTGTGGCGATGGCTACTCAGGTTTCAATCCACAGCCCAATTATTCACTCGCTCTTTGATTTATGAGGACTCAGCGCCAACCACAAGCTCATTTCCTTAAACACCAGCGGCCCATCGCACCGTGCTTCACACTGCAAAGTCACATCCTCCAGAGCCACAGGAGTCTTAGCCACCCAAAGACCAGCATATTTATGTTCACTAAACATGCAGCTCTCAACAGAAAGAAGTCATGTGTCCTAGCTGCTAGGCAAAATAAAACACAGAGCATTTAACTCAATTCCTCATCAGCCATACTCCTCTTTGAACACGAACAGGATATAATTAGCAGAAAAAGACACCTTTAACGTTACTGCCAATTATGGAGGACAGAATGTTGTTAAAAAGACATGGAAATTCATAGATCTCACAGAAATTACTTATAGCCTTTCTATAGGAAATGGATGAGCTCTAGCATACTAATGCGTGTGGGGAGGGAAACCTATCAAGGTCTTTCTCTTTCAAAGATCAAGACATTCTATGATCTGTTGTCTTGGTGACATTAATACGATCTTCATCTTTGCTGTCGTGACTTGAGGTTTAACACTGTGGTATTCATGAGCTGTGGCACATTCAATGAAAGTGTGAAAGATGAAAAAAATAAGATGGAGGCATGAGGCGCTCTATCAGAACTCAGATTCTGGAGGAGAAATATTGCTACAGCCCTGAACGTCAGCGGAGACCGGGACAACTAGATGACCCCCAGAGACTGATCCCCAGTGAAGACCCTGTCTCCTAGACTGCCATCGGGACAAGACCACAGGAACCAGATGAGTCCTTTGCGCAATCTGACTCTGCTGCAGCCTAGATTTAAACTGCTGATTTTGTCTGGCCAGAGGGGAATGACACTATTTCGACACACTATTTCCCAGTCTAAATACTGTAAAGCTGATGTAAAGCCACCCAGCTTTATATCAAGCTGATGTAAAGCTGCTTTGACACAATTTGCATTGTTAAAAGCGCTATACAAATAATAGTGACTTGACTTGATTTGAACAGAAACAAAAATCCCAGGAATATGATGATCTCCTTTGCCAAGGACCCTAAAATCTAAATGAAGGAAATATAGTATGGCTGTCAATTTAATAAAGTAAGTCCTTAATCTCGTGGCTTCCAGTCTTTATAAAGCATACTTTTTCATTTTTATACTATATACTTTTTATACAAATTCAATTTTTTTCCCCCTAATATTTCCACATTTACCAAACCAAGTGAGAATTAGAACGGTACAACAGTACAGTCCATTGCAGTTAACAAAGGTTAAAATCTGGCTTTGCACAGTGATACATACTAAGATACTAAGTTCTGGCATGAAACTCTAGATGGCGCAGTCCAATAGATCTAACTCAATATGACATAATGACGTCATTATCACATGGCACGACTGATTGGTTCTCTCCTGTATCGGTAGCCAATGAGCTTGCTGCTCAACATTCAAATATTTGGCAGTGTTTGCTGTAACAGTAGCAGCGCACTTCAGAAACCCTCCACTTTCCCCAGGTCCACCTGTATAGAACTGCTACGGGGGTTCTTCTTGTTATATGTGCAACAGCAGCAATATTCCTTACAAGCTCACAGCAGCATGTTGTGGATGTATCGGCAGTAGCAAGTCTCAGTACTTGCTCTGCTGCCGCAGCAGCAGCAGCATAGCAGATCTATTCCGCCAAGACCAAATACATTAACATCGTCATGTATATCACCACGGAAATCACTCAGAGAGTTGTCATGACAGAAATATGGCAACTACTGTAGGTGAGCAGTGTTTCACATAGCAATTAACCTACAACATTGCACAATTTAGCAAGATTGGATTGATGTATTGACCAAACACTCTCCGGGCCTTGAACTATCCATTTTATGCCTCTAAACAGTCATGTAACTTATTGAGAGTGGATTCATACAAATTAAGATGCTTCACCCACAGTGCTTAAGTACACTGCAAGCTCATCATAAATTAATTATCCAATCATGAAGGTCTATGAGAGTAGGATTTGGCTTTATCCTGTCAACATTTACATCCCAAGGTCTCACCGATGCTACTCTGCATACTGAAATCATCTGCTTTGACCTCAACACGGAAAACCAGTCTCTCTGAAGAGTGCCATGAGCATCAGCTGTCAAACTCACTCTCATACCTTTGCTATCCTCTGAACGACTACAGAAGCTTCTTTTCACCTTCAAAATCCCTCACTTTTAATAAGACGCTCCTTATGCCAAACAGCACGTTATTATTGTCTTCACTTGCATCTCCACACGTTTCCACCTGCTTCACTCAACTGGGGCACAGTCATACCACTTATATATGTATAATAAGAAAAGATGTCATGCCTTATGCAGAAAATGAGAGAAAAGGCCTACTATATTGAGACATAAATGTATAATTCTCTGCTATCTTGCCCACCTATGTAATGCTTTCAAACACTTGAGGACTAATGGCTCACTAGATTTTTCATGTCCATGAAGGATAAGTACACACAAATAGAGTTTGAAAAGTATAATTACAACAACACCAACCAGAAAATGGTTTAGACACTGAAATCAAGTGATCACATTAATCAGAAAAAAACATTGACACTGCCATGAAAGTGAAACCAAAAAGAAAGAACCAAATAGCACAAGTGGATACAGTGTGCAGATGGAAAACAGCTTGGTGAAACATTAAACAGAACTGCAACTGTCCCTGCAAAGGAAAGCGCTACTGGAGAGTGGGCTTTGCCTCCCTGCCGTACAAGCACACACTGGGAGGCCGAATTAATGCAGGGATGCAGCACCACTACAAAGGGAAGAGATTTGTTGTATAATTTGCCTAATCTTGATATAAGAATGTGTTCTTCAATGCAAAGCATGGGCTTTAATTTTGTTAAAAGCATTCGGCGGAGAACTGGGGTTAATAGTAATGTATCTAACTTGAGTCTCACTTGGACTCCATGCAGCTGTTTTTTATGAATATTAATGAGACTGCTTTGATTGACATGCACCATCTGTCCTGACAGCTGACTTTTAATGATATTGTAGCACTATGAATCAATTTGAGCATGTGAATCAACCAGCCCTTGAGATAGCAATTATCAGCAAATTATCACAGGCGAACACATAATGCAAATAAAAATAATTGCTCAGCTAATAAAAAGTTATCTATAATTAGTTTAGTAGCAATCTTGATGTCTATTGTATGTGAAACTTTGAATTTCTGACATCCACTTTTCCCACATGAGGAACACAGAATATATATATATATATTCTCAATAAGTATTTTCAATATATATATTTTTTATCTTATCACATGGAACAAACAAAAAAAGAAAAGAAAAAAGAAAGCAGTTTTTTTTTTCTTTGTTCCATGTGATAAGATAACAATTGTACTGGTGCATCATACAGGTGCATCTCAATAAATTAGAATGTCGTGAAAAAGTTAATTTTTTCTTGTAAGTTATTTCAAAAAGTGAAACTTTCATATATTTTAGATTCATTGCATGTAAAGTAAAACATAAAAAAAAAATTGTTTTAATTTTGATGATTAGAGCTTACAGCTCATGAAAGTCAAAAATCAGTATCTCAAAATATTAGAATATTTACATTTGAGTTTCAATTAATGATGATCCCTACAGTATAAATTCTGGGTATCTCTTGTTCTTTGAAACCACAATAATTGAGAAGACTGCTGACTTGGCAATGATCCAGAAAATGAACATTGACACCCTCCGTAAAGAGGGTAAGTCACGGAGGGTCATTACTGAAAGGTGTGGCTGTTTACAGAGTGCTGTATCAAAGCATATTAAATGAAAAGTTGACTGGAAGGAAGAATGTGGGTAGGAAAAGGTGCACAAGCAACAGGGATGACCGCAAGCTTGAGAATACTGTCAAGCAAAGCAGATTCAAACACTTGGGAGAGCTTCACAAGGAGTGAACTGAAGCTGGAGTCAGTGCATCAAGAGTCACCACGCTCAGACGTCTTCAGGAAAAGGGCTACCAAGCCACTTCTGAACCAGAGACAACATCAGAAGCATCTTACCTGGGCTGTGGAGAAAAAGAACTGGACAGTGCTCAGTGGTCCAAAGTCCTCTTTTCAGATGAAAGTAAATTTTGCATTTCATTTGGAAATCAAGGTCCCAGAGTCTGGAGGAAGACTGGAGAAGCACAGAATCCAAGCTGCTTGAAGTCCAGTGTGAAGTTTCCACAGTCAGTGATGATTTGGGCTGCCATGTCATCTGCTGGTGTTGGTCCACTGTGTTTTCTGAAGTCCACAGTCAACGCAGCCATCTACCAGGAGATTTTAGAGCACTTCATGCTTCCTTCTGCTGACAAGCTTTATGGAGATGCTGATTTCATTTTCCAGCAGAACTTGGCACCTGCCCACACTGCTAAAGGTACCAAAAGTTGGTTAAATGACCATGGTGGTACTGTGCTTGATTGGCCAGCAAACTCGCCTGACCTGAACCCCATAGAGTAGTGGTTTTCAGACTTTTTCAGAGCGACCCTATTTTTTGTATTTTTAAATTGTCGCGACCCATATTATTTATTTATATATATATATATATATATATATATATATATATATATATATATATATATATATATATGATAATCACAATGTCATTGCAATTTCGAGAGAATATGCGGATGTCACTTCTGAACGTTTGTTGCAAGTACGACACATTGGTCCTCTTAGCAGCATGAAAAACGAAACTTTTATTCAAATTCTGAATGGAGAGTAGGCTATATACAGCAAAGAAAGCGTGCAAAGTGTGCTTCCTTAAAAAGTTGTCACTCATTTCAGTTTATCGCGAACTCTAATTTCGCTATAATCAATCTGTCAACACAGCACAATTAATCTCTTATTTACATCACCTACACTTTGTTCATTATAATCAGAAGATTCGCGTCGCGAGTTTCCAGGACTCTGGGCTGAACAAGACCACTCGCATTCTGAGCGGTGAGTGGATTCTGACTCACTAAAGCTCCTCTGATTGGCCATTGCGTTATAGAAATCAACAGATATGTCTCTGATTTGCTACAATGTACAACGCTGCAAAAACAGAGCGCAAACACAAATACACATTTGATTCTGACCTGAGGCGGTTGCCGGTTACTTTCGTTTTGTTGTTTATGTTATTTAGTTGCTTCTTTCCAAGTTTTGAACTTGGTTACATACGTTTTTCTTAAATCATCCTGGCGACCCATTTTTTAATTCTCGCGACCCACCCGAGGGTCGCAACCCAGGGTTTGAAAACCACTGCCATAGAGAATCTATGGGGTATTGTCAAGAGGAAGATGAGAGACACCAGACCCAACAATACAGATGAGCTGAAGGCTGCTATCAAAGAAACCTGGGCTTCCATACCACCTCAGCAGTGCCACAAACTGATCACCTCCATGCCACGCCGAACTGAGGCAGTAATTAAAGCAAAATGAGCCCCTACCAAGTATTGAGTACATATACAGTAAATTAACATACTTTCCAGAAGGCCAACAATTCACTAAAAATGTTTTTTTTTTTTTTTTATTGGTTTTATGAAGTATTCTAATTTGTTGAGATTGAGGTGGGTTTTTGTTAAATGTGAGCCTAAATCATCACAATTAAAAGAACCAAAGACTTAAACTACTTCAGTCTGTGTGCATTGAATTTATTTAATACACGAGTTTCACAATTTGAGTTGAATTACTGAAATAAATTAACTTTTCCACGACATTATAATTTATTGAGATGCACCTGTATATTCTGTGTTCCTCTCTCTCTCTCTATATATATATATATATATATATATATATATATATATATATATATATATATATATATATATATATATATATATATATATATATATAAGGAATAATTGACGACGGGCCGTTGGATTATTAGAAAAATGCACACCCGAGGTGGTGATGCAGTCACGACGCGAAGCATTGGGTGTGCATTATTTTTCTAATAATTCAACGGGCCGAAGTCAATTATTCCGCTTATACTACGGTTGCCACACTTCAAGACATAGATCAGATTATATATTTTAAGGCATTCGTCCAGTATTTCTACTTAAATCGCTATTGTGAGTAGGATTATTTCTTCCGCATTTCATCCAACGCCTCAGTTGCTAATTCCAAAACATCATTTTAAACCTAGTAACGGAGGACTGAGCCGTTGATAACAGATTAATGCAGTTAATACGGTTAATAACTAAGTTATGAGGGAGAGAGAGAGAGAGAGAGAGAGAGAGAGAATTACCTCTGTGCGTCTCTCAATAGTGTTCGACAGCAATGTCTCTAGTTATAGTGAAACTTAGTTCCTTTTGTTCACGGACAGCGCCGTTGTTACTTCGCTTGTTAAACTACTGATAAAATCGTCAGAGTAGCGTTAACAACATTAGCGCGATGTATGTTAGTGTGTGTGCAAACTGTAACTGTTATGTATGTGCGGTCTGTGAGGGAGAGAGAGCGGGAGAGATAGAGTATGTGGTTTCCGTACATAATAAAGCTAATTTTGTGGCAAAAACATGGACATGATCTGTCGTTTTTATCATATTGTTTACTATATTTATTTATTTGGCCAGTGTCGTTGTGGGACTTGGTTATTTTGCTGTTGTAAGACCTTTGAAATAACAGAAATCATTTGGCAAAGTGATATGGTCATGTAATGCGGTCAAGAGCTGCCTGGAACTAAGTTCGCTGTGCGTTTCCCTGAAAATAATTGCACACCTTAGAACGTTCGGCAGCCAATCAGATTCAAGCATTCAACGGCCCCGTAGTATAAATATATATAATTTGTTCAATTAAGATATATAGCAATAATGGAAAAAATAAATAATCAAGGAAATGATGAAAGAAAAAAGAGATGAAAGAAATGGCTAAAAAATAAAAGAAGAAGCAATAGAAAGAAAGAAAGACAATAAAAAGGCTGAAAGGATGAAAGTAAAATGATGAAGGAAAGGATGAAAGTGAAAATGGAAGCAAGGAAGGATTGAAGAAAGAACATTAGTTCTTGGAGAAAGCATGGGAAATATGCAGATAATTAGTAGATCCGATACAGCTACTTTCTAGTTGTCTGTGCTCCTAGACCTCAGCTTAATTTGTGCTATTCTTCTTAGCTGTTCACTCTGGCCTTGCTCAAACAGGTGATAAATCTTTTATCACCCACCACAGAATGGTAAATACTACATTTAAAATGACTACAATTCATGAGTTTAATTAACACCAGATATTAGTTAATTACTCTGGTTAGTCGCAAGCTGAAATAATTCCTCCCTTGAGAGTCCCTGGAAGCAGAGCAGAGAGGAGGTGGGATGGATCTCCACGGCAACAATCACCCAATATTGTAGTAAATCCAATCCAAACAGTTTGGTGAAACTCGCCAATGTGAATCTCACTTCAAAGAGATTGTGATTGATAGTGGGTAAACAGGTGTGCAAAGGGCTACAACGGGTGTTTAGATGCACGCTGTAGGCTGGGTCCCCAAGGGAACCCACTGGCAGAGGCTCACAGCTGGCAAGCTAACATTTCCAAACAGCAGCTGGGAGTGGCTCAAGAGGCCAGCCGCATTAAACAGGAAGCTAGTCTTTAATTATGAGTGGCTGTTCGGGCTGCCTATCCAAGTGTAAAGAGCAAATACTCCTGCGAAAAGCTGTTTTGTTGTAGTTTCCTTATTTTGTCTTCCCATTGGAATAAGTACTGCAACTACCAGTACAACTTACCTTGAGCCATCCAACCAGATTCAGCCTTTGCTGTGACATCATGTCTCCACTCTTCACCTTGTAGAGTGAGTTTCTCCTAACACACATCACTCTGGTGCTACCTTGTGCGTCTCTCCCTCGGGCTGTTTGACCTCCTTTAAAAACAAAGTGGCTGGAACACAATGGGAACAGAGCGGGACAGTCTCTTTCCCTGTCAGTGTACAGGGACTGCCAGCTTGCCTGCAGACATAGCCCTCCGCTGCAGTTGGCATGTGTGCTGGTAGTGTCTCTGCTATGCCCATTACTATGCTGTGCTAATAATGTGCTTGAAAGCAATGGCTATGGGCAAAGCGGTCTCGCCGGAACCCATCTGGGTCATGGCTGCGATCTAAAAAGCCACCATCCTGGACATAAAGCAGACCTTCAAAGCCTTGACCTATGTGGACAGTCGGACACACGGCCCCTGGTTCCCTGGGACTCCATTACGCCAGTTTTCCCAAAAGGGATCTGGGCTCAATGTCAAGGCTCCATCAGATCTATGATCTGTCAGTCTCCTGGCAGGATGAAACTTTGATGAAGAGCTGACATGGCAGCACTTAAATGGCACTTCCACAAATTTAGACATGCCAAATTTGCATGAGTTTATGCCCTTGATTGGGCGTTTTGGACCCTAGGCCCCATAAGTGAGATGTGGTGTCCTTTACTTGTGCAAGCCTTAACCGAAGGGCACCCTTTTTTGCCTGACAATTAACTCTAGAACTTTCTTAGAAAGTGAACTCTGGTAGAGAAAAATTGAGATTTCTCAGTAAAGATGTATGCAACTCAATATACTAAAAGAAGAAAATGTGTAAAAATTGTGCCTTTAGGGGAAGAATAGCTTGTCATTGGTGTAGTACACTCAATGGGATTTCTGTATCTTATTTACCCCTAAAAGGTTCATAGTTGTACCTTAAGGGTACATATTACTACTCTAAGGTACTAATATGCACCTTTTAGAGGCAGATAAGGTGTAAAGTTTTCCCTTCAAAGGAACTGTCCCAGTGACAGCCTGTTGTGCCCCTAAAGGTACTATTTTGCACACTTTTTGAAAATTTATTTTCATCTGCATTCTACACTCTAAAAAAGGTGCTAAATAGCACTAAAGGGTGTTCATTGGATTGTGACCACAGGGGAACAACTTCAAGTGCCACGTAGCACATTACTTTGTCAATGGTGCTGTGTAGAACCATAAAAGGAACCTCATTCTCCTACTTAGATTTTAGATATGTTACTCCACTCTTATATGTTTGCTATGAATGGGAATTTACTACAATGGCAAAAGCTGTTTTGAATCACTTATGCTTTTCTGAGGTCAAAAAGTCATGTGTGGGGACTGTGGAATATTTCCTTATGGGGGGTGGGGTATTTCAGGAAATAAACTGTATTTTAATGTCGTTTTTAATCCTTCCTCCAACTACACTATGAGACTACATTTAGAGAATCTTTAAAGAACTATATAGGGGCTTAATGGGTTCTTTGTATGGCAGTGATGCTATATAGCACCTTAACGATGCCAAAGAACCACTGAAGAACCTTTTGTGTGTGTGTGTGTGTGTGTGTGTGTGTGTGTGTGTGTGTATCTAGACAGACCACCATCCATCCATTCTCCAAACCGCTTGTCCTATGTAAAGTCGCAGCTAGACAGAACTGTAGATCAGTTATTGATTATCTAGACATTTAAAAGACAAAAAAAAAAAAAAAGGCCAACAATGCAACTAAGGATGGTGTCCCACCAGCCGTTTTTTAAAGAAAACTTCACAAACACAGATGAAGGAAAATCAGAGGGAGTCGGTGTGCGTGACCGTGTCTCTCAGTGGGAGAGCGGTAACAGTCCCAGTAACTCCCTGCTGGGTTAATGGTTCTACTGATTCTCAGACAAATTCTGACATGTTTGAATTAATTGCTTACAGTCTCTGTGGTGGGCTCCCATGGCCTTGGTAGTGACCAATAAGCTTATTCTTCCCTTGAAGAACAGACTAGTCATTTCACTACTCAGATTTGATCAGTTATCAAAACGCAAATTTTTATCCATAAAAACATAGTATCAAGTGTTGTATGAACTTATACTTTCTAAACTGCATCCATTAAAGACTTATCACAAATATTCACAGGGTGAAGTTACAGCAAAACTTCTTATTTCAACAAACCTTCAAAGGGAATGAAAGATACATCTAACACAATGACTATTTTTTAAGTTGTGACATCTGCAACATAAAATTGAATTGTTTTGAATTGGGTTATGGGGTGGCACCTTAAGAATGAACAAGTTACAACAGAGTCAAGCAAATGCTGGACCATATCCAGAGCAATTACTGATGGCTGCCACCTGTCCAGCACCTTTCTCATCTGTCCGCTCCTCTTTAAACAAAACAAAGCCCTCCAACATTTGAATGGCAGCTTCAAAAAACAGAACCTTTGTAGATGAATGGAGCAGTGAGGGAATTGGCCTGCCAACCAGGCTCCCGCAATCATCAATCTTATCCGCACAGGAAATCAAACAGATGATGCACAATATTAGGCATCAGAAACCCCAGCTCTCAAAGCAACACATTCCTGCTTTACAAACAGACGGCCCATTGTAAATGGATTCATTAACCGCACATAACAACACCTGACACAATGCTACAACTAATATAAAATGACTGTGATATACAGCAGGAAGTCTCCCTAAATGTTTCACAGTCTCCAGATGTGGCATATGAGGATGAAATATGTTTGGGCGGGAAAAGCAAACATGAAATTAGGCGCCAAGCATGTTACCATTTTTCACTACATTTTTTTTTGTGATTTTAAATACATGTGAGGATTGCAACAAGACTTTCAGGGGGGGAAATGTATCCACTGCACTATAACCTCAGCTTAAGCATTATCTTGCACATTCTGTGACTTCAGACTGAGGATATCTATTAGACGAAAGAGTCTGCTTCAAACATGAAGAGGATTCCAGGAGTGATGGTGTTAAACGCACTGTCAGAGCTTGACACTATGGCGGCATGCTAAGAAGGTTGTCAAGGCAATTCACAGCTGCTAAATGGAGTATTAGCTTTTCAATTCAGACTAATCAGCTTTACAGAGGTGATATCCGAGGTGTCAGGCCAATATTCCTATAGCATTCACTCTGTGGATGTGTTTGCAAACAAATTCAAGAGCTCTCACAATGATGCATATGACATATTGCATACATTGAGAATTGAATGCAATTGACAGAATTAATTCAAATATGGTGGGTAGTGGTCGTGTGTCGCAAAGTCTTTTGGAATGACTACCATCAAATGAACGTAGATCAGAGTTATCTGTCATGCTTTATGCTGCCATGGATTCTTCTCCTGAGAGCACGGGGATAAATCTGATGTGCCTCACAAACCGCCATCTAATGGCTCTTTCTGGTCTTTTTCTCATCCTCGAAGTCTTTTATTCCTGTCGTGGTATTAAGCTACTCCCAGATAAAAGCCTGCCGAAGAGTGGATCAATACCTATATTCTCCATGTTTGCTTTGAAAATCTGACACTCTCCAATAGTTTTCATCTACCCCGGGGTGTTAGCCATGCAAATTTGCTGTGAAAAAAGCACCTTAAATCAATAAGAGCCAGACTTTTACTATTCATAAGTAGGGACTCATGAATATCAAGGGAAACGAAGGACTGAAATAGCAAAGTGTTTCAAAAGCAATCTAATATCGGGCAAAACTGAATGAATAATGAAAACGTGACCTTAAAAATGCATTGTTTTGTTAACAGTTGAATCAATATGTCATATTCCATTCTATAAATCTCACCAAACTTTAGGCCTAGATGTTATTTCCCTAGTGACTTTGTTAAATATGAGTATTAAAGTTAGGGTCAGTATAAATTGCTATAGCTTCAGAATGAATGACTTTAATCAACAAGTCTAAATAATGCAGTTACTTCATCGCTGGTGTCAGTTCAATGCACTCTGTGAGGAAATACTGTCTACATAACCTGCGGCTCTGAACTCAAACCATGGACTAATTTTAATGAAGTAAATAACTGAATGATTATGTCATCACTGTTTATGACCTTTTTAAATCATGACAATAAAGTGGAATTGCAAATTTATGGTAATCACATATTCTTGATAAAGTACTCACTATGTGACAAGTGAGGTCTGTGCTATAGAGTTTGCCTCCAGCATCTAAGACAACATTGACAAAGTTTTGCACTGCATTTCAATTCAAAAGAGCACACATGCATAACTCCAGCAACAGTTTGCGTTTAATAATTTAAAAGATCAGTTCGCCCAAATTTAAAAATTTACTCACTTGTCATTTGAAACCCATAAGTGTTACTTTGTTCTATGGAACAAAAAAAAAACCCAAAACAAAACAAAACAAAAAAACTTTTCCATGTAATAGTCATTCATATTGGAGCATGAATACAAGTATGTGTTATCTTATCAGAACGGGAATCAAGGCTTCATTGGGACAGCATTCTTGCAATGCACTTGTTTCAGAGAAGTAAAATTCCACAACATTTTAAGATGAAGAGATGCTCTTTGGTTTCCAGCTGCGATAACTAATGTGCTCACCCACAGAATCAGACACTGCTGTTTTTTTTTTTTTTTTTTATGTAATGCATTCCCCATTATGAATTATGATGCAGCTTGGTTTGTTGGTCCATTGGGTCAGATTGCTTTCTCACCACAAGTGAACCACTCCAGAGTTTGCTTTCGATTGGGCTGAGACCACCTCCTTCAGTCAATCTCGGCCCAAATGAGGCAGGTGTGAAAATGCCCTAAAATGACAAAGAGGTGAGTAACTGACAATAACAAAGAAAAGAAAAAAGTAATACATAATAGCAAACATAAGTTTAATAATTAATACAAATAATAGTAAAAAAAAAAAAATCTGTTTCCATAAATCCAGTCAGATCACAGATGCATTTAGGCCTATGACTAGGTTATTTTCTCCTAGTGAAATTTCTCTACTTCAAGCACTATCATGCATAGTTTACAGATGTTTGGGTCATTCAGACAGGGGAAAGAGTCATTAAAAAGCAGAGCCAGTGCAGACAGAGGTCTGGAACCTATGAATAAGGTATGTGGTGTCAATCACAAAAAACACAAATCGTGTCATCTCACTCCGCCTCCTGTGGATTCAGCCCTACTTTCCTGTTTTGTGTGACTCCAATTCCCGGCTTAAAATAACATTTTTCTGCATGGCTGAGCGAGACAGATATCCTTCTTGACATATGACAAAGATGTCATCCAGAACTAATTTCCACAGCAGGACGTATAATGTTTTAATGAGATTTTGTTGGATATTGATCGAAAATTGATGTTTTGGATGGAGGTCTCATATGAATAACACAGACAGCACTTTACGCTTTCTGTCTCTTGTGGGGAGGGGTGGGGGGTGGGGGGCTAATCCTGTCTCTTAGACTGACATTCATACAGTTAAATCGGTGCGTAGGGCAGAAAGTTTGTTGAAATGTGAGCACAATAACTGCAAGTGATTGGCATTCAAACATTAAGTGAGAGCCATTAGATTGATTCAGTCTTGCGTTATATGGTATGAAGGGTGTATTACATCTGACTCTTCACATTATGGTCCATAAAATAAAAGTCATTTAATGACTATCGTATTGAATGTCATTTAGTGTGCTAATTCTTGCACTTAGCAATTTTGATCCTCTTACAGACATTTAAAATGAATTGAGAGATTTTTTTATTTTGCAGTTTGACTGAATCATTTCACAGGGTCAATTGTCAACTCCTGGTACAATACATTTCATCAAGCCATCAGAAACTGAAACAACTGTCAGTATGTCCCTCACTGTAATATCCAGTATTTAAAGGGATAGCTCACCCAGAAATGATGATTCTGTATGGTTCCAAACCTATATGACTTTCTTTCTACTGTGGAACACATAAGAATATATTCTGATAAATGTTTAGTTACCAATTTTTTTTAATTTTTTTTTTTCTCAGAATACCTTCTTTTTGTGTTCCACAGAAGAAATAAATCTGTTTATTTCAACATCTGTCGCACAGATGTTATAACAAAATATGGATGAGTAAATTATGACAGCTCCTCAATTTTGGGTGAACTATCCCTTTAAAGCCAAACTATTCCCATATTTACTATTCCCTAAACATTTCAGAAAACATATCACCTGATATCAATGTTTCTATATTAGCAGCACAGAAAGGCCATTAGGGATGCACCAAAAAAAAAAAAAAAATCCAACAGATAATTATTTTTTATGTTATGGATAATAACCAATAATAGGCAGATATTAAAATTATATATTATGGTTTAATTATTATAATTAAATGAATTAAATAAAAAAAAGGCATTTAATTACATGCTTTAAGTACATTTAGACATCAAAACACATACAAAAATAGATGATTATATTTAACAGTGTTAAAATGATTATTAATGTTTAAATGATTTTAAACATTAATTTTCAGTGAGCATCAACAACAGAAACGTAATTTAAATGTAAATATGCACACAATTAAATGTCCAAATCTCCGTTGGTGCCGATATATAGTATTGTGTATCCCCAAAGTTCCTGTCATCCATGTTGCATTAAATAACTTCACATGGATTTAGAGAGCTTCTAAAAAAGCAAATAATAAACCAGCTCTTGCTTTATCCACACAGACTCACATCCAACAGTGCAGAAATCATAATGGACAAGATAACACACTTTACCTAAGGGGTTGTGGCCAAACATGCCCCTGGTTGTTCTTGTAATGGGCTCCAAAGTGGTTAACATCCTCTTTGTGCACTTCTGGTGCCATTAAGAGGTAATCTAGGTCACAGCCCCCAAAGCCTGAGCCAAAACTCTAAAGCAAAAGACAGCCTATGGTTTACTGTCCATCTACAGAGACTGTGCAACATTAAATACTCCTTCAGATTCTGAAGTAGCTACAGCACAAAGACTCTCTTTAATGGTACGTTATTTTACGATTGTTGCATGTCAGATTGTGTGGTGTGACCCCAGAGAGATCTTGGGTAATGACTGAGGGACTGCACAATATCACAATATGTCTTTTATGTCACGCTGTACGATACACATCTTAGCAGACTGTGGTAACAACCGACAGCGTTGACTGGGCAGTCTAAGGTTGTTCTGACATCCTCATTGACACGTGAAATTGAAATAGTACTGCAAATGGAAACCCCTGCAAGCACTTGTGGTAATGTCTGCAAAGTTTTGCTTGGAAAATAAGGGAAAAAGAAGTCTAAGTGTCTACAGACAGTGACCGAATAAAAGAGGGAAACTGTGAACTGCTTGCTCTTGAGAGTTGCGTGTTGTGTTGTTCTTGAGAAATGTGAAGATATCATGGACGGAAGGTCAAATGGATGGATAGAAAGACACAGATAGATAGTTGAGCACATTACACAAAACAGTCTAAAACTACCAATTTTGCTCTAAGACCAAACTAATTTTAATTGATCAATGAAGTCTCAGACAGTGAAATCACTAGAAAAAGCTAAGTGTGCAGCCGACTGAGGACAAAAGAGTAGCAGTATTTAAATGACTCTTTTCCAAATTTGTGCAAAACTTTCAGAAGTCTAAAAGCTTAGAGCACTGCACTGCTGATGTTTCCTCTGCTCGTAATAGCATTATAAGAGCAATGACTGGAGGTGGGGAAGGTGTACTCTTTAATTCTCTCTCAAGTCTAGACATAAATCCATACATAAAATAAGTCGTCTGCAAATCCTGTTAAACCACATGTAATAAAAGTGGACAGCCAGACCAGCCTGACAGGTGTGAGTGCAGTTGTATAGACTCAAACTGACTCAAACTCAACTCTGAGAGCTTTTTTGGTACCAAAGAACTAATCATTTAGAGGACTGCTACAGGCAAGCACTTCCAGCAAAGTGGATTTCTCACAGCATCATCAAAAACAGCATTAAAGTCGAGCCTTGAATAAAATGCACAACCCCCAATTAAGAGCCGATTTAATTCAGCACAGGTCCAGAAGCTATTCTGCTCATGAATGTGGCTCATTCAACATCTGCCTTTCTGCCGCCCAAGGGTGGATACTGAACTGCAGGTTAGACAACAAAACACATCCTCTCTTTGCAAGTACATGTGGTTGAGAGTTTAGAAATATAAAGAATGACATCTATTCAGAAACAGCAGCGGCAATTCGAAGTGATGTGACTCTAATAATGCAAAGATTTACAGCGTACTTGAGCCAATCCTGAGATGAATCATCATGAATGTGTGTAAAATGCTCTTGATAAACTACATCTCTGTTTAATTTCACTTCTATGCACAAAATAATTTATTTTTCCACTTAAATGGATAGTTCACCCAAAATATACTTACTTCTATTTACTATCGATATTCATTATGTTAACACAATTAAGTGTATCATCTTCCCTAAAATGTCAGCCAAGCAAAATATATTAATCATAAGTGACCAAACTTTAGTTCTCACATACATCCACACCAACAGGTGTCACTATGTCTAAGAGTACCTTTTTTTTTAAGCCTGCAAAACATCTATTAGTGCACCTCAATGCACCTCACCTTTCATGCTTCAGCATAAACACACAAATGACTACAATCAAACAAGTGATTAGCGAACTAGATCAGTCAAAACTGATCAGTTAGGTTAAATTCTGGTATTGTTTAGCTAGCAGAATGTAATGCAGTTGGCGGTAGGCCATAAGCTGCATATGAATGCAATCAGTGTAATGAGCAAAGTTGGCTGCCCATGTCATTTTATTTTATTTAATCGTAAAACTATTCCAGTTAATGGATCAGAGTGGTAGAATACGTTCAGCAACAGCAGAGTTAATGAGGGGTGAGTCAGAACTGAGGTATCTAACAGATCATCAGCTATTCTGTGCTGTTACAAACATTCTGTTAAATTCCTGGATACGGTTTGTATCAGAAATGTACAAAACTTTTACAATTTAAACTATACATTACAAAAGAGGTGACACTTTAACAGGAAATGTTAAATTGTCAAAATGTTGTTAGACTGACATATGAAAGCAGTGGTACTATAAAAAGAAACCTTAAAAAGTACACAAACCAATAATAATTAGTGATATTATTAATTTGTTGGACCAAAAGGTGCAATTACAGATAATACAGCAATATTTGTCCCACATAACAGTACATTTGAGAGTAAACTCATTTTGAGAGATGCAGAGAGTAAACTCATTTTGAGTTTGGCGATGCAGATGATTACAAATATCAACAATAATAACATCATATAAATTATTAATTAAGACCTAATTTATGTAAGGCCAATCTACAATCATAAAACACTGGGACTAAGTTTAAAAAAAGGCCTTAAGGAAATAGTTCACCCAAAAAATGAGAATGGGAGGAATTTGGCCTGGGCCCCCTTTCTGATCAGCATTTCTCCAAATCAGCTCCGATTAAGAAATAAACTCTTCTACATATTGGATGGTCTTATGGTGAGTAAATTTTCAGCAGATTTTCATTTTTGATTGAACTACTCCTTTAACAGTGTTGAGACAGAGGTTTGACCAGTATGACCTCTAACTTAGTCGCACCAGGAGGACAAACAGTTGCATTTTATGACCATTTACTCTCATTATAGAGTTCTGTCTTATCTAAATATGATTTCATCAAGTAACTTCAGCTATTTTTTTCTAAAAGAGATGAGAATGTAATGATGCACATATTTAATGATGCTCTAACAAAACTTTGTCACACAAGCAATACAATTGGGTACATTATATGACCATTTAGTCACATTATAGAATCCTGTCTTATCAATATCTGCTCACATCAAGTTGCTTCAGTTACTTATGTTGTCTGAAAAGTCCCTGATTTCACATATTTCACCCATGTGCATCATGCCCATTTCATATTTATTTTGATCTGCTAGCCATGACAGAATGCACTGTTCTTCTACACAAGATCAAAGGCTCAAGTTTTGACTGAATAGCATTCTCTTCTACAATTTTGTTGTAAAAGTCCCTTCTTTACAGTGTTTCTACTTACAGAAATGCTTTATGAGAAACTTTTGCTGGCCTAAGGCAGAGAAAGAGAGATACGTTTAATCATGCTCTCTGATATTACCTGAGCTACAGTCAGTCAATGATTACATCAAGTAGCACATTAAAAATGACTGTCCTTATTTTAAAGAGGAGTGACTGGTCCCAGCCACCAGAAATTATTAAACCAATTTATCTTGTCCCAATCCTGGCTAAAGCCTTATTCTTATTGCCAGATATCTATTGCATTACATAAACTGTTGCTTGATCACAGGGGAGCCAGTCTGGGAAGAGAAATATGCATTAGAGCGACTCTGGCATAATGCAGCGCAGCCGTCTTCCACAGAGGACTTTTCCCTGGAAGCAGGAGCTGTGCTCTTTATTTACACATTTTTAAAATTCTACCCATGTGAATTTGCCAAGAAATCCATCGATCAGCGACAGATGACGGGGTGGGACAATGCTTGTCTGTGAGATGCCTTGCTTAGCAGCTTTGAGAAAATTCTTTGTTCTCCGGCCTAATGCTGGAGGCCATAATTAGTCAAGCCGCAGATGAGCCGAAGAACAGGCATCGGGGCTAGAGAGACGGTCCTCGCCGTCTGTATCGAGCCATTTCACTCCTTCAAGGGAAGTACACCACACATGCACACGGGAAAATGAAAGTCAGCACCTAAAAATATAACTGAAGCTGAGGCCTTTGCATTTCACAGCATAAGCTGCTTCTCAATTCAGAGAATCTTCCTTTATGTTTGAATATCAATATGTATTCAAATGCTTCCGAAAATCCTGTAGAAAGTCAGTGAGTGCTGAAGGTCAGACATCCCAATACCTTTAACGTACAGACTAGATCTACAAAACAGAGCTGACTTTCCATACAACACATCCATTATTCTGGCAAAAAAGATGATGGCAGAAGGACAAAGGGAGAGTAAAAGACAGAGTATTGAAAGAAACAAAACCTAAGGAAGCTTATAAATCAAATGTTTCCTTTGGGATCACAGCATTCGGATGGCCACCGCACGAATGTGTGGTGATTTAATCCGTAGACGTAGCACTTGCACTTTGGAATGGAATAGAAAGAAAAACACATATCCTTATCTGACTCGTCATTCATTGAAAATCCACCTCCCCTGAGAAGCCTTTGAGTCAGGAGCAAGCAAAAGCCATTACGCAGTCACACTATAGCTAGATGAAAACAAGGCTTACTGCGCCAGGCTTTTGACGACAGCACAAAGCCTGAAAATGTTTATATTCTAGTTTTTAGAAGACCTGTGTAGGAAGGAGCTGTGTTTGACTGCGTTTCACATGTGGAAGTTGAAAGGGCTGACAATACCCACGCAAATTGATATCTGGATTTATTTTTCACTTCCCTTATATATATATAAATACACATGCTTTCGTTTATCAGACTATGTTCAGAATGAAATACTAGTTTACTTGGTGAATACTACATGGTATATACTGATTGCAGAGTGATATATTGAGCATGGGGGCTGTCGTGGCCTAAGAGTCTGACTTATAACTCAAAGGTTGCGGGTTTGAGTCTCAGGTTGAGAGGGAGTGAATTACCAGCACTCTTTTCCACTTTCAATACCACGACTGAGGTGAGACCCTTGAACAAGGCATCGAACCCCCAACTGCTCCCCAGGCGCTGCAGCAATATGGCTGCCCACTGCTCCGGGTGTGGGTTCACTACTCACTACTGTGTGTGTGCACTCGGATGGGTTAAATGCGGAGCACAAATTCCGAATATGGGTCACCATACTTGGCCTCAGTTCACTTTCACTTATAGCCATTATATACAACATGATAAATGTCAAAATGGTATCATGCTTGTTGTCACACTGCCTCAACATATATTACACACACGCACACGCACACACACACAATTTAAAATATGTTTAGAAAGAAATTAATACTTTCATTCAGCAATAATGCATTACATTAATATAAAGAAACAGTAAAGACATTTAGAATTTTACAAAAGATATTCTATTAAATAAATTATGTTCTTTTCTATTTAAAGAATCCTGAGAAAAATAGCATGACATCAACAAAATATTAACTGTTTTCAACACTGATAATGACAAGAAAGCATTAAATGATCATTAGAATGATTTCTGAAGGATCATGTGACACGGAAGACTGGAGTAACGGCTACCATCACAGAAATAAAGTACATTTTAAAATGTTTTTATTTTAGTTTTTATTATTAAATAGAAAATAGTTACATTATAATAATACTTTACAATATTACAATTGTGACTATTTTTGATCAAATAAATGCAGCCTTGGTGAGCATAAGGAACTTATTTCAAAAACATTTTATCAACCCCAAACTTGTTAATTAATCCTCTTCTCTAGCTTGCTTCCTAATCTAATTGTCTAAGAAAACTGGCATTATATGTTATACATATTGTGGGCTCTTTAGCAAATTGCTTTTGTTTCTCTTTTGTAAGTTGCTTTGGATAACTGCATCTGCTAATGCATAAATATATTTTTAAATGAATTGCTCGAATGACCAGGGATGACACTTTGACACAATATGAATACTAAAATCACAATAAAATAGCAATACCAGTCTTTCTACAGTATTAGAGTTACCTTGGTAGAAGAACGTCTATTGTAACAAGTGGTGGGTAACATGCGTGTGAGCCTGTGCTCTGTACAGTGCCTCGCAATAACACAGCTGTGCATTTAAATGTCAAATGCATTTCTTGGTCAAAATGCTCCTGACGAACTAAAAATCTTGAACTAAAAAAAAAAGAAAAATCTTTCAACTCAATCTTATGAGAAAGCATAAATATTTTAGAAGGTGGTGATTTCATTATAATTTCTATATTGTGATTTGGGATATTTTATGATATTTATGATATTTTAGAAAACACTCAAAGCATGAAGGTCTGCACATAACTGTCATTGGGGCGTAAGCAAATGATACAAAAATTTACAAATGAGACTTTTCAAATTCATACAAAGTAGCCACCAATTCACCAAAATGTAAAATAGTTAGGCCTACAAATTGCTACACGAATGTGTTGGAGCTTTGCATTATGCCTTGCAGTATAAAAGCAGCACAGTAGACTTGCTTGTATTTACCATGTGACCTTGTTTCATGCTGCACAATGCCCACTTGGACACTCTTCTCCCTTTCACCTTCCTACACTTTCTGGTTATTTATTTTCCATAAATGGCTAACCAAATCACTGCCAACCATGCTATTTTATCGCCATAGTATTTAGAGCCACTCACCAACTTGGTGTTATAAGAGCATCACTGTTGAACTGGTTGGCAGCAGGCTGTAACAGGATGACGTGGCAACCCTTGGGCATCGAGTTACAGAAATGAATTGCATATGGATAAAAGTGTTCGTTACGTAAACCCTTTATCAGCTAGGCATAATAACAGCAAAAGGAGAGGTCTGACAGATGCCATCACCACTGAGCTTCAAGCATTGCTTTTCATGCAAGCATGTGCTGGTAGATTATTAGGAAACATTTTCAAATCCTAATTAGGAAGCAAATGTGTCACAATATGGCAACACAGAAAACCCCTTGGGGAAAGCACAACCAGGGCAAATGTCAAAACCGATTTAATGAAGCCCAAAGTGCTCTTAATGGGTTGATCTTAAATGAAATTCATGGAATTGAATACAACTGCGTGTTCATTTATTTATTTTAATAAACAGAATTTACTACACACACAGTTCAATAAATTAAAAGACTTGACCACAACAAAACGCTCCAGTTACTGATGTAACCTCGGTTCCCTGAGATAAGGGAAGGAGCGTTGTGTATGGGAAAACTCCTGTTTTACTCTGTAATAGCTATATTAGCCCTAATATAGTTACTTTCGCTCAAGGGGAAAAGTGGAACTTCAAACAGATAGAACACGCACCTGTAAAGCAGGGACATCTATGTTATAAAATCTTACAAATGTGGACGGACACGACCAGCCGGCAGCTGAGCACATCTCACCAATAGATATCCCACTGGACCACGCCCAGGAGAAGGCCATCCCTCTTGTGGAATGGGCCCTCACACCTATAGGGCATTGTAAACCTTCTGATGCGTAACCCAGGGCTATCGCGTCAACAATCCAGCGAGAGAGTCACTGCTTTGTGGCCAGCAGTCCTTTATGGCGGCCTCCAAAGCAAACGAATAGCTGCTCAGACCGCCTAGAGCGCTCCAGGTATATTCTCAAAGCCCTCACTGGACAGAGCATGTTTGGACCCTGCTCGCCATCTGAAACAGGGAGCGCCAATAGGGAGATCACCTGAGCTCTGAATGGAGTTGAGAGCACTTTAGGAACATAACCATGCCTTGGTTTAAGAACGACCTTACAGTCGTTAGGCCCAAACTCAAGACACGATGTGCTGTTGACAGTGCTTGCAAGTCACCCACTCGCTTAACCCTCTGGAGTCGACAAACGCATATATATGCGTTTTGAGGCCGATTTTCCTGATAAGGCCCGAAATGAGCTTGAATTACTCTGCTATTTTTGATCGTACAGATAAGAGCAATAAACCATTCGAATCTGTAAGGAGTCTACTTTTATTTGTATATGCTCATAATAACAACTAAACTTTGTGCTTTTGAAGAATAAAGAAAACAAACAGGGTGCGCTCTCTGTCTTCTCCGTCTCCGCGAACTGCTTTTTGAAACACATCACTAAAATGAACTGTAACTCAGCAAATACTTCACACAGAGACATGAGAAATATATCTATAGAAAGCTTGACATGTCTACAGTTAAATGAAGTAAGTCTTACCGAAAACAAATATTGGCAGGGAGGAGGCAACACTAAGGCAAGGAGGAGGGCTGTTTTAAGCAATAAGGGCCGCAAGTCGGCCAAAGTGAGCGGCTCAAAGGGGGGCACTTTTAGGGCCCGCAGGACTATAGACAAGTCCCAAGATGGCACAGTCTGAGGGCGAGGAGGATTCAGCCTCCGTGCACCTTTCAAGAACTTAACGATCAGGTCGTTTCTGCTGATTGAGTGGCCAGCTTCGAGAGAATGGTTCGCTGTGATAGCTGCCACATATACTTTGAGTGTGGAGGGGGCGCGCCCCTTATCCAACAGCTCCTGCAAAAAGGTTTGCGCGTGGGACACGTCACATGATGTCGGGTCCAAACTCTCTCAAGGCTGGAAGGAAGGTTTTCAGGGCTAAGAAAACTGCCAACTTCTCTAGGCAGTTGAAAAGCAGGCATTGTTCCGGCACTGACCAGGAGCCGAACGCTAGTTGAAGCGTCCGTTGTGACTACCTTCTGGAGGTCAGGCCTAACCTCATTCCTGTTTGGAACAGGCGAGAGGCCGTCCAGGGGGCCACAGCCTTGATACAGCGGTGGTCTACCCTGACAGGAAACCGCCCCAGGCGCCAGGCGCCAGGCGTGGGGTGGAATGCGGGATTTAAGCCAAAACTGAAGGGGCCGCATGTGAAGCAGGCCCAGGGGAATCACAGAGGCGGCCGCCACTATAAGGCCGAGCAACCTCTGAAAAATCTTTAGAGGGCGTGTCGTCCTCTGTTTGAGAGATGCCGCCAATTGCTGAATAGTCAGGGATCGTTCCGGCGTAATCCATGCCTGCATTCGGGTGGAGTCTAAAATCGTTCCCAGAAAGATGGCATGCTGTCTGGGTAACAGCTGACTCTTGTGCAGGTTGATAATAAACCCGAGGCGCTCTAAGTGGCTGAATAACAGCTCTCTGTGAGCAGCCAACTCCCGTTCTGACCTGGCTAGAACCAGCTAATCGTCGAGGTAGTTCAAAAGGCGGATTCCCATCTGTCTCAGAGGGGAAAGAGCCGCATCCACGCACTTCGTGAAAATAACGGAAGGACTGTATACTGATAGGCCACTCCCTCGAATGCAAATCTCAAGAATGGTCTGTGATGGGGGGCTATGTGGATGTGAAAATATGCATCCTTCAGATCCACAGTCAGAAACCAGTCCTCGGGACAGATGTGCATGAGGATCTGTTTGACAGTTAACATCTTGAACGACCGGCGCATAAGCGAGTGGTTCAGACGTCTGAGATCCAGAATGGGTCTGAGCCCGCCATCTTTCTTTGGGATGAGGAAGTATCGGCTGAAAACCTGACTCGCTGGGGGCACTATTTCCACAGCGCCTTTAGCAAGCAATGTCTGCACCTCCTGTCGGAGAATGAGCACTTCGTTGTCCGGAACAGAAGTTTGGATGACGTCTCTGAGGCGAGGCGGCCTGCAAGCGAATTGGAGTGAGTAACTCCGTCTAATTGTTTTTAAAACCTGACACTCCCGGGATGGCTGCCCAAGCCATGAAACGGGAGGCAAGAGGTTTTATTTTCTCGAATGAGAGCTCGCAGAGAAATGATGGGGAGCTCGCATTTATGTGAGTGTGTGAGAGAGTGTGAAGAGGAAATTTGCTCTTTATAGTATGTGGGTCCGCTATCACAGCAGTAAAACATTCAAGTGCGCACTGCATCTGCAGGACGTGAACCACTGGAAACAAAGCTCCATTGCTCAGAGCTGTTCGGAGGGATGGAGAATGAAAGAGAGCTGTTTTTCGGGCGTTCCAGCCGAGGTGAGAACAGAATCCCTCCTCTTACTCTCTAGCGCATCAGGACAGCTTAGGCGGCTTGGGGTCCAGCACAACTTGTGGGCGGGGACCTTGACTTTTCAGAAAGGAGAAGCGTGTCGCCATCCGGGGTCGCTGTTGCAGGCCCAGGCTCCGCTTTGCGTTGGGGCTGAGGCTGCATCAGCTTTGCAGGCTGAGTGGTGGGATTCTTCTGGCGGCCCGCAGCCAGAGGGCCAGAATGTTTGGGGAGAAAGTGACGCAGCACCTGCGACGTCTTCTGAGCCTCCGAAAACCTTTCCGCGAATCCGTCCACAGCAGGGCCGAACAGACCTTTCGGCGAGACCGGTGAGTCAAGGAAAGCCATTTTCTCAGCGTCCCTAATCTCAGTGAGGTCCAGCCATAGGTGGCGCTCCAGCACCACCAAACTGGCCATGGTCTTGCCGATCGCATGCGCCGTTGCTTTCATGGCGCACAGAGCCAGGTCTGCCACTGTGCACAGCTCCTTGAAAGCCTCCTGGTGTTCTTGGCCAGACTCGTCCATGCTGCGGAGAAGTTTGGCTTGAAACACCTGGAGAACCGCCATTGTATACAGCGCCGACCCAGCCTGGCCGGCCTCTGCATAGGCCCTGTTGGCGAGCGCCGAGGTGGTCCTGCAGGGCTTAGAAGGATGCGCTGCATGGGCCTTCAGTCCGAGGGCAGATGGCGGGCACAGATGAGCAGCAAACGCCTCCTCCTGAGGGGGGAGCTTGCTGTATCCCTTGTCATCAGTACCGTCAATGGTGGTGAGAGCAGCTGCTGTAGAGGGATTTACTCGGGCCGAGTAGGGGGCGCGCCATGTCTTGATGAGTTCGTCGTGAACTGCAGACAAGAATGGGGTGGGGCGTTGGCGAGAGGATTGTTGATGGCTTCCCGGTAGGTACCACTCGTCCAACAGGCCGTGGGTGGGCTCTTCTGGAGCCAACCACTCGAGGCCCAGATCCTCCACCGCCTCCACAGACACTACGCAGATGAGTTCGGCATTAGGCTTCGGCATCGCTGGAATTTCCCCACTCCTCTGCATCAGACTCTGCTAAGGACATGGAGCCTTCATGGAAGAAGGCGATCCGCGAGCAGAGAGGGGAAAGGTTCATACTCTCGCAGTGGGAGCCTGAGTCATCAGTGAGCGCAGCCTCTGCATGGGCGCTGCCGAGACAGGCGATGCACTCACTGTGTCCGTGGCACGACATTTGAAACAATGCGCGCTGAAAATTTGCTCTTTAGGAAATGCTCTTTGCTTGCTCTTCAAGCGCCGGATGGCCGCAGTGAGTCCTTGCTGCTTCAGGCGTCTTCGACGGCGGCGAGCAGAGCTGGAGCTTCTTCCTCGGCTTCTTGCTTCTTCCAGAGTTAGCGAAGAGATGATCCTCGTCGCTCAAGGAGAATGATCTGATGAATGGTGCTGCGAGCCACCTTATATAGAGGTTGACTCCGCCCTTTCTGACGGGCTAAAGCGCCATTGGTTTGTGCAGGTACACAAATGTGAACAAATCAGGCTTTCCCATACACAACGTGAAGTGAACGTTCGAAAGGGAACTAGGCCTTTTGTTAAATTAACTTAACTCATAAGTGTCAGCACAAAAGATACTGCTCTGAGATACTGCATAAAAAAATAAATAAATAAATAAATAAACAAAAACACTACATGAATTAATTCATATATAGGTATATTTTCATTCCCAGGGCTTCAATATGACATGCTGTATAGGTATACTCCAAGGCATTTCTTCTGAAATAACAGAACTGCAAAGTTTCTGTGGCACAGACTCATTAATAAACAGACAGATTAATAAACTGTTTCGGACATGTAATTAATATGTGCGCCACAGGGGAGGAAGAGGAGACGGTTTGTTTATTACATCATATATTAACATAAAGCTTCCTGGGATCCTGCCATCTAATCAGATGACTCTCCAGTGAGCTGTTACCAGTGATGTTGCAACATCAAATCCGTCGCTACACTGCCTCTCTGCACAACTTTTGCTGAATTGGTATTTCATAATCTCCAAGGATGTTGATATGCACAGTAGACACCTAAAATGTCCTTTTCAGTTGTGCCAAGTGCACACTACAAGACCGAAGATCATCATCCAGTGGACATTTAAAGGCAATTTACTGATGTTTTGGTCACAGATGGTAGTTCTGATCCTGAAAATGATTCTTCTCATTCAAGTTCATGTACTGTACATAGCGATGGGATGATTTAATCTATAATTCAAACAAACACTAAGGAGGAAGCTTTTTGTCATTTCTGCACTGATTTTCACTGACTGGAAACAAAGATGGGAAAAAAATACATCAAAAAATGTGTAATTATTTCCAGGTTAAAATTTCAAAATAGTTTGAAAGCAGTTTACAATTGGATTTGAACTCAAGTTTTTTAAATCAATTTAAATAGAATTTCACTCTGATATGAATGCAGTTCTTGAAAAATCTATTTTGAATACAGTTCCTAAAAACTGGACTTAATACAGTTTTTGGAAGCTGGTTTTAATGCCCTTTAAAGTTTGATTTGAATGGGATTTTATTTATTTATTTTTTAATGGTTGAATGCAAGTTAAATTGGTTGAATGCAATTAAAAAATATTGAATGCATTTTTTTAAATCTGGTTGAAACTTCAAAACAATTTCAAATCGGTTTGAAATCTGATTTGAATCCAGTTTCTGATCTACACTGACTACAGTCTCTGAAAAATGATTTGAATGTTTTGAGGTTCTGGCTTGAACGCAGTTTTAGGAACCTGATTTGAATGGAGTTTTTATTTGGTTGAATGCAGTTTTGCAATCAGATTTGAATGCAGTTTTTGGAACCTGATTTGAATGGAGTTTTTATTTGGTTGAATGCAGTTTTTAAAAATTTGGTTGAATGTGGTTTTTAAAATCCAGTTTGAATGCAGTCTGAATTCTGGTTTGATATCAATTTCAAATCTGTCAACAAATGGGACTATAGCTGCAGTGCATCTCAAATGTGCACACACTAGAAGAGTGTCAGTGACTGTTGCATGCTGGGAGCGGTCTACAATATGGGGATTTTGGTTGCAACGCAGTTGGAGATAAATTAAATTGACAACTGACATTAAAATGAAAAGAACAGTAGAACAGGTTAGATTTAAGACTCCACTCTCTGGATCTATTCCATCTAATGCCTTTGGACTGCATGTGAGTCATATCTATGCAGTCAAACTCATGTCTGGCCACAGTTGCCAGTGAGTATTAAGAGACAGATCTGCTGATTGCACCTCTTCAATGCTAAAGCACTTCTTCTCACCCTGATGTATCGGCCTCATATTCCCAGCTTGATGATCTGATCATCATTATAGCCGCAGTGGAGGAAATCAAGAGAGGCAGGAACAAAAAGAGACATTGATTTGGTTGAGAATGAAGCAGAGAATGACTGACTAACAGCGACATCACACTGGGATGGGTGATATGAAGCTTTAAGCAGAAGCCAGAAATGTGGGAGATGATAACACTGTGCCTGCTGGGAAACACGTGAAGGAGTTCACTTGTTGGCAGTGTTTACATAATTGGACCATATAAACAAACGACAAATATGAAATGAATAGCCAAGATAATAAACAGCTTTAGAATGTCATTGGGAAAAATTAAAGTTAACCCATTCAAAGATGATTTAAAGGACCTCCAAAGTTGGTAAAATAAGATGATAACTCAATGTTCACCTTGACTGACTCATGCAGTGAAATCGGCCAATAATTGGCCATTTTCAGATAACAACATCAGCTATGTCCGCTTAGCACAATTCTCACCACAGTTTCCGTCTGAAATTAAAAATTAGTTTTTAGATTTATAAGTAAAATAAGGTCTGTCTACTTGAAAAGAATTTCATTTTAATTTACAACATAAATTACAGTTAGTGTAGACCTCAAACTTTGATGCTTGTGTGTGTGTGTGTGTTTTCTTTTAAAATGTTTTTACATAAGGACTACAACTAACAGAAGAGTGTGAATTTACATGCTTGGCATATTGGAAAAGTATTGTAGTCCTTATACAGCAATCTGTAAGCAATCTTGAAGTATGCCTACAACTCTTATATTTTCTTTCAAAACTTATATTTTCGACTCAAAATATGAAGGTCTTTTCTAGTAATTTTGACCATACAATTAATGACCTTAAAAACTGCTTAAAACTCAAAGGAATATTTTTGGGGGAATCCATTGTGAATTAACCTTCTGGTAGGCCAACAAACTGATGTCAAGACTGAACTGCTGTACAGCAGAAGACTTGTAATAATCAAGTTTAATGCAGCACTCTTGCTAATGAATTCTTTCCTAATCCTGTTCATATGAGTCCAATACATTATGCATCACTACAGTGAGCATAACTAGCTGTGCAAAAGCAGTTGAGATCATTAGCATTGTGGTCTTCCCACGCACAATAATTGATCTCTGTGACAGAGGGTTCACAGAAGGCTACAGTGAATATGCATAAAAGGCTCTTGGTTACAGCAGGAAGGAAGATGAAACCTATGCAGTGTAGTTGAAGTTAGTTCTGCCCATGCTGCTAGTCTGCAAACACATTAGTGTAATTGTCACAGGGCCTTCAGGATCCAATCAGATTATTGCAAGCTAAATACTTAGCACAAGACCTTTGAAATTTAACAACATAATGATGATATTGCTTCGATAGTGCATATGAACTTTTTACACAGGCCACATCAGAGTTCTACTGGGAACTCTGTGTACAAACACATTGAGTATCTACTGCCAGTAGCTTACACTACACAGAATTTGGTGTACATTTAATTACTGAGAGTGGTTGCTGTGAAAATGCTTTACATGACAAACAGTTTATCAAAGCATCATTTACTGAATTGGGTTGGCTCCAGGGGCATGTTCATGCATGTACACGGGATTCACTTCTGCTTGATCTTAATAAACTGCCACTAATCTGTATATGCCAATGCTGAAGCTAAATAAGCATTTGGGGAACTGCTGACACTAAACAAAATATTAAAGCAGGAAGATGCTAGTCCACGCCTCTCAGAGAGGGTGAAGTGCCCAGACATGCACAGTTGAATTGGGAGAACCATTCATTAAAATATAACACAAATATTTTAATAAGCACACAATCTTAAAAATAAAGGTTCTTTATTGACATTTTTCATTCCATGAAGAACATAATGATAACCTTGGAACCTTTTCTAAATCTAAAAGGTTCTTTAGAATTTTAAAATATTCTTTGCACTAAGAAAAATGGCTCTTTTAAAGTGGTCATCAGATGTCCATTTTCCACAAGTTGATATGATTCTTTAGGGTCTTAATGAAAAGTCTATAACATACTTTGGTTAAAAATTCTCAATGGTAGTGTAAAACAACATCCTTTTACCTTGTCAAAATCAGCTCTGTTTTCAGTAACCCGTTTTCTTTGCATGTTCCTTTAAATGCTAATGAGCTCTGCTCACCCCGCCCCACTCTTCTGTGGGGTGACGAGCCGTTCTCATGGTACTGTTTACTTTAGCCGCGGAACTTGCTAACTAGCACGTTATTAGGAAAGGCGATTTGCAAAGATTCATAAAAAAACCTTATACTCACTTCTTCTGTAGGTGAGGCTGGATCACAAATGATTCACACAAACAAACGCATTTAGGTAGATCGGGGGCCCATTCCCTTCAAAAACAAACATAATCCACTGCGTCTTCAGCGGCTCAGATGTCGGGAGTAAATGATGACTGCTATGTTCATTGTTACATTCAACAACAAAACACCTCAATTGCTATGGAGGAATTCTTGTCCACTCCTGCTCCAGCATCAAAACAATGGCGGACTGATGACAGCTCACTCAGGGCGGGTCTATGCTAATACGCTAGTGTCAATCAACAATCGTGGGAGGGGCCTGGGTCTGTGTGACATCATCATGCAATGTTATCATTATAGGGTGGTTATGTACACACACCGCTTAGACCATTTTTTGGTCTAAGCAGCCCACCACTACGATCAGAATTGGTCCAGCCGGACAGCACCCGTATATGGCCTAGGACTGTCGTTCAAAACACACAAATACACACGTTTACTTAGCTATCTAAATGGGGCATTCCATAGGCGTAATGGTTTTTATACTGTACAAACCGTATTTTCTATTGCCCTACACAAACCCTACCCCTTAAAGGCAACTTTCTGCATTTTTACAATTTAAAAAAAAAAAAAAACTTTGCTTAGTTTATTTTTAAACCCGTTTTACAAATGAGGACATCCCCAAAGGGAGGTTTGGGTACAAATTTGTCCCCAAAATATGGTTAAGTAGGTACACACACACACACACACACACTTGGACCTCATAACATAGGGAATTACCAGGTACACACTAACAGTGGACCAGTGTACTCACTCGCTCCTGACTTGCTGTTAATAGTCAGTAAAAGTTATGACTGTTTGACTAAGCAGTAGGCCATCTACATAAACTACAGACGCACTGATCATGATTTTTCATGGACAATTCTGAATTGTCAGCAAATGGGCTGATTCTGATACCAATTGTTTTTTCTTTTAAGCAAGAGACAAGAAAGAATGAACAAGCAGTTCACTTGCTCTACCACAGGCTGAACTGGCCTTAAAAAGTATGCTAAAAATGCAAATTCACTCTCTGCCAGCAGGTGGCACTTATGTAACAATGCAGTGTTTCCTGGGTTACCGCTGTAAACAAAGCAGAGGTTCTTATGAACATTACTTGAATGTGCATCATTCAGAGGCAAGATGAAAGGATAATGCCAATGAATTGTTTCCAAAGACAGTCAGTTCCCCTCAGAGAAACATTTATATAAACTCCTACCCCCAATTGTATCGCAATTTCTTTGGCATCTCAACCGATTCGAATCATCACATATTTGAATAGTTTTTCAAACAGCTCGCAGTGCATCATTGCATCCCTAGGCTTTATCGTGTCCCGTCTCTGGCCACTGTTAACATCCTGTTTACAGACTTCGTAACATTTCCACATATTTCCAGGGGTGAAGCTTTTTGAGACACAAAGGTGAAGCGGGGAAGGGTAAAGCGATCTTTATATAGGCGGAGCAAAATACTTAATCACTCCACCTATAGAACATTGTGATTGGGTGGTTTATGCTGTCAATACAGGAGACAAATCAATTGCTGGCTGCTTGCTCTCCATGCGTGATGGTCCTTGGCAAAAAAAAACAAAAAAAACCTTCTGTCGGCCCCTTAAATGCATCGGCCCACAGGGAAAATGCCCGGTATGCCCGATTACCAATTCAGCCCTGCACACTGCCAACACACATTTCAGTTCAAACTACTTGTAAAAGTCCATGTCGCATCCGATGACCCCTTTAAGATCTGTTCACTGAAAGGTTCTCTGGGGAACCCAAATGTTTCTTCTATGGCATCACTGTAAAAACCTTCTTTTGGATCCTATATTTTTAGCAAAAGGTACATGTGAACCCAGGGGGATGGCACGTAATAAGCAAACTGTAAAGAGAAACAGTATGATTCAATAGTGTTTTGTCCCTCACTAAATGGGTACTATAAAGCTAAATAAATAGCTCAACACAAGCAGTGGATAAGTCCTAGAAATGCACAGTCAACAAGTGGGAACAAATCATAAATCCAAATATAACATTCGGACACTACAGAAATAGAAGACAGTCTGTTTCCACCTAAGAGTAAAATAAAATAAAATAAAAATGTTAGTTTTTATTTAGGAAACTTTATATCTCCTATTTTTGACTTTATATTTCATAATGTATCATAATGTACATACTGTATGAACAGCAATTAATACATTATACTGACATCAGAGTTTTAAATTTGGTTGGTTACAACTAGACACACACTTCATCTTAGTGCTGTTGTGTTTCTATACTAGTACAATATGTTACCCATGTCATAGTTACACCATGGTAACAGGAATTGAAGAATTACTGTCATTTCTGACATAATAGCACTTCAGGCAAACTGTGCATCTTTATGAGATAAATGCATACAGATACAGATACAGATATAGATATAGATATAGATATATATATATACACATATAAAACTACTAATCCAGTTTGTCAAATCATCCAGTGATCTGAAAAGAAAACAGTTTTGCTATTTAAACAGCTTGTTTTTTAATGGCAAGTGATTTTCTGTTTGTCTTAATTGGAGATGTGTTCATTCTTAAATCTGATTAATGTTGATTTGTTTTGAACAGCAGCTGTCTTGCTCGAAAATATCATTCAACAACTGAACTTTTTTTTTTTTTTGCCTGTTCATACTTCTCTTTAATGCACTTTTAGTACATTGCACAGTCAGTTGCTCAACTGCTGAAGAGACTACTTGTTCTCTTTGCTCTGCACTCATTGCCAGTCAAGTGTTCAAACCATTTGAGTAATGCAGACAACATCTAACAAGTAAAAAAAGAAATAAATAAATAAAAGCCAGTAATGAATCACAGAGCGTGTCGACTGACAAATACCAATGACAAAGCGGCCCTCTATGACACCCGGCTATAGAACTGTCAGGAAGCGAAATTCAAAGCTTGGAGTCAAACACAAAATGAGAGATTGAGTTTGACCGTAAAAATACAGTGAGGGGAAAAAGCCATCAAGACCTCGTGTCGCTTCAAAGTCTCAGGGGTTCTCCCGTACAACGGCACAGAGGCTTAGAGACAAAGAATCAATACAATCTTTGAGGTTTTAACTTTCTCTCTTGGCTGAACATAATGGAAAAAAACATTACATAAAAGCAAATATTGCTGCCGGCAGCATGCTGCAACCGCAGAGTGCACCGCTACAAGTCCCAGAGTCACTGGAGGACTGAGAAAGATTATGACAGCTCCAAATGGTTGACCAGAGGACAACAAGGATAGATACTTGCATCAAATAGCCCGTCATATCAGCCCATGACTGTGTTCTCACTTATTTAGAAATGGCTTATCAAAGGTCAGCGAGTTTATATCTTAAAGGGATAGTTCACCCAAAAATGATAATTCTGTCATCCTGTCAACTTATTTTGTTCATTGCAACTCAAGTTATTTTCGAAAAAAAATGTGTCTGGGTTTATGCTGTAAATGCTGTTTTTGTCAAAGTTGTTTTAGCCCCTATTGACTTTCACGGTATGCACAAAACGGTTACAAAACATACAAAATAAAGTCAAACAGATGACATTATGGTAAGTAAATGATGACAGAATTTTCATCTCTGTGTGAACTATCCCTTTAAATAATTACTTTGGCTGCCATATATTTATTTTTAAACAGCAGTTAATTTGGTACCACTCATGCATTCGAGTAATTTTCAACAAATCGATTCAGCTTTAAGGGCCCTGCACACAAAATGGCCCGCTACAAATATTGACACATGAAGATGGGTAGAAGCCAGAGGCACCCTGTTGATCGCAGCATCTGTGCCTCGAAATGCAGACTTCCAGCATTACACCATGACATGAACAATGGAAGCCGAACTAGATTTGGCTTTCCTGAATGATCACGTTTCTGGGGCCGAGAGCTGATAACAGATAAAGGCAGCTGTGCTGGAGGACGACAGACAGGAAAGCCTGCCGAAGCACAGACAAGAGGCTAAAGCGCATTTGTCAGGCAATATTGCTCACCAGGGCTTTCCCAGCCGGTGAATGCGAGGTGACAGTGTTTGCAAGAATTAAAACATCACGCTTTATCTCACTGCCTAAACCTGATACATCATATTTTCAGTGAGGCGGCGCATGAACACGTACAAGAGGGGTTGGCGTATGGGCCAAAGCGGAAGTGGGAGGGGTATTTTTCTGAAACAATGCGACAGCCAGGGACCACTCAACCAGGCAAGACCAAGCTGTTGCCTGGCTCATGGTCCATATGCAGTTCTCTACACCCCTTCACATGCAGAAAACAGTGAGGAGCATCAGTCTCTCTTACAGGATCGTGCAGCTCCCGCACAGCCAGCGACGATATCCCTCCTGCTTTTAAAAGGCTACAGATATATTAGAGCATATTTAAGGCCTCACGTTGTCAAAGACAATATTCAAAGCCCCCTCTTTGATGACATAATTAATTACATCTGGCATTTCATTTTAGCATGAAATCCAGCCATGCATTTTTAATAAAAATAAATTAATTAAACAAATTAAAAAAAATAAATTATAATTACGTATCTTGCATAGGGACGCACCAGTGTTCAATCATTTTGTTATGGCTGATAACCAGTAAACGTTTGATATTAAAATTTGATACAATTTTGTCTAAACTTAAAAAAATAGGTACTAAAAAATATCCGAAATGAAAAACATTAATTTAAAATGCTGCAAGTGAATTTATGCATTACAACAATATAATGTACAACTGATTTATTTTAAGATTTGCTAAATATTTAAATGAAAATGTACAATTTAAAACTATTACCGTTATTAAAAATGTATTTTTAGTGAGAATTAGATGATGGCAAAGGTAATCCAAATGCAAAAAGGTGAAATAAGCATGCATAATTAAATATCTAATATCCAGTAATACTAATACATTTTTTAAAACATTTTCGTTCATATATTAGCCGGTTCCGAAAATACTCTTCAAAGGGGTAAAAGTAGGCTAAAACAAATAATATATGGGTAACACTTTACACTTCAGGATTAATTTGTTAACATGAATGAGCAAGCAATGAACAGTTTTCCACATAATTTATTAATCTTAATGTTAATTTCTACATTTACTAACTCCTTTTTAAAATCAAAAGATTTATCTGTAAACATTAATCTGTTAATACACTGTGAACTAACATGAACAAGCAATGAACAACTTATTTTTATTAACTAAAAAAGTTTATTAACTTTTTTTTGTAAAATGTTACCAATATGTAATGGAACTTTTTGATATTAAATGTGCTGAAAAGACTAGCCTAGCTTTATGTACACTTGACAAATTAATTTGGTTATGCTAAGTGCCAATACAATTAATAAAAAGATGCCAGTAATGGGACTTTAAGCAAGCAGGAAGAAATTAATTGTACGGGACAGTGTGTATAGGAGTGGGCAGCTGTGGAATTAAACTAGGGATTTGCAAAACTCCATATTTTCATAATTGATTAGTTAGTTGGTTGTCTAAACAAGTACTATGTCTGTGTTCAGGAAACTCTATAATACGCCTGCATCATGCCCACCAGACCCCAATCAGACATGTTTCAGACACTACTGTTCAGTAAGTGCAGCTCTTCAATAAGGCCATTCAACAAATAACTATAACCTTGTATTGAACAAAGCTACCAAAGTCCTCATGAGAAAGGTTCAATACACAGCAGCACAAAACCACTTATGCGCATCCCGGATGCAGAATGATATGCTTCAATGTAATCTCAGCACTTGGGCTCATGGGATTTCCCTTGCTCAGCATTCAAAAGTTTATAATTGATAGATCAGAAATATTGTCTGTGCCCAACACCTAGTTTACTGCACCCTACAGTCTTTTGAGTCGTTTTTGTACTGCAACTATATATTAAAGCATTCATCTGCAGTATTCTGACAGACACCTGGGAGTGAGTTCCACACCATGAAGAATCAGACAGACTATGCTGAATATAATATACTTAAATTATCCATAAGACCTCAGATACAAACCTATGGATTATGCGTAACATTTTTTTTTTTTTCAGGGAGGGATTTACCGTTCTAAAATGCTAGCATGCTAAAATATCACTGCTAAAATGATTGCTGAATGAAACTCACACAGAACTCTACGTAAAAAGAAAGAGAGAGAGAGAAAGAGATCTCAGCTGTGCATTTTCAGCAAAGTTAAAATATGATTTCAATTTACATATCTTAGATCTTGTTTTTTAGCTTTTTAGTAAAGTTGGATCATTTCGATACAACTTATTTTAAATATTTTAAATAAAACTCATCTTGCAGCTTGGAAGTGTACAGAGTCTCCTTGGTTTGGAACCATCACATTAAAGGAAACATTACCGTGCATGTTCACGCTGTTCATTTTCATCTAGCAGTGCATAGAGACCTAATTCAATTCTTGTTATCACACAGCTACAGGTTCAGTACAGTACAGTGAATCCAACTGCATTGCATGCCAGGCATAAATAGACATAAACTGATCAACTTAGCATAAATGCCTCTCTCACACATCACGCTAAAGGTATTATCCCCAGCAGCCTGTAGACCGGTTTTATTTCTCATTAATTAGCCAAGCTTAACCCTTAAATGGTGACTGTTTCCTGGGAGACTTTTGAGAGGCTGGAATGGGGAAACAGTGAGTGGGCCTAATTTCAGAAGTAAAAATATTTAAAAAGAAGTTCCTGCAAATATTCAGGTCAGACAAACTATGGTGTCAACTTACCACCTTTATCTAAAAGTAACACGGCAACATGCTGTGAGAAGGCCACTGACCTTGAGGTAAATGTTCCCATCTTTTACCACAGGCGTACGGGACACCCCCGCAGCGCAGGGGGCCCCCTCACGGCGTTATGAGCCAATTATAGTTAAACTTCCCTATCTACAACGATTTTTCTCTGCATAGGAGCCACATCAAGCTGTGTGAATCCACTGATTTTCAATGTGGCATAGAATCGGCGTTGATGCATCCACACACAATCACAATTTGTGCAAACAAAGTATCACACACTCCAACGTTTTATCTTTTCCAAGATAAAAAGATATAAAAAATAGGCTAATAGTACATTATGCTACTTTGAATTTGGACTTGCTCCAGTGCACCAAATTTACAAGTTCGTGACAAAAATAAAACGTTCAACCAAAAATTCAGGACAGAAAATAGAAAATAAACATAATGAGATTTTCCAAAGTAACATTTGCCATACTATTTCACTGTTGACCTTATTTTTAATGTAAGAGCCGGTGCATTTTCGTAAAATTCCTTTGCCGCAAAAACAGTTTTATGTTTACTACACTTTGTTTTTCTTATAATGATTTACACATCTGCTAATTAAATAGATGTATGGCACATTCACAGGTAAGAGCTTCTGGTCTGAAAAATAAGGTGGATAAATAAAAAACGCTAGTACTGGATGTCACAGCTTGTGGGTGGGGCCTCATGACATGGTTCACAATAAGTCTTTGACATGTTATATTTGAACTCCAATGCATTATTTTGAAAACAAAAACTACGCTGCATTATTTCAGTCCTAATGTGTCGGAAAATACCAATGCACTTTCATGTTCGTGCCTATTAAAGGGTTAATGCACGTGCCGTCCGTGTGCGCTTCATTCCATAATAGACTCTTACATCAAAGGACGTCAACTCTTGTAAAATCTACTTAAAGTGGTGGTATCCGAAGAGAAATGTAAATTTAGATCAGAGTATTAGCGCAGAATATCGTTAGTGGCTGCAGAAGAAGCTGCGCTGGAAGAGCAGTTGTGAAGACGCGTTCAACAGATGGGCGACTGCTCTTCCTCACGGCCGCAGACCTGTACGGACAAATCTTGCTTTGATTAGTTAGCATAAAGCCTGGTCGGGAATGTTAATTGAAAGACAGCTGCATTGGCTTATTGACTAAATGATTATCAATGTGTCGGTTATTGATAGAAACTGGATTCTATTTTAAGTTACGCCGTTAAAGGCAACTACAGCGGGCGCCAAATCACAGTTGTATCACCTTCAAATAACATTACAGTCGCGCGGTGACAGTAGAGACGATCTTTAAACGTCGATATGGACACAATATGACGAAAATCCAACATAACATACAGCTGTAGGGGAAAACGAGACGCAACCTTCAACATAGTGTTTGTACTTATAGTTTTCCAGTGAGACGTACACTGATTTATCATGTCACTCAAGGCAAGCTCACCGTGAACGTGGTCTGGTTGGTATAAAAATACATTTTCTCTGTAAGTTTACGGTCGAGGCATGAATAGGAAGGGCAACAGAGACCTTGGTCCTGAATGCATTTCTGTTCCGAAATGCTGTTTATAAGGATAGTGCACTTGGTTCTGAAGAGAACAAAATGAGACTTGGGTTCAAATTCACAGACGACACTTTTACATATTCCAACTTAAAGATCATGAAGTGAATTAATGCAGAGGGGTCGGTCTATGATAATACGCTAGTCTTTTTAGTCCATTCAAATGCACAGATTGTGAAGCAACGCAGTTACAGTTATATATCATATGAATAGCCTATTCAAAGAAATAGAAGCACTGACATACCTTGTCTCTGTCAGCAGTAGTTATTCTATATTCCCCGATTTGTTCCGTAGATGCAAATACAATTTGCCATCCATGACACGACTCAGTTTGAGATTGAGTATCTTTTTACCACAATCTACCCTCGCAAAAACGATTCCGAGTATTTTCAGAAGATGAGAAAATAAAAAACTGAAAAGGGTAGATACTAAATAACATTAGAATAGAAGGAGAGAAACAATAAACCTAATGAAACAAAAAAAAGAAGCGAAAACAAACAAGGGAAACAAGAAAAATGCGATAAAAAATAAAATGCGGTAGAAAACGAATTGACTTTAGTTCACAAACTGAGGGCTCCAGTAATTCCACGCTGCGTCTCTGTATTCCAAACGCACTGAGTGCGCTCTGCAACGGGGAACGCCGATCTATCCGTTTATTCCCAATCTGCTGCGGTTTTACTTCCAGGACTTCAACTTGCAGTAGCATCACTTACACCTGAGCGTTCGTGTGGAAATACATTTGCCTTCTCTCCCGTTCGGCTTCGGCAGAACCCTTTCCATGCACTGGCATCCGAGCTCTCGGTAAAGAAGCGCCCCACTCAGTCAGGCGTCTGGATGCCCGCATTCACTGTAGCAGCGAGGAGGACAGAGGCGCGTTCACGCTCTTCTTTCTCAAGGGAGTTGGACGCGCGCGCTGCTCACCTACGTCAGTCGGCGCGTGCTCCAAATAGAACGCTGGGGAAGTTCGTTCTGAATTCCCATTTGGCGATTCGATTTCGCAGCTCTGAATATGATATCACGTTATTATGCATTAGGTTTTTGCTTCCTTTCTGCCTGCAGGTTGGAAGTGTTGCCGTCAAAAGGAGAATGAAGTGAGTAGACAACTTGACACCAAATGAACCAAACACACGCATACTTGTGGTAAATTTCACACCCCCCAGTTTGTTCATGGTCTAAATGTTTCATGGGTACAATATTTTTTGAAGCTATGCATGGACTGTTTGACAAACTGGGGTAGGCTATCGAAGAGACACCAACCATATGATTAAATGTGTTGAAGCATTAAAAATATTGAAGCAGCACTTTGCAAGTTACAAAACTCAGCACTCTGGCATGGAATGGTACAGCCTTTTATGTTCGTTAAGTAAGTTCTGTTGGTGCATCAGTCAGCATAAATTGGTCTGTAATAACCAGTATTTCTTTAGCAAAATCAGACTCTTTCATTTTGTACTGAATATTTTATGATCTGGATGAATCATGATCATATGTGAATCCATGGTTACTGTTTATTTACTTAAATTAACTGATTACAAAAGCAAGTATGAGTAAGATAAACTACAAAGGGATGGGTTAAACTGCAATGGAATCAACATGGCTGCTGGAAAACAGGAAGTCTTGGCCTAAAAGAGCCAACCTAGACAGCAACATAGTGTTGGCCCAGATCCAGCCTACATCTGGCCTGCGTGAAATCCACGTGGGCCAGATGTGGGCCGGATCTGTGCCAACACCGCTTGCTGTTTGGGAATAAGTTAGCAAGTTTTTGTTTGTTTGTAATTGTATGACTATTCCCAAGTTACCTGATGATTTACCTGGATTGAACTGTGGTCTCCTTCATTTGTTTCTTGTAGCTAGATTACAGTCTCTTTTGGTTTAAAAAAAAAAAAAAAAAACACATTATGCCTTTTAGAATGTTTCTAGAACATTTAAAATCTTCCTGGAGATATCAATAATATTGAAGTACATTCCATAATATTTTATTTCTTGAAGTATCATACTGTATAATAGTATGGTTGATTTTGGTTAGGGATTGCAGTCTGTATAATTTGTAGATTTCCGTCCCAATGAGACATTACTTTGTGGGATTTAATTATACTTTGTAGAATACTTTCTTCTGTTGCTGGCATAAAACCTATATGTGGTTATTGTAGTCAAATGTAAAATTTTCATTTTATCTGATCCAACCAGAACAGTTGGTTCAACAACTAAATATTTTAAATATTCAAAATTCAACAGTAACAAACATTTATTTAGAATTCAATCTCCACCTCCACTTTACTTTTGTGTGCATGCTTTAGTGCACCACTTTAATAAGTGTTTGTGGGGGGATCACTTCGATCTTGAAGCAAACAAGTAATCATGTATATGTTTCGCGTTAATTTATTTCCCTTGTAAAAGAGATGAATTTTCACATTGGTCTGCCCAATTACCATGAAAATAAAACTGACTATTCTTCTTTTTCTTCTACTTCTTATTCTTATTCTGTTTATGCTTCTTGTTTTTCTTATTGTTGTTGTTTATAACTTATTTATCTATGTACATCATCATCATTATTATTATTATTTTTTTTTTTTATTTATATTTAATTCATGTGCTCTAGTAATCTTTAATCAAATAATTTCCTCTCCCTCTTGCAACAAAATCTCATCTCTTCTCTGATATGTTTCCCGGCGTGAGAGTGGGACAACCTCTCACTCACACGAGATTGCAGCAATAGTAAACGGCAAAGATCCAATGATCCAATTAATTACTGATGAACCAAATTGAATCCTGCCCAAAATTTTTTTTTTTTTTTTTTTCCTTGTTCGAGAAGCCACTTTACTCGTATAGGGAAGAAAAGACGATTGCAACTTAAACAATTGTTTAATGCCAGCTTTAACTCTTTGTAACTTTTTACTGTAACTTTATAATATTTTTACTGTGCCCCTGTGGAGGCACCACTGTCACCAACATGGGGTCCAAACCCTAAACTGTAATTATTAATTGCTTCAATCATCTGGATTCTGTCAGACTAGGTGAATAGCGGTTGTGTTTTTGTGCTTTGCCCCTGCGTGTGTAACGTGTGTCATGTCAAACAATGGTTGAGTCATTTTCACCATTATTTGCTGCTGCTTCATAAAAGCCTATATTCCAAAAGTTTGTGTTGATGAATTGTGTTGACGTCAGCAGATATTTACCGCTGAGCTTTTGACCATATACGTGTTGTATTTTACATGTTTTGTAAAGAGATTGCAGGTTAGGTTTCCTTCTGACGAGCCTTCCATGTATATCATATTTGTGCCAATAATGCAGCACAGTGGACTGATTCACCACTACAACACTACTCTCTGCTAAATCTTCCTGCAAGTCTTTTGCTGCCATATGGGGGTTTTAGTTTCAATCTAAGACCAGTCCAGTTTTATTGAACTTATTTTTTTTCTTGGTCTTCACATCTTGCCTTGATTTTTTTTTTTTTTTTTTTTTCCCTAACTTATATTTCTCAATGACATCTTAGATATTGCACATTGCAAATACCCAGCGTTTCCATATCTTTTCATAACCTTGCTTTATAAGGCTCAATTATCTTTTTTTTTTTTTTCTGATTCTCAGCAAGCTGTTTAGAGAAGCCTGTGGCTGTTGAGTGTAAACACAGTGAGAGGTTTGAAGAGTGAGAATTATTATATAAGCTTTGGAACTGTCATCACCTCACTTACATCAAGGCCTTACATTTTCAGAGAATTAAACTAACCCTAAGAGTTTAACCCTAACGGTGCCAAAACCTTTGCACATTATTTTTTTGAATTAATTAATTTTTTTGTTTTTTAATCGGTTATATTTAGCAAATAAGATTAAACCATGATTTACAGAAATATGTCAAGTTTAAATTTAGTTTAATTAATTTTTTTTGCTGAGGTTATGTAATCTTCTTTTCAGTAAGAGCTTCAATGAAACATGTTATGCCCACATATGGCTTAAAAGAGGACACATGAAAGCTAAATATGCATATGACAGACTGCAATTCATACAGTTTGTTTGCGCTGCCTTCCCTGAGCTCATATGTCACTCTAAACGTATATTCAAGTTTTTTTTATTATTTATTTATTTTTTATTTTATTTTTTTAAAGCAACAGGTGTGAAGATGATTAAAAAAAAAGGAAAAAAAAAAGTTCAGCCCTTTTACCAGCTAGTTTACTTCATGTATATGTACATAAGAGTGAATGTTATTTAACAAAACATCACTGCGAATATTTTTTTTTTTTTTACACACAGCATACTTACTAAAAAGCTGTCTACTAGTATTAGAATTGGAGGGGATGTTGGAGCTGAAGTACATCTTCCAAGTTGAGCTAGCATTAATTGCACTGACATATTTCCTGTTTTTGTTTTTTTTTCTTTTTAAAGGGCCATACAGTCTGTGCCAGCATGAATGGCCCTTAGGGGTTTATAAATAAGACATAAATAATAATGTAAAAAAATATGTGTGACATTTTATTTGTATTTTTCTTGTCACAGCACAATGTTTGAGATCCTTAGCATCTGAAAATTTGACGTTAGTATGTAAATCACTTAAGAGGCTTCTTTTTTGGAGTTCACAATAAGCACAGTTGATGTGAGCAGCCGAACCTTATGGTGCATGAAAAGAGAGATTTCTCCCTGGCCTTGACTATTCTATTTGCTTCTGTTATGTGCCAGGAAGAAGAACAGAGACTGAAAACACAAAGCACTGATTAATGGACTGATGGAACGGAACATAAATACAGTTGTTTTCTTAATTGACACTGTGGTAATTCTCTTTTGCTCTGTGTAATTTGAAATGCCTGCCATTTGAATTTTAGAAACCGCTGCGCTAATTTTCCTTTTCGAAATTATCTGCTAAACAGTGGTTTGCATGGTTAAATATAAGAATACACAATACATTGGGTTCATATTGGTGGAGCTGATGTATGTTGTTCTGACCAAGTTTAAGATATATATAGATATGTTTTAATCAGTATCAGATGATTATTTTGGCTGATCTTAAATATTTAATTTAAATGCTAATTTTCTTACTTTTTTCTCCTATATTTGATTTCCTTCATCTAAATCTTTAAAAACACAAATAATTTAACATTGTTAAAATGAATGTTTAGCAAATCTTAATACGATTATGATTTTTTTCACATTGTGTATTAATGTTGTGATTTTAAATTCACTTGTTATATTTTGACTTTTTCCTTATTTCACTGTGACTGGGTGGGTGAAGTTTTTGATCACCAAAAAGGACTGTTGATGTGTAATTTTTGGAGGTTGTATGCTAACTAAGAGATTTTATAATGAGGAATTTTTGCAGTTTGATATCAATAGATGGTCTTTTTGTGCTTTCATAGTACATTTAACTCTGGTCTTTTCTCTTCCTGTGTTCAGTCATCGAATGATCAAATAGACAAAGACTTAAAAAAAATAAAATAAAAAACTCAATGAAATTCCGCTTTAAATTCCGCTCCCCCAATTTCCCCTTGCGCTCTCAAGGATGCACACATCTGCGACACAATGTGTTAATAAGTGCTGACGTGATAAACCGAGCTTTTAAAACAGCACAGCAAGTTGACTGCATGTGAGCAGATAAGTTAAATTGCATGCTTTTCATCTTACATCTGTTCCCATTTTTACTTACTATTTTATCTGTGCTTTTCTTCTCATCTCACACATCTCCCCCAGCATTCGTTCCTGACCTATAATTTGGTGCTCTTTCTTTTTTAATTTAGAAATGTCAGAATTTAGGGCAGGTGGTGGGTTGTGACTAAATGTGAAAATGAAAAATTGCCTCCTAGTGGAAAATCATGAGGCATTACAAAAATGCCACATATTCATCTCACAGCCTCACCTTCCTGTGATGCAGTGCACTCTCTTTTCTCTGTCTCTGTGTGTCTCTGTCTCTCTCTCTTCACACGCTCCCAAACACAATCCATTGGAATGCTTTGTTGGAGCAGGGAGCCCAGCAGCCCGTGGTTTATCTCAAGTAGAATGCTGATAAAATGACAATTATGATGATTTTCCCTTGCAGCATGATTTCATTCATTGAAAGGAGGTGAAGTCATCTTTAATGGCTACCTGAGTAAATAAAGTCAGCCTCAACATTCTGACTTGCTCTTCAAGGGCCCTAAATCACAGCTGCAATGCACTGGTGAGCAAACACATAAACCGAAAGGAAGAAAAAAGAGAGCATATTCAAGTTTATGCATATTTACGTTTGTGCAAACCATTGCTATGTGTTGCTGTCACGCTAAGTAGCACGCACAGTAAATGTGCAAGGCCTTTTCCACATAGGAGGCATGATTACCCCAGTGTCAAGCTGTTTGTAATTACCAGCTCCATTTGAGAACATGGGGAGGACTGATTTCCCAAATCCTTGTTACAAAGTGTCTAAAAAAGATGGCGATAACTCTAAACATTTCCCCTGGGGGTCTGAATTACACACAGTGACTTGTGCACCTGACTTGCAACAGAAAACACAACCACTTGTTGCACTAAAGGCCCAGATATAGTCACGGTGAAGTTTGAAATACCTTAGCAGGGGTATACTGTTAGTAAACATCTGGCAATGCTGCCCACACTTCAGAGTGCAGCATTTAGATGATTCTGTGTGTTGCACACTTTTTTTTTTTCTCAAAAACAATGCAACAAAAATGACAGTGGTGAGAAAACAGCCGTTAAGAAAGCATTTGATCATAGCAATTTGTGCATGTGTTTGCATGAGCTCTACAATTCATGTTTATATTTATATATATATATATATATATATATATATATATATATATATATATATATATATATATATATATATATATATATATATAATATACACACAACTTCATGCAATAGACTGCTTTAAAGCAAGCAGCTTAACAGTATTAAACATTTTAAAAAATAAAAACAGTGCATTGCTTTCAATTAGAATTACAACTTCAAATTCTTCTGTTAAGCAGCTTTCCAGTGTGTGGAAGTTTTTACTTGCGTCTGACCTTGACAGACTGAACAGAAGAAATAAATCAGGGAAGATTTCTATGCCAAAGAGGGCTCAGAGCACATTTGCACAATCACCACAGTCCAATGGTAGTTCAAAGGTGTTTACCAGCCGGTAAGCTGTTTTAAACTCCTGAAATGAACTCCAAACGAATTTCATTTCGATGTTTGAAATGGTGTCACGCCAGTTCGTTCTTCATCTCAATAATATTGAAAGCCATAAACCAAACCAGCCAGCTCCAGACAAAGACACCAGACTTGAATGAACAATGCAGCCCAGTGTATTTATATTTGACAAATGTCTTCATTACATAAAACATGATGATACATTTTAAAGCTGTTTATTTATAGACATAATGATGTATAAAATTGTGAAATGGTCAAATAAGAAAGTTGTATCTTATTTGTGGATCCAATTAGACTTTTTTTGTGGACAATTAGACCCTTTTTTTAAAGCATAACTGTGTATGTTTATGAGAAAAGAATGCAGTTTTAGCAAAAATAATAAAAAAAAAAAAAAAAAAAAAAGAGGTGTCAGTAAAGATCTAGGAAAGGGGGACAGGTCCCAACAGCGGAGGAAGCTTTTGTGTCTGCAAAATCTGGAAACTGCAGATAACAGATCACAAAAATCTTTGCACAGGTGCTGCCCAGCATTATTTTTCTTCCCACAGACCAGCAAGACAAACTTCAGACTATGCAGACCTTTGAGCAAAAACTGTCTCTCTCTGGACGCACCTGCTCCAGATCCGAGAAGATTGAGATAGGGAAGTGAGAAAAGCTGTACAGACCGTCAAACGTAGCTGTCACATCGAATGAAAGCACCACATTCCTTCCCTAGCTACTCTACTGAGAAAAAGAAAAAAAAAAGTGTACTTGAGTGTCTTTCACCCACCTCTGTCTGTATTCCGCCTCACATCATATCCCCTGTTACATGTCAGATTAGAGGGTGGAACAGTAAAGGTTGAGATCAGCTTTCTGCCCTGAGACACTTTTTGGCTGCTAACAAAATGGCTGTTGACTTAAGCTATTTGTGAATATTGAGACACAGCATAGACATCACATTCAATACACATTTCCAATAAAATGGTATCCACTTTATTCTCCATCTCAGAAGTAAGCTATTTTCTTTGAATGTGCGATATTTCTCATTTATTAGCCGCTACAGGTAAATAATTAAGAATAACAAAATGCAGTAAACAGCCAAACTATCTGGGCCACAACCCAGTGTTCTTGATTATGTTAATAAAATAATATAAGAACAAATACCAGTTGCAATATAAAGCAGCATAACAGACAGGAACAGGTAAAATTACTGGAAGCAAACAACTCTGGAAGCCTTACGTTCAAATTACAAATGGCTGCACCCACTCTTATGTTTAAAATAAGTTGGATACTCTAAACACTAGGGATGTAACGATTAACCGCGAGCCGGTTGAAAATCGATTCAAATATGTGACGATTCAAATCGGTTGAGATGCGAAACAAATCGCGATTCAATTAGGGTAGTTTATATGAATGCGTGTCTGAGGGGAACTTACTGTCTTTAGAAAAGTTTAGATGGTATTTTTCTTCTCATCTTGCCTCTGTATAATGCATATTAAAGTTCATAAGTGCAGCGCTGCTTTGTTTACAGCGGAAACCAAGGAAACGCTTAAAGCGCCACCTGCTGGCAGAGAGTGAATCTGCGTCTCATTCAGCTCGTCTGTTCTTTCTATGTATAATTTCTCAAAACTGAAGTCATACCATTCTGTTTTTGCTTCAAATTTCGAAATTATACAGTCTAATTTAGGTTAAAAACTGCTCCTGCTGCATGTATGCAGCATCTTTGTTTGGATCATGATTAAAATGCAGTGGTTGCCTCTAATTTTAAATGGAAAGAGCACAGACAAAGCCTTATTTAGTTTTTATGAAGAGATTTCTTTTATTTATGTTACTTTTTTATTTGATTTGGGGCTTGTTTTAAAATTTCAGTTTAGTTGTTATTTACATTTACATTATATTTACATTTTGTTATTTAGCAGACGCTTTTATCCAAAGTGACTTACAAATGAGGACAATAGAAGCAATCAAAACCAACAAAAGAGCAATAATATGCAAGTGCTATATTAGTATATTATTATAGTGTTATATTTCAATTTCACAAAGAAACGTGCAGCATTTTGTCCAAGCAATAATAAAAGAACATATTTAATTTATAATTTGTCTTAAATCTCATTTTCTTAAAAAAAAAATCGTGAATCGAATCGAATCATGAAATCAAAATCGCAAATCGAATCGAATCGTGAGTTGAGTGAATCGTTACATCCCTACTAAAGACTCTCAAACAGATCTCTAAAATCTTTTCATAGTGCTGTGTGTTCGCCTTGAAGCAATAAAGCAACAAGTCTTTTAAACATAAATCAGATTTTTTGTTCTGGATGGTTTCATTTCTCTGTCAGTCGATCAAAAAACCCATTTCACATGACTTAAATGCCAAATATGTTCTTATTATCTGTGATTTTGTCAAATCTCACACAGTCTGCAATCAGAGGTTCTCAAACTGTGAACTGAGACTTAAACACATTATCATAAAATAAATGTTACCACAATAAGTTAATTTGGGTTGATAAATTAGTCTATTAATTCAAAGTTGGCCATTTTTGACAATTATATATATATATATATATATAATTTTTTTTTTTTTTTCTATTTTATTTTTTTTCTCTCAATTTTAATACTTTAAAATTATTTAAATATGACAAATTCTCAACAGACCAACAGTGCAGGGCCAAGTTTGAATGAACAGACTAATTAATCAACACAAATGTATTGACATTATTGTGGTATATTAATTTTATAAACATTTTATTAAAATGTTTCTTTTGTCTCGGAGACTTCAATATTTTTTTTTATTTTTTTAATAATTCTGCATCAGTGTACATATACATATTCTTTCAATGTCTTAGTGTATAGTCGGTTCATTAGCTAGAAGTCTGTTTGATCTAAGTGAAGTAATAACACAACTATTCTAGTAAAGTTAAAGGGATAGTTCACCCAAAAATGAAAATTCTGTCATTAATTACTCACCCTCATGCCGTTCCAAACCCATAAGACCTTTGTTCATCTTCAGAACACAAATTAAAATATTTTTAATGAAATTCAATAGATTTCTGACCCTGCATAGACAGCAAAGTAACTAAGTTCAAGGCCCAGAAATGTAGTAAGGACATAATTAAATTAGTCCATGTTACACCAGTGGTTCAATCGTAATGATATGAAGCTACAAGAATACTTTCGTATGAAAACAAAACAAAAATGACTTTACAAAATGACTTTATTCAACAGTTCTTATCTTCCGTGTCAGTCAATTCACAAATTCATTTTTGGGTGAACTATCCTTTAAAAACTGATGCATAATGTCATTCCAAACCTGTATGGCTTGCTTTCTTCTGTGTAACACAAAATAAGATATTATAAAAGTCAACGTGTCTAAATGTGGGTGAGTAAATAATGTCAGTATCTGCCAAAACAGAATACTTTGAGTTGCAAACCACCAGAACCCAGAAAAAAAAAATAGTTTCCACTCCTAAAGCTATTTTGTGACACAAAATGAATTGATTGATTTGTTTGGTTTTCTCATCATTGCACTTTTCCATGTCTGTTCAGGTAGACAGGTAATGGCACAGGCATCAAATGGAGCAGAATAAAACACGTGTTTGACTTGGAACGGAATCAAATCAGCCAGGCCACTTATCACATTACCGGTCTCTCTCTTGTCCTTGGAGCCATGGATTTGCACTCCATCAAAGAGCTCATACAGAATGAGTTTGCCTTTATAAATAGTGAAACACACCCACACCTCCTCCCATTCCCCGGCAACATCCTCCACAGTCTTCCCCTTAAACTCCCTCCTCCTATCTGCACTCCTTTCCCTTCTTTTAGCGCTCTGGCAGGTCATTTGCAATGCTAAGCATCAGTTGGCAGTCGTGTTTGAGAGGGTAAGAGGAAATGGGCAGAGCCTTCCCCAACATCAGGCTAATCATTTTATCTCTGCTTTTCATTGCTGCATAATAAGTGTTTTACGGGGGATTAGTGAAATAATGTATACATGAGCTGTTGTTTTTGTATCTTTGGACCCCTGCGCTTCATTCCGCCACTGTTCCACCAGCTTATGTAATTTAGCTAACAAAAGGGGTCAGGCAGAGAGAAGGATGAGGAGGAGAATATCAACGAGGCCACCAACCGCACAGTCATGGTAACCCTCTCCCTCGTTCTCACTTTGGATCAAGTGAGATATGCTGTTGGAAAAGAAAAACAGAGTTAAAAACATGCTGAGTGCAAACTCTTCTTTTTAACTTGTGCATTTATTGTGGAATATTTGTTTATAGTAACTGGCATACTTTTCATTGGTATGGATGAGCAAAATTCAAAGTGACCTTGTGGTGTTTTCATACATATGGCAATTTACACACAAAGGGACAGTTTACACACACACACACAAAAAAAGTCATCGTATTTAAAAGAAGATATTTAAAAAACAAAAAAAGTCAGGGTAGTGTCACTTCTAATTTTTGACAGCAATGAAAATGAGACTCTGAGGATAGAAGTACAGTGTGTTCAATAGATCTGTACTGCAGTTTAAGAACACGCCAGTTGTTCAACTAACAAAGCATCTTTCCATAGCAATTCTAGGAGACTTCAAATACAAATTTAAAAGTTAAGTTTTGCAAATCACAGTACATGCCATTGAAAAGTATGTCCCTTGCAGCCTCAATGAAAGAAAGTAATACAGGTTTGAAACGGTGTTATTTTAATATCATTAATATTCTATTATAGTTTTTGTTAATACTGTAGTTTGAATTTAATTTTATTTGTATATATTCTGTTTTCCATTTTAATTTAAGTTGAAGTTTTAGTAATTGTGTTTTGATGTGATATTGTTTTTGTCATTTTTATTTTGTCCGTATAGTTAAGTTTTAAGTTTACATAAAATAAAATAAGATTTTGTTTTCATTTTATTTTTGTTTTAATCATTTTTTATGGGTTTAGTTAGTAAAGTCATTTCGCGGTGAACTATCCCATTTAAAGGCACTAGGTATGGTAAGATTCACCGATTTGCATCGGTTTAAATGTTAACGATGCAATGCAGTGTGCAAGTTAGCATTTGTATCACGAAGAATTGTTTCTAACATATTTGAATCAGTAAAAACAGATTATTTATATATAGTTATTAGTAGATTCACTATAATTTTATTATTTATAAAGTGACCAATATGTTATATGTAAATTGATTTCTCCTCTCTAAACTGTTTCTCAAGTGTGTTCTCTCATCACTGCTGCTACGTGAATATGACGCATCACAACACTACGAAGACCAAGGCGTGTCCTGAGAGTCACATAGAATGTAGATTAATATGGCTGTCTGTCTGAACCAAAGAAATGAAAATGATCCATCTGTACCATATTGAATTGCATAGCCATTGCATTGTCAAATCGAATCGAAATCGGATCTCACTGCTTCATAAAAGGGATAAATGGCATCGCATAGCTGCTGCATATGTATCTTTAATATATCATATCGTTGGCTTTGCATCGAGATGTGTATCATATCGGCCTCAGAGATGCATATCCCTAAAAGGCACTATAAGCATGTTTACTGTTCAGAACTTCCACAAGAAACAACCCCTTTTTCTATAGCAATATATTTACCTGTCAGTCAGAAGCACAGCAAGATTGGCATCTGTTTTCAAGTTGTTTTCAAGTTGTTTTAAAGCTTTCTGCTCCCTCCAGCGATGAAAAGCTTGCTCTTGCTCTCTTGTCTTTCTTCTTTTTTTGGTCACATAGTTTTTTGGCCTCTTTATTTTCTTGTGTCATCTTATTCCCCTCAGGATGTTTTGACGCATTCCACATCCTCCAAACATATACACACACACATATATGAAGAGTTCCTGTTGTGAATGTGCAAAATGAATTACAGATAGAAAGTGGATCAAAAGTCTTCTGATTGGCTGAACAAAGAATATGACGACTGCCATTTTACAGAGGTGTGGTTTTATTCATCAAATTGGACCTAGCTTCTCTCCATCTGAGCAAATGGGGTTTTAACACCATTTTGCTACTGATGCGTTAACATTATCAATACGGACAAAGACGGGAAGCTGTTGTATGTGTGAATCGCTGAAACGGGAAAAGCAGTTTCAGCAATTTTACTGCAATTTAACAGGTTTCATCTGTGAAAGTGTCTCACGGTTGCTACTTAGCGGTTTAATAGCCTCATCTGGTGCATTGACACGACTCAATCAATTATTGATACATGCATGAGCGAGAAGAAAGTGTTATATTGATCCAATCCATGTCTGATCAAAAACAACATGCTCTTTTAGCCTAGGTGTTACAGATGGCAACAACCGAGGTTACCATGTCAATCTTGTATAGTGTGTGCACTCAGCGTGTGGAAAGGAAAGCTTTGGTTCAAAGCAAAGGGAATGAATTTATGAGCTACGATTATTTCTTTATTATAGTAAGTTACAGTGAATAATTGTTTGTAATCAGCATCTTGGGTTCATGCAAACAGAATCAGGTTCTGCTCATACATCACCAGCCATGTGTTCAAGAGCCAGGCATAAACTCTGGGAAAATAGCTATTCTTTACTCTTATTTGTAAGACAAATTTATTTAAATAATTTATGCACGAAAGTGCAATTAATCACACTGTGATAACGGTGACCAAAGCAAGTGATTAATGGCGTCACTTAAATACAGCAGATCATTGGAGTCAATATCTCCCATGTGGCAGGACTATGACCTGCTGCTTAACTGAGTTGTTTGTTAAAAGAAGGTTTCATAATGCTAATTTACTGTGTAAACTTGCAATGCTTTTATTTATACACAATACTGTGGGAGCAGATGCTTTGTGAAGTTACCTCATCACATTTATTTCGCTTGGCTGCGTTGCAGCCTGAAATCATTTCCCTTTGGCTGGGCAAGATATTCTGCTTTGGTGAACGGGTCAGAATGGTGTATGCCTATTGGAATACTATCATCACAGTCTTCACAATTGCAAAGTTGTCAGGGGAATATTTTTACTATTGGCGAAAATAAAGACAGGGTAAGATGTCCTGCATGTCTCCCGCCCAATAAAACGCAGCTCTCATGAGGCCGTGACTCATTACCACTTTTCACCTGAGGCTTATAAGGTTCCATTGATTCTGTGACATCACTGATTAAAATCAATGCAGCGTTCCCTGTGTCCCTGACTGGCTTCTGTGCCCTGAGGTGGACCTACAGCTGGAATTCTGTTATGATGTACCTCTTCCCACAGGACTTAGCGGAGGTTGTTGTTGTACTCTTTTTACACGCACTCACAAAAATCTCTGACATGCTCAAAAAAACACTGACTACTAGTTTTGAGTTAGAAACCACTGATTAGATAAAGAGTTCTGTAGGCTTAGGTCTTTCTTCATTCAAGTAGTTATTCAGAAAACTGAATCACCAGTTTGGTTACTGTACGTAATCACAAAATGGCATCACACATATGCAATGCTATTATTAAAGCACCCAAATTATGCGAAACCAATATGTTTTACATGTCTAAAGCATACAAATTGAATAAACTAGTCTTAAAGGGATAGTTCACCCAAAAATGAAAATTTGATGTTTATCTGCTTACCCCCAGGGCATCCAAGTTGTAGGTGACTTTGTTTTTTCAGTAGAACACAAACGAAGGTTTTTAACTCAAACCGTTGCAGTCTGTCAGTCATATAATGGCAGTCAATGCACAGAATCTTTGAGAGAAAAAAAAACATGCACAGACAAATTCAAATTAAACCTTGCAGCTCGTGACGATACATTGGTGTCCTAAGACACGAAACGATCGGTTTGTGCGATAAATTGAACAGTATTTATATCATTTTTTACCTCTGATAAACCTCAATGTCCGACTGTCACAACATCCGGCGCGTGACGCGTCAACCTGCTCTGGCACATACTGTAGATATATATACATAGATGCCTCATTAGCGACTGTTTCTATGGGCTGCGATACGTAAGAATCTACGTATATATCTATGTGTATATGTATATGTCTATGTATATGTATATGTTCCAGAGCCGTTGACGCGTCATGCGCCAGATGTTGTGGATGAGCTCAGGAGAGTTGGACATTGCCTGTATCAGAGGTAAAAAAATATATAAATGCTGTTCAGTTTCTCGCACAAACCGATCGTTTCATGTCTTAGGACATCAATGTATTGTCACCAGCTGCAAGGTTTAATTTGAATTTGTCTGTGCATGTTTTTTTTTCTCTCAAAGATTGTGTGCCCATTGACTGGCATTATATGACTGACAGACTGCAACGGTTTGAGTTAAAAATCTTCGTTTGTGTTCTACTGAAGAAACAAAGTCACCTACATCTTGGATGCCCTGGGGGTAAGCAGATAAACATCACATTTTCATTTTTGGGTCAACTATCCCTTTAATCAACTCACCTTTTACATGAACCACAAGGAACAATAAAGAACTTACATTTCAACAAGTCAGCTGCTCCTAACAACAGTTCATCAGTCCTTTGCAGACATGTTTCCTCAGTTTAGTGTATCGGTGACCCAGCAACTGTTGTAACCATTAACTCATAACTCGAGAAAGAAGAGTTATCATTGTACTATGTTGACTTGAATCTAATGTCATCGGATCACTTTTATATCTCCATTACACTTTTATTTCTTTTTTTTTTTCTTTTTATACTTCAAAGCTGTTCAGCAAAATACATCAAAAACATGCATTTTGCCCACTTCATGAAATCTTCAGCAGACAGTTTCCATGTCGGACATGTCCAGAAGACTGTTTTTCTCATTTCAGTGTACTGTTGGGCTAACTGGAGAAAAAACTGGCATCATAGAATCATATACTCCAGAATATTGGCTCATTTCAAGTCTGAGTGACTGCCAGACATTTTCAAAAGTGAGATTTGATTAAATAACTAAATAAATAATCTGTGCTGACTTGAGCCGCAAAATGTTTCAGATGGTTCAGTCCATTTTGATATACTAGTTCATCTAGTTCACTGAAAAGATTTGTTTTTGAACTGGACATCACTACTTTCCAATAGATAGAAGCTGTACCTACATGACTGGGTCTGGAAATATTCATCTTCCTGAAATATTTATATGCCAGTGGTCTTGAACTTTATGCGGACAACTATTGAATTGTACTTTATGTAGCAACACTCAAAAGCTCTAACTATAACCATGACTATAGCCAATGGCATTTCAGAAATACCCAATTCACAGGCGTATTTGTCATCCATGATTCATTTCTTATGCAACAAAATGTTCGATTATCTTGGGATTACCAAGACAAAGTGAGTAGTATTTCGACATGACATAGCCACCATGAGAGGGCCACCTGCTATAAGTAAAATCTTTTTCTTTTTTTAAATGATTTTTTCTCTAGGCCACTGATATGATATGTCTTCATCTCATGTGATTGTACATGATTTTAAACATAGTTGTGCAAAACGCAGATGATAGATAGATAAATGCTCATCTCATCAAGTCTCCATTTATTTGATCAAAAGAATCAAACAGTAATATTGGTGAAATATTATTAAAATTTCAAATAAATATCTGTTTCTAAGTTAATATATTTTTATATTATTAATTTATTCCTGTAATGCAATGTTAAATTCTCAGCACCCATTACTCCAGTCACTTCAGAAATCATTCTAATATGCTGTTTGGTGCTCTGCTCAAGTAACATTTCTCATTTTCATTTAGTTTAACATGATGTACTAAAAGAACTAGGCTAAACCTAAAATAAAATGAAAAACTATCTGAACATATTGAAACCAACAACAATAATAACAATGACAAAAACTCAACAAAATTACAAAAATTATAATAGTATCCCAATGATACTAAAATACCAACACCATCTTTCAGAATTGATGATCATCATTTAGGGTCTTGTCAGTGGAAAGGCGCTTCATGAATGCTGCTATGGAAATCTCTGTAAGAGCGCCTTTTAATCTGAATTAAAAGATTGATTGGCAGCCTGTGTCTATCCAGGTGGAACAAATTTGATAGTGCTTTAATATGTCCCTGTTGTCCATGGAATTGTGTGTGTGTGCCCTTTATCAGAGTTCATTGATAGCAAGGGTATTATCAAATGATGTATGATGGAGATAAGTGTGCATGCGTGTGTAAAGCCTTGCAAAGATAAAAGGAACCTCTTCAATGCAACCTCTGCAGTGATGGGTTCACTATCATTGAATCTGAATAATAATAAAAGAAAAACCCTATCGACTTTGAAACGTGTGCATTTTATGGCTTTGAAACTGATGCAGGTCATAAGGCGCAAGCAAATGGCATGCTAATCAAGTAAGCAGAGGAAAAGAGGTTTTATCTGTGGCTCAGACACTGCTGGATGGATGTAGCTTTATCTGGGTCACCTAAAGCCAATGTTAAATCCACTTGGGCTTACCCTCAGCCTGAGAGTGAGTTTGAATAAGTGAAGAAAGCAGTGTGCTCACAGATGTTAAAAATCCACATCGAGTCACTCAGAATGGTAGTGCAGACTGTATTTTAAAATGTATCTGTGATAGAAATTGATAGAATTTCCAATAAAATACGGTTTATATGAAATAAATTAATTTAATTTTTAATTATATATATATATATATATATATATGTATGTATGCAGTTGTGTGTGTGTGTGTGTGTGTGTGTGTGTTTAATTTGGAAGTTATTCATAAAGAATATTGATAGCATAAGAAATGATAGTCTAGCATCAATGCACAAACAGCTGCTTTATATTTAATGGTTAACATTTGAGTATAAAAAGACTTAAAGGTAAAAGTAACATTAAAAAATATAGTTTACACTAGTTTTGGATACGTCTGACTCTAGATGCTGATTTAATGAATTACTTGACTATTAAAACATTTGGAAACACTGAGAAACACTGATTTTTGTTTTTGCATTACACTTTATTTATAATTAGCAATAACTAGCATTATTATTTACTTAGGATGCATTAACATGCTTGAAAAGGAATGTAAATACATGTAACTTTACAAATAGCTACTTTTATTTAAAATAAATGTGTTGTTAAAAATCCTTCATATGCAGCATTAACAGCATATGCATTAGCAGTCGGTTTATTAATATATGCAGCTGAGGTTTCATTCATACTTTCTTTATATCTTCCTATTGATGTTATTAACTTGGTCCATAACAGCTCAACACCTCAAACTCCATCCATCCATCCAACTCTTTTCTAATCTCATTTATCAGTAAATCTCTGTTCTTTTGTCCATTCAAACTTGTTCTTCTTATTTGTCAGTGTCATTGTTTGTAAAGATAAAAATACAAAACATGTACATAGTAGTGTTCGGTAACTATAAAAAATGCATTTTACTTCTTTTCTTGTGCTCACAAGTCCTGCCTCGGTATAAACAGTTGGTAAGATATTTTTACTGTCATGTCACCACAGCCAGCCATAGTTTGGAGTGTGATGTTTGTCTCTTTGTGATTAACTGCAGCTGAAGTGTTCCCTGAAGTTTCTCATCACCTATTTTTCATACACAGAATGACCTTTAACATGCAGGGGGTTGAGGGTCAAGTGTGAGAATGATTTGAACAAACAGTGCCAAAACAGCAAGTCTGTACCCTAGAGGACTACCTCTGTTCCTTCACTCACACAGAGAACATCTCAGTTTCTTTGACAGTCAGACACAGTAGGTCACGCAGAGGTGTCCTTATGGATGCTGTGTGCGTGTGCGTTAGATGTCAGAAGGCGGAACCAGTAGTCACACAAGCACTATTGCTGTTATAATAGCGGATGTTCACATGGTGACATCTAATGATGTGTTAACAGATGTCTGTGAGAATCTGTCATCATGTGTTTCAGATGTGTTAGCACACATGTTCTAGACACTTTCAGATCAAATTTGGCCTTTGTGTAAGAGACAGTGTTATTTTAGCATTATTTATATACAAACCAGCTTTTATTTTTACATTTATCTACCAAGTTTAATTTTTATTTTATTTTTTTCAATTCAGTAATTTTGTTCATTGGTAGTTATATTTTATTTAGTAATTATGAATGTTAGGTTTATTTATATATATTTATTTTTATTTTAGTTTTAGTAAATTTACTTTATCTTTTTTATGGATATTCTAAATGATGAGAACATAAGCCATGTTCTGGCATCTTTTTCCCTAAAGATGAATGCATAACTGAAATGACTAATTTTGGCTTTAAGTCTCTCCAGTGTGACGAATGCTAAAGTTTACCTTTGAGCAAAGTTGTGGGGTCTTAGCTTCCGTTAAAGCAATGAGTCAGCCTTTTACTGCAGCGACCTTTTTCATTAAAAAAATGAACCTTTTGATATTAAAGTGTAAGTGAGCATTTGAGGGGAAACGAAACATGAAAACTTACTCAAACCCTTCAGCACTCTGTCTTCATTGATTTTTAGATTGAGCATTAGCTCTGACAGAGCCCTAGTGACTTGACTGACCTGACTTGGCCTAATCATACAGTGTCAGCTCCATGCTAAAGTCAATAAGTCGAGGGCCAACTTTTAGAACCATAGCTGCTGAATGTACATAAATATGTTCATTTCTCTTTCACGCTGAACAGACTTTTTTGCATAATCAAGTCTCAATCAAATTTCAGATATCCTTGCCCCAGTACTTTTGTTTTCTTTGCATACAAAAAGTATTCTCTCTCTCTCTCTCTCTCTCTCTCTCTCTCTATATATATATATATATATATATATATATATATATATATATATATATATATATATATATATATATATATATATGGCAGGGACTTAAGGTAGACATAAGGTAATTTAAAAAAAATCTAGAGTTCTGTTCCTTTACTCCTGCTGTGGCAAATACAAATGAACCAAGAGCTCATGTTGTTACATCCGACCAGTGTTCATTTTTCACAGCCTTCAACTCGTCTTCATTCTTGCTTTATTATAATAAAGGTATTTGATGATGTTGCTTTAATTCAATAAAGTGAAGTCTAGGGATGATATCTATGTTACTGTATTTGTCCATTTAAGATCCAAATGGTCAAAAAATAACAGGGAATTGAATAGTAATGAATTGCATTGCATTGTTTTAGCACAAATAACATAGCAGACATGACTAACAAATCTGTGCTGTACACAATTTGCATGCAGCAATTTGGTTACAACAGTCTTCTTTATCATTGTATGACCATTCAGTGAATAAATGCTGAATAATTGCTAATTGTGAAAAATGTTTCAAAAATGCTTTTATTTATTTATTTATTAATTTTTTTTTAAAAATGTGGCAATAAAGCAAGTGTGCTAACAATTTGCTAGTTTTGTAAATAAGGAGAAAATATACCTAATTTATAGAATAGGCCGTCACTGTGCTTTTTCCACACATTTAGCAATTACTAGTATATTAGCATCATAAATGTAGCAAAAAGAGCCACTACTGAAACAAATGGAAATGCAAAAATATATATATTTGTTGTAGGTTCTGTTCACCACGACAGAAGGTGAATTAAACATTTTGTGCGACCCCTGTAGGCTTTTTGCACTGACATACTGCATGCTGTTGCACTACTGAATTTTTCCAAACATCTTTAGTGTTAAAATACCAAAAAGTTAATAGCCACATGAGGGCAGAAGGCCAAACAATACCTCTGACTGGCTGTGAGAGGAGCGTCCAGTGGTTGAAAGAGTACTAAGAAATTGTACTTAAGTTAAGGTATTGCTACTTAAGGAATAATTTACTTGAGTACAAGTAAAAATACTGAAAAATAATATGACTCAAGGAAGAGTAAAAAAGTAGTTTGCTGAAAAACTACTCAAGTTACTGCGTTACAAAGTACTTTAGTATTATTTTTCTATTTTTATCCAAATTGAGGTGATGTGAGCATTATGGAGCAGGGTTAACCCTAACCCTAACACCCATGTACTATAATGTCTGTTTCACAAGTGAGACCCAGGAAATCCCTTATGTGGACAAATACATCAGATATCACTGCAGCTGAATAGCATGCAGATAGTGACGCTTTGACTAATGAAACGTGGAAGACAATGATAATTGACATAGCTTGGGATGAATTTAGAAGCCACCAAACACTTCCATGTTTTCCCTATTTAAAGATGGTTACACGAGTAAGTATGGTGACACAAAATAACTCATCACTCCTGAAAACTATTACTGCGGCGAGGTCGAAGTGCTGCGAAGTGCTCTTCCGCCATACATTATAGTCATCATTTTTATCCGCTTAGAAAATCGCCACTGTTTATTTTGTGTCACCATACTTACTCTTGCAACTACTCACGTAACCATTTTTAAATAGGGAAAACATGGAAGTGTTTGGTGGCTTCTAAATTCATCCCTGTTTGGATCCTAAGGAATGAATGGTGCTGCTAAGCGCTAGCATAGTGGCGGCGCACGCTAGATTGAGTTCACGCACTGAGACGGGAGAGGTATGTATCAACTCGTCTAAGTTGAGGGAAGAACATATTGTAATATGGAGAAACGGTGGCGTTTTCCTTTAACATGTTAACCCGTACTTAGGCTTGGGAATCCAAAATTCCAATTCTGGAATAGGATGCCTAAGGTCAGGAATCCGTCTACTTGTTATACAATTAAAATTTCGATTTCTCTTATTGATTCCTTTGTGCGCATTTTAATATGACTTTAAACAATTCAAGCACAAGAAGACTTGTGCTCTGTTTTCTGTACTGCACACATAGGGATGTAGCCATCATTTCAGAAATGAGGAGGGACAGAAATATGTAAAAAAAAAAAAACTTTTGACTTTGGTCTAATTGACAGGCTTTATTTTTTTCTTATGCCTTTTAATTGGCTAATAAATCAAATACACTGCTGAACTATAACCAATAATTTGTATTCTATATATATATATATATATATATATATATATATATATATATATATATATATATATATATATTATTATTATTTATTTATTTATTTATTTTCTGTATTTTCCTAATGACAATTTTTGGATTGGTTTATACAAACATAAATATCCATCTTTATTTGACCCTCTAACTCTAGCACTCTCTATTCTAATTGTATTTTATCTGTCTGTCTTATTTGTATCTATCTGACCCTCTAACACTAGCTTTCTGTTTTTCTAATCTATCTACTTGTTTTCTTAAAAAAAAAAAAAAAAAAATAGCTAGCTTGTTTTCGTCAAGTCAAGTCACCTTTATTTATATAGCGCTTTCAACAATATAGATTGTGGCAAAGCACTTAACAGTATCAAATTGGAGGATAGAGTGTCAGTAATGTATAATGATAAGATTAAACACTCAATTTTCAGTTAAAGGCATTTTGTTATGGAATTCAGAGATGTCATTGTCTAGCTCAGTTTAGTTTAAATAGTATCTGTCCAATCAAATCGATGATAATCGCTAGAAATTAAGTGAAATTAAATTAAGTGTCCCCAACTGAGCAAGCCAGAGGCGACAGCGGCAAGAAACCAAAACTCCCTCTGTGACAGAATGGAGAAAAAAAACCTTGGGAGAAACCATGCTCAGTCAGGGGGCCAGTTCTCCTCTGGACCTCTAGACAAAACCCGCAGTTCAGTTGTACATAATGTAAATGATAAGGCAGAATAGTTTATATACTGTAATAAATGTTATGTTAGTTATCACTGTATTATTCATATACTATATTAATTACCTGGAAATTACCTGAAATTACTTTTTCTTTTTCTTTTTTTTTTTTTTAGCTACAGCGATAGCAGGATGCCTTTGTCCATATTAGGGATTTCCTGCACATCATAAGTTATTATATATTACTTCTAGGCCGTTTTGGACTTTCTGCGCGAGAGCGCCCTCCGGCTTCAAGTATGAATGAAACATGCTCTGCATGAGAGTAGCACTCCGGACCGACATCGTCTGGTTTTGGATATGAATAAATTGTCCAGTTCATAGACTATCTTGTTTCTTTGCCCATGTGCACACACATCCAAAGCACGCACACATAAAAAGTGATTTTAAATGCATCTGATTAACAGATACATCATGGTTGATCTATCAGCCAGACGCACGTAAAAATGTATGCGGTCTTATTTTAATGTTGAGGTTATTTTAGCTTCGTACATTTAGTTTAACTGCACTGTTAAAGAGGGCCATTTTTACCATTCAACTGAACTGTGTGCATGTATTTTAGACACTTACGTTGTTCTTGCTCCATCCATGCAATAACTGTCCTTCAATCAACCGAGTTTCTATTTACTTATTCTGCTGTGTGCTCTAGTAATATCAACGATCTGACCCATTTCAGGAGCTGAAAAAATTACGATTTAAAATCAGAGCATAGCTCACATTCACTAAAATATTGAAACGTCAATGATGATGATGATTCAAAACGACTACGCTGTTGATTAACAGCCAAGGCTATGCGCGCTTTGAACGCCCCGCCCCCTCAGCTGAACTGGAAGTTTTGATTGGTTTTGCACCCGAGTCAGACCTGCCTGAAGCCAGGGCTCCACCCCAGAAGTTTGAAAAATGGCCGCGGCTCGCTCTGTTTCTCAATCAGCGCCTTTTTTTTTTTTTTTTATTTAATTTTATTATAATTTTTTTTTTTTTGTACTTTTGGATGAAAAATATATGTAGCAAAGTTGAATACTTTAGTTTCATTCTACTCAAGTAAAAGTATCAGTTCAATTATACTCAAGAAAGTAGAACAAATGTAAAAATGTACTCAAGTACTGTAACGAAAGTATTTGTAATTAGTTACTTTCCACCTCTGCACAACACTCTAATTTATCATTTCATAGTGGTTTCCATGATTAGCGATTAGGGATCCTAATCCTAAAAAAAAAACAAGGGCAAAAAATAGGTGCTTCATTACCGGTCCGTTAGGAAAGGAGAAACAGATGGAGAAGTGGCAGCAGCGAGCATGAGGGAATCAGGAACAGGAGTGAACTGGAGCATGGTGAGAGGCGAAGAGCTTGAAACCAAATCCCATAACACGGCTGGAACAATGCAATGTGAAGAGAGCTTGGGGGAATTCTGCATGATGTCAATTTCCACAGAGCATGTGCACTTTCCCAGATTGCAAGGCTGTAAGAACAGGATGTAGACGGAAGCCCCTCTCTTTCCAAATCACTTGTGAATGCTTTTCTCCAGTTCATTGAAAAGAACATGCTTTTATCGATCTGAAACACCTGGAAATGGAAGTGAGGGGTTCCCAGTCAGGCCTGCTTTATGCGTCTTGAGTCACATCTATGAAACATGGTGTGGCGCCTTCATACAACAGATCTGGAAGGGGTTCCTTTCGTGTTGAGCTTGAGGTGAGCTGAGCAGGATGCTCAGAGGGTTAGCATGGCACAACTGGTGCCAGCAAACGCTGAGGAAATGGAAAAGCCATTTCCTGCTGGCCTTATGCCTTAGTGGAGCTCAGTGAAAACCAGATAAGCAAAAATACTGATAAAGATGACTCAGCATGTTATTGAAATTCACTCTTCTTGACTTTGAGCACAAAACATAAAGACATATTTTAGTGCATCGGTTCCAAATGTGCTTTTCAGAATAATGGAATGACCAAAAAAAAAAAAAACACCCTAAAGCAGGGTTCAATAGAAGTTCAGATTAATCCAGTTTGTGGCATTACCACAAATATATTTAAAAATCAAATATCAAGGTTACAGTAAAGCATTTACAATGAAAATAAATGGGGCCAATTTTCTGAGAATTTAATTTTACAAAAGCACTAACATAAATTCTTCTGTCAAGACATGGAGTATTATTTGATACATAAAGCTGTCAATCGATTAAAAAAAAAACTAAGCGCACTTTTTTTTCTGAAATTAATCGCAATTAATCTCACCTAACATTAACGTTTTTAAATATACTTTTATATTGCAATAATTTCACATTCAACCTTCAAATTAATGTACAAACAACATATTTTTAATATTTGTTTAATGGCATCTTTTTATGACTGGAGGCCAGTATCACTGAGAGAGATACCAAGTAATATTGATTTCCATATAAAAACATTTTCCCCTAATATTTAACCATTGACTATAGCCATTAGGCCTAAACATTACATTATAATTAAGAGCTATCAATTTTAACATTTATTAGATTTTAAAATAACTTCTAATTTAAATGAACTTAAAACAATCTTCACATAAACCCATTATAATAAATGTTATATTTAGCTAGGCTACCTGTGCCCCTCAGCAGAAATATACAGAAATTGAATAAAGTTATCAAACACTAAATTCTAAACTAAATACAGATAAATACTTACAGCTATATAAAAGTTATTGATTTTCTCTTTTTTAGTTTATTCTTGATTAACATATCACAGCAGCTGGTTATTGGGTTGTTTTTGGCTGCTATTTCTTTGAGATGTCCCTGCTGAACGTGACGCGGATCTGACACGCATTGTATTTTCTTTCAACTCTCATCACCTTTTCTGACCCATTTCAGGTTGGACCCATTTCAGTCTCTACTAATGAGCTGATGAGTTGAATTGGGTGTGTTAGGTGAGGGAGACAGCGCTGGGATGCTCTAGGACAGTTTTGAAAACCATTTCAGAGTTTTTAGTGTAATTCATACAGTATATAACAGGGCTCCTCAAATCTGGACCTCGAGATCCACTTTCCTGCAGAGTTTAGCTGTAACCCTAATCAAACACACCTGAACATGCTAATCAATGTCTTCAGGATCATTAGAAAATCACAGACAGGTGAGTTTGATCAGGATTGGAGTTAAATTCTGCAGTGGATTGGACCTCCAGGGTAAGATTTGAGGAACCCTGGTATATAACATTATACATGCACGCACAGTTTTAAGGCAGCTTTAATCGCCTTTTTGGTAACTTAATGCCTTAACTGACCACAACACTGCATGCAGTTTATTTCAGGCTTATATATGAATTGATACAGGCTACAGGGCGTGCCGGTGTTGTGCCCATTTTCGACCCCTGCCAAATTATTACACCCTCGCGTTGAAATCGCTACCTGATTGCCTAATCCTAACCCCACCCCTAATCCTAACCCCTCCCCCACACCTAACTCTAAACCTACCAATTGACAGTTTTCACGTGACGTCACACCGTTATAGGAACGCCCACCTGGTGGGCAAAACTAAGCTTTGCTCCGCTGACCGCCAGCTATTTTTACGCAGTTTGCATCAAGTAATGTTGTAAAACGCAGATATTAAAAGGCGAGATTCAGTGTACACCTTATTGATGATGTATATTTTTGTACAGGCAAGCAGATGAAGCCAGAATATAAACGCAATTTGCAAAGTTTCTCATTAAATGGCTTCCCATAGAAAACCATTAGAAGGAAAACACTGAACCCTTAAGCGGACTGCGTTCATATTCCGGCCTCATCTGCTTGCCTGTGTAAACTATGCATCATTAATGTAGTGATTACTGAATTTGATCTTTTAATATTACTGTTTTAAATATATTAAAGCACTTTAATTGTTTTTACAACGTTGTCGCACTATTTATAATTGAAATATTGCCGCGGGTGCTTAATATGGATTGCAAATGGCCAAAACTTGCATTTTGTTCAGAAATACCTTTGTTTTAATCTTTTGAGAGGTGATCTAAATATTTGCGGCTGGGAAACAGATGAAAAATTGACACGCTTGCGCTGCAGTTCTATGGATGTTTTGCCCTCCAGGTCTTCGAGCCGGTCACGTGACTGAAACAGCCTGGTCTCACAGAATTCCGTGTAATGACCACGGACTCTTAACCCCCGAATCTGTGGTGGCATCACGGAATCGCCGAAAATTCCGTGATGGGCTCACAGAAGTGATACCAATGTAAATCAGTGACAGGCATCAGCCGTGTTCTATGCACGGATTGGATCTCCTTCAATGCTTTCAGAATCTTTACTAATTAAAATGATTTTGTTTCTGTATTTTAAAATATATTTTTTATATTAACACATTTTAATGACAGTATAGTTTTTTAACTTTATTTTCTCTTTTTTTTTTTTTCAAATTAAGCAGAAAACAGTACAAACTTTGCTAAAGTGATTGTTTTGAACAAGTATTAACTTTTTAAACAACATTGTTTTTGAACAAGTATTAACTTTTTATTAATAATTAGACATTATTAAACAAAACATTATTTGAGCTGAATTATTCAATACCGTGTGCCTTTTACCCCTGGTGTGGGGTAAAAGGCTCCCCTTGCCACCTCATACATTTATAAGATTTTTAAACAAAATAAACAACTTGAATGATTTATTTTCACACAAAATCATTAATGTTCAATACAACGTATATATATTTTTTCTGCAATTATACATTTTAGGCGCAGTGAATATAATTTTTTTTTCTTAGGGTGGGCCTTTAGCCCCGTTGTGTGTATATATGTATATGTATATGTAATTTTTTTTATTTTTATCTTTTTCTTAACCAAAGGAGGGACAATGAACATTAAGCCACAAATGTAGCCAAGTAGGGTTAACTTGTTTAACCTGGAATATTCCTTAAAGATCACACAAATTAGCTTTCTGCCACGTGAAAAAACATTTATAGTATCCATACAGCAAAACTGAACAAATGTGGAGCTGCATTTATTTAGGTGCATGCCAAAACAGAGTGTCACTGAATGTGACAAAACCCTTTTGGATTGAATCCTAATGAATCTTGCCAATGCACACAAAGAAACAGACTCACATACACTTCTTATCGCTGTAATGTTCACCACAGGTGGCACTTTAATACCCAGTGTCAATCAAAGAGTCCTTATCTGCAGCCATAATGGAGACCAGACATCAGCGCCTTCATCAACCCAGACATAGTGGAGCTTGTAAAAGCTGGAGCAGAATGGAGGCGTGGAGCACTCATGCTCTGAATGTTCACAAAGACCATTACAACACAGTCCCTGTGCGATTTCACAGATCGCTCGATTCTTTGATATCGGTGTGATTTTGGAACTATGTAACTATTGGGTCAGCCCTCTTACACAAGACATTTTGAGCTCAGCTTTTTAAACAATAAAATGCCTGCATTGTATTTTGAAAGAATTCATACAAGGCTTTTGGAAATATGTTTTGCTCAAGCTATATCTTTGAAATAAGATTGAACTAAATGCATTACTGATCCGTGTTGTTTTTTTCACATCAAAATTATGTCACTTTCTGGATGACAATGTCATTAAAAGAACAGTGCACCCAATAATGAAAACTGACTGACAATTTACTCACCCTTAGGCCATCCAATATGCAAATACGTTTGTTTCTACATTGGAACAGATTTGGAGAAATTTAGTATTAAATAACATGCTCACCAATGGATAAATTAAAAAAAAAAAAAATCACAATAATCCACAAGTATTCCATATGACTCCAGTTCATCAATTAATGTTTTGTAAAGAGAAAATATGTATGTTTATAAGAAATAAATCCATCATTAAGGTGTTTTAACTTTTAACTGTCACTTCTGGCCAAAATAATCCATAATAACGCCTCTCTCCTGATTCAGACAAGATTTTTTATTTATTCATGTTTTTTACTAGAGAAAACAGTATTATAGATAAAGGACTAGTATTTTTGTTTTAGAGTTAAAAATGTCTTGACTGTGAATTTGTTCATAACAAATACACAGCGTTTCGCTTCACAAAACATTACTGGATTTGTGTGCATTATTGTAATGTTTTTATCAGTTTTTCGGACTCCCATTCTGACGGCACCCATTTACAACAGATGATCCATTATGTGATGCTACATTTCTCCAAATCTGTTCCAATAAAGAAACAACAAATTAATCTACATCTCAGATGGCCTGAGAATGAGTACATTTACAGCAAATGTTAATATTTGGATAATATTCCTTTAAGGTCCTGCTTAATGAAGAAAAAGTCATCTTAATCTTCTTCTTCTCTGCATATCACCTCTGCTCTGCTTATTTTCCTAATCTAGCTTTCTAATAAACCTGGCACTGTATGAATATTGTTGGCTCTGTGGCAAATTGCTTATATTCTTTGTTCCTCTATTGCAAGTCTCTTTGGATAAAAGCGTCGGCTAAATGCAAATGTAAAAATTGTGTTTAATATTTCATGTGGCATATTAAGATTTTGATGGGGGTTTGAAAATGCACTATATAACAGGAATGACCCTATTGATGTTTCATGTACATAACCAGTGCATGTGATAATAGCATGTTGGCTTTCCTCCATCTGTTTTGTCTGGTTGTCTTTGAGAAAACATCATTGTATCCTCAGGCAGAGGCCTTTGTTTTGAGCGTGGAGAGAGGCCACTAATTGAGTGAGAAGTGCTGCGTGTGTGTTTGTATCTGCTAAGATCATGAGAGAGCTGGGTAATTTACATCTGTCAAAAGCTCGCCTATGAGCACAGACCTGACGTAACCCCATCATCTCTCCCTGTCATCAGCACTAGTCTAATTAGATCAACAACATTAAGAGTCTGCTAATATGAATCAAGATGATTCCTTTCGTTTTGATGTATGCTGATTCACTCCGCTGCCTCTGCATTCTCTTTTAATGAAACCCGCTATTTATTCTCCCTAAACACGCCAAACACAATATTCATTAGCAGCACAATGTACCTGCAGGCTTCTTCAGTTTACAAGTGCTGTCTTTTATTAATGAAATAAATAAGTCTATTTTTTAAATAATTATTTATGTGCACTCAGTATTGGCTTAATAGGAGTGGATGCATAATAAATTTGCTTACATGGGAGAACAAGGGAAAAGGTGCCACACTTACAGGCATATCACGCCTCTTTAATGCAGCTACCTTCTCATTTCCATGACAGCCTCTTGCTTTAAAACTTCTGGAGGGAGCAATTCATGCCCTCATTAGCACAGCCGAGTAAATCTTTCTTGTTTAAACACATTACATTGCTTGTATCTCTTTCAAAATGTTTCTTTCAGTGGAAAAAATAATATGCCTTTTGATGAGCTATGGTTTATCTGATGTTTTAATGTCCCACTCTTTTGTTTGCTTGATGACATTGAAGTCACAGGTTTTGTTTTGTGGGGTTTTTTTTTAACTCTTTTAGGGACTTACTTATTACTAAAGCAGATCACAACCATAGATGGAAGATGGATTAACACACCGGCTTCTTAGTTATTGTCTCCAGACCAGCAGGGGGGCCCTGATTAGCTACAGAAATTCATATTTTTATCTGTAGGATGTTATTTATTTATTTAAAAAAAATAGGCAATATTTATTTTATTTTTTTAAATGAGCATTTATGTATATATGCATGTATGTATGTATGTATGTATGTATTTATTGCTATTTATGATTGGGATGCACCAATATTAAAATGATGGGGGATTTGATAAGCTGATATTTTCATGTTGTGGAAAATAAATGATAAGTGGTTTATATTATTAAAATTTTTTATTTAATATTTATTTATATTAATTATATATATATATATATATATATAACAAAATATCGGCACCCTTGGTAAATATGATCAAAGGCGGCTGTGAAAATTAATCTGCATTGTTAATCCTTTTGATCTTTTATTTTAAAAATTCACAAAAATCTAACCTTTCATTGGATAATAAGAATTTAAAATTGGGGGAAATATCATTATGAAATAAATGTTTTTCTCTAATTCACATTGGCCACAATTAACGGCACCCTTTTATTCAATACTTTTTGAAACCTCCATTTGCCAGTTTAACAGCTCTAAATGTCCTCCTATAATGCCTGATGAGGTTAGAGAACACCTGACAAGAGATCAGAGACCATTCCTTCATCCAGAATCACTCCAGACCCTTTAGATTCCCAGCTCCATGTTGATGCTTCTTCTCTTCAGTTCACCCCAATCATTTTCTATAGGGTTCAGGTCAGAGGACTGGAATGGCCAGCAGAAGCTTGGTTTTGTGCTCAGTGACCCGTTTTTGTTGTTTTTGAGGTTTGTATTATTGTACAGTCGGAAGATCCAAACATAGTTTTAGTTTCATCTGACCATAGAAGCCAGTCCCATTTGAAGTTCCAGTCGTGTCTGATAACTGAATATGCTGGAGTTTGTTTTTGGATGAGCTAGGAGAATTTTTCTTGAAACCCTCCCAAACAACATGTGGTGATGTAGGTGCTGTTTAACAATTTTATTTAAGGTTTTCTGACTCTGAGACTCAACTATTTTCTGCAATTCTCTAGCTGTGGTCCTTGGAGAGTCTTTAGCCACTCAAACTCTCCTTCTCACCGTGCATTAGGACGATATAGACACACGTCCTCTTCCAGGCAGTTTCGTAACATTTTATGTTGATTGGAAATTCATAATTATTGCACTGATGGTGGAAATGGGAATTTTCACTGCTCCAGCTCTTTTCTTAAAGCCACTTCACTCATTTGTGAAGTTCAATTATCTTTTGCTGCACATCACAAATATATTATTTGTTTTTTCTCGTTGTGATGGATGATTAAGGGAATTTGGGCTTTGTTTTCCCTCCTATTTACGTTACTGTGAAACAGGAAGCCATGGCTGGATAATTTCATGTTCATAATCACCCTGGAGTGATCAAAATTGTGAATATGAATGGGAATATACTTCAGAGATATTTTAATCATAAGAATTTCTAGGGGTGCCAATAATTGTGTCCAACGTGTATTTGAGAAAACATTTATTTCATAATGATATTTCCCCCCATATTAAATTCTTATTATCCAATGACAGGTTCGATTTTTGTGATTTTTCTTTTCTTTTCTTTTTCTTTTTTAAATAAAAGATCAAAAGGATTAACAATGCAGATTCATTTTCACAGCCTTCTTTGATCATATTTACCAAGGGTGCCGATATTTTTGGCTATGACTGTATATATATATATATATATATATATATATATACACTGAACAAAATTATAAATGCAACACTTTTGTTTTTGTCCCCATTTTTCATGAGATGAACTCAAAGATCTAAGACTTTTTCTATGTACACAAAAGGTCTATTTCTCTCAAATATTGTTCACAAATCTGTCTAAATCTGTGTTAGCGAGCACTTCTCCTTTGTCAAGATACCCCATCCACCTCACAGGTGTGGCATATCAAGATGCTGATTAGACAGCATGATTATTGCACAGGTGTGCCTTAGGCTGGCCACAATAAAAGGCCACTCTAAAATGTGCAGTTTTATCACACAGCACAATGTCACAGATGTCGCAAGTTTTGAGGGAGCTTGCAATTGGCATGCTGACTGCAGGAATGTTCACCAGAGCTGTTGCCCGTGAATTGAATGTTCATTTCTCTACCATAAGCCGTCTCCAAAGGCTTTCAGAGAATTTGGCAGTACATCCAACTGGCCTCACAACCGCAGACCATGTGTAACCACACCAGCCCAGGATCTCCACATCCAGCATCTTCACCTCCAAGATCGTCTGAGACCAGCCACCCGGACAGCTGCTGCAACAATCGGTTTGCATAACCAAAGAATTTCTGCACAAACTGTCAGAAACCGTCTCAGGGAAGCTCATCTGCATGCTCGTCGTCCTCATCGGGGTCTCGACCTGACTGCAGTTCGTCGTCGTAACCGACTTGAGTGGGCAAATGCTCACATTCGATGGCATCTGGCACTTTGGAGAAGTGTTCTCTTCACGGATGAATCCCGGTTTTCACTGTACAGGGCAGATGGCAGACAGCGTGTATGGCGTCGTGTGGGTGAGCGGTTTGCTGATGTCAACGTTGTGGATCGAGTGGCCCATGGTCGCGGTGGGGTTATGGTATGGGCAGGCTTATGTTATGGACAACAAACACAGGTGCATTTTATTGATGGCATTTTGAATGCACAGAGATACCGTGACGAGATCCTGAGTCCCATTGTTGTGCCATTCATCCACGACCATCACCTCATGTTGCAGCATGATAATGCACAGCCCCATGTTGCAAGGATCTGTACACAATTCCTGGAAGCTGAAAACATCCCAGTTCTTGCATGGCCAGCATACTCACCGGACATGTCACCCATTGAGCATGTTTGGGATGCTCTGGATCAGCGTATACGACAGCGTGTTCCAGCTCCTGCCAATATCCAGCAACTTCGCACAGCCATTGAAGAGGAGTGGACCAACATTCCACAGGCCACAATCAACAACCTGATCAGCTCTATGCGAAGGAGATGTGTTGCACTGCATGAGGGAAATGGTGGTCACACCAGATACTGACTGGTTTTCGGACCACCCCATTACAGTAAAACTGCACATTTTAGAGTGGCCTTTTATTGTGGCCTGTGCAATAATCATGCTGTCTAATCAGCATCTTGATATGCCACACCTGTGAGTTGGATGGAGTATCTCGGCAAAGGTGAAGTGCTCACTAACACAGATTTAAACAGATTTGTGAACAATATTTGAGAGAAATAGGCCTTTTGTGTACATAGAAAAAGTCTTAGATCTTTGAGTTCACCTCATGAAACATGGGGCAAAAACAAAAGTGTTGCATTTATAATTTTGTTCAGTGTATATACTGTGTGTGTGTGTGTGTGTGTGTGTGTGTTTTTGTAAATACTCTAAACAATTTTTAATGCTATGTGAATTTGTGCATTTAAATATTATAATGTACTCTATGAACTAATTCATTTGAGATTCATGCTGTATATACATTTATTTTGGTCCCACTTTATATTAGGTGGCATTAACTACTATGTATTTACATTTAAATTAATAATTTGATACAATGCACTTATTGTGTACATACATGTTTTTACATTGTACTTATATTTGTAAAAATACCTATATGTAATTACATCTGTAATTAATTTCTGTAATTAAATTTATAATTACACTGTTGACCCATCCCTTACACCTTAACCCACCCGTAAACCTACCCATATCACCAAACCTGTCCCTAACCTTACCCGTATCCCACCTTAATGGCAAAAGTGTTTTGCAATACAATAGACCACAATAAGTACATAGTAGTTAAGGCCACCTAATATAAAGTGTGACCTTTATTTTATATAAAGCAATGGACACAATGTGCATAACAAAAGGTATTATATTTATTATATCAGAAGCCTATTGAAGTTACACAAATGTAAACACCTTCTGTTCAGTTCTGTTTCACTCTCTCTTGCTATTTTTATTGCAATAATGTGTCCTGTGTTAAGAGCCCATGAGACATCTGTGCCCAGGGCATGTCAGTGGCATAATCTGTCTCTGGCTATAGCAAGATAGCAAAAACAACCAGTCACAGGAGCCTACGTCTGTGTTCCTCTGAAGAAATATTCAAATGGGATTAGTTTTATATGGGTAGGTGGGGTCATGTAATAATTACCAAAGCTTGTGTGTGATTGTAATACCGTCCAAGTCAGCCCTGTCAGTAATTTTCAGAGGTTTTACAGACCGTGCACTCCAGTGCCGGTAATGATTACAGCGTCTTTTACCTTCTATAAAATGTTGTGAAGAAATGAGCACAGGTAAAAGCAATCTCATGTGAATTGACATGCTGGTAAAAGCCTGTGAGTCTCCATGGCCATAGGCCCTGTAGCTATCATTGTCTGTCAGGCACTCATAGTCTCTCAAGTGGACACTGACCAATGAGAAGATTTTAGAAAATGAAAAGATGCACTTCACAGCTTTTCACAGGGACAACACTCACCGCTGAGTATTGATTTATGGGGGTTTTCTCAAGTTTAGCATATTTTTTATGTTTTGTGTTATTGTGTGTTTGCTCCGAGTGCTTTTGATAATGTAAAGATGCTGCATGATGATATAACAACCTTGCACAGTACTTGAATTGATTTGAATTAATATTGATCTTCAATGCATTACAAAGAAAAAGTGTATATATAGACACAATTTTTTTTTAATTCAAGGCACATTTATAATACTAAAGGCTACTTTTTTAGAGATTTAAGATTCAAAAAACTTTATCAATCAACCACTTGATTAGGTAAAAGGCTCACATAAACACAACACAAAACAAAACAAAAAACACAACAACCAAACCACAATTAATCCACAAAAATATCTCTAAACTAAGCCTTATTTAGAATAGAAATTGCAGTAGGAATAAAATAATTACTATGAGCCTTCCGGCCAGTGGAGTTCTAAACTGACAACCTGATGGGAGAAGCTGAAAGAAACAATGCAAAGGATGAGACGGGTCAGTAACAATAGAAGCTGCTTTCCTCTTTACAGCACATTTATAGAGATCTAAAGGTTGAGACTGTGGGTACGCAATGATTTTAGATGCCTGCCTGATAACTCTAGATATTTTTTTTTCTTCTTTTCAGCTGAAAGAAAGTTAAACCAAGAAACAATATTAAAGGTTATAACTTATTCCACAAGCGACCGATACGCTGCTGTTAAGATGTACTGTCCCAGGTGAAAAAAAAAAAATTAAATTGTGATTTTTCAAACACACTTAATATATTTAAACTATACTATATTAAGTGCATATTAAATGTATTATTTTGAAACAACTTTGTGTATTAAGTGTATTTCAATTTTAATCTATTTGCAATATATTTGACATACTGAATTTGTGTTAAAATGGAACCACTTTAAGTATATTTAGTGCATTTTAAGTGTATTTCTTAAAATACATTTAAAATGTACTTTTAATACTTCATGAACTACAGTTAGAGTATATTTGCACCGTTAGACATTTCTGTAATTTCCAAAGTTATTTACTGTATATCACCCAGTATAATACTGCAAATTCCCTTTACAGAAAATAACTGTAATACCCATTGCATCATGGGAATTTTCTGTGACGTCAGACCCCACATACAGAGACTTACTGTATTTTTTAAAATTGCTGTATACTACTGTATTTGCTGTAACAGTTTCTTTGGCGCCGTTCTATTGAGGTCGTTTTATTTTCCTTTTGTATGTCTACAACGCCGCAACAGCTTTGGACTGACTACAGGATGTGTTACATCGCTTGTAATGATTGGAAAATCCATTTGTACTTCGTGTCAGCAACAGGGTGAGCGCTTGGAGTACATCTGTACGTCAGAAATATACCAGGGCATCACTTTACTGTCCGCATCCACTGTAGATAGTATATATAATGGGTTCTATATTGTTGTCTGTTGTCGAGTTGCGCCGCGCCCGAGGAAGACACTGAAGCAGCGGGGCAGCTCCGCCGGGTTTTCCCAGGGATGAACCCGCCAGAGTGGAAGAGCTCCGGAGAACATCTGCGCTGTGTGTTGATGCACCTTAGGAGAGAATGAGACCAGCAAGCAAGGTAAAAATATATTGCTGCGCTCAAGTCCTCCCTGGACGTTCTTACTTAAGAGTTGACAAGTTCTTATTATGAGGTTGCGTTCAAGTCACTTTGATCGGAAAAAGATGGCAATTTAACTTTTCTACACAATTCAACAATTTTTTTTTTTTTTTAACTCCACATCTACAAAATATCGAAAGAAGAATGTGAGACCATCATTGTGTTTTTTTTACTTATTTTTTTCCGTTTTTATTTAATTTATGAAGGTGATGTAAACTGAATAATTATATATGTAAGGGATAATCAACGACTAGCTGTGCATTAAACGATTTGAATGCATGACATGGAGGCGAAGAACCGCCCGACGCGCAGCGGACGCTGCATATCTTTAGTCTTTGGCTGCCTCCATTGCATCCAACATGTTTTTTCACTGACACGCCCCCAACTCGGAAACTCGGAGCTTAAAGAAAGTTCCAAGTTTCCCACTCGTAATAACGACTTTGTGGTGGCGTTCATGTGCGTTCAACTCGTAAATATTATCCGACATGACTTGAACGCGTACGGTTGTCTGTGTGTTTGTGTTAGATTTTTGCACACCAGTTTAACCCATAGTAACATTTACCCGTCAACATGGCGGTTACACAACTTTACCATGGTAAACTGCGCTGTCGTTTCAAACGACTTTTGTCAGCTTATTGAATTAAGTTACCGAATTAAAATTATTTTTAACGAGCAACGCTTATATTATATTAACATTAGGTTAACTAATGTGAAATTTAGTTCAAGTGTTAGGAGTTAATGTTGGCCATTGAGAAAATAAAATCGTTAGCTAGGTTAAACTAGTTTTATGGCTAGCATGCCTTTCTAGTTTTAGAATTAGTTTGTTATAGTTTTTAATGGAATTTAAGATTTACTGCATTTTTTGTATTTGTGTTTTAAAGGCAACTGCAATGAAAGCATCAAGAAAGACATGAACATGCCAGCCACCCTGAGACTGACAATTCATGGTAAGAACAACTATGGTTTTGAGAGGTTTGTGTATATGGGGTTTGCCTTTTAAAAGTGTGCCATTTCTACTTCTTGTTTTTCAGAGAAGACATTTCTGTCACTAACAAAGTGGATGGTGAGCAAAGATGGTGGCCACATTTTGGAGCAGCACCTGGGTTTTGCAGATGGCTATGTATTCTTTGGTTGTTTGTCTTTTTCCCCATTATGTTTCTGTTGCATAAAGATTCTTTGTGAGGATAAATCCAGAGGACACAACATAATGCACTGCAAAACGTCCTAAGACAGGAGAAATGATGAAGATACACTGATCCAGCATTGGAAGTCTGTATTTTTAAGTGTTATACATGCAATGTTTTAAATAAAGAATTTGATATTTTGTAATTATTGTTTGTTTTAATTGAATACCAGTAGTATGTAGAGTAAAAATAAAATGAATTCTATATAAAAATTATAAAATCTAATGAAATCTATATTAAAATGAATGAATTACAGTAGTATACTGATGAATTGGATTTTATTTACAGTAATTTACTGTAAAACAGTACAGTTTTCAACTGTAAATCAAATACAGTTTCCTACTGTAAATCTTAATTACTGTACTGTAAAAACCCTTTGAAATGTCTAACAGTGTGAAGCATCGTTTTAATGTACTTCAAGTACATTTCAATTGTATTTCAGCTCATTAGAAATGCATTAGCATTACACTACTAGTATATTATAAAGCTGCTTTTTTTCAGTATATACACACGTACACACTTTGATATCTAGAAATCTTTAATGTATTATATATTGTTGTGTCCATTACAAATATTCATAAAGTACATTAAAAAAAAAAAAAAAAGTACAGCAGCATATATACCTTGGTGGAAAAAAAAACCATACTATTAAATGCATTAAAAATGCACTTGAAATACAAGTATGTTTATAGTATATTTGTATTACTACACTCAAGTACATTTTAAAACATTATACAAAAAACATTATAATAAATAAAAAAAGACTAAAATGCTATGGCAGAGCTATCTTATCAATTTGTAGAACATTTCAGTTATACCTGTATTACTGAAAAGTACAAAATTTTACATAAATGAATAAATAAAAATTGCAATGCAATTTTCTGCAGAAAAAAATAAACAAAAATTCACTGAAAAACAAAGTGCAGAAGTGAATGTGTGTGCAAAGACTGAAGACGATAAAGCAACAGAATAGGGAGGGATGGAGGGGGTTTTGGAGGTGGACGAGGAGATGGCGAAGGGATGGTGAGAGGCAAAAGTGCTGGATGATGGCAGGATGTGGTGAAGGGATGGTGATGGAAGGCACAGCCTATGGGTGGCTATGGCACAGACCCAGAGCATCCCAGTGCTGACAACACACGGCGGAGTCGAGGGAGTGAGGAGATGTAGATGGTGTGGCTGCCGACATCTGGGGGCCGGCCGATGGAGCTGAGCATCATTGCAGGTTCTGGAGTCCTGGGCACAGCCGCAGTGACGAGCATTGTTGGTGGAGCCAGAGTACCCGAGGACTGGAGTGATGCCAGTGTGATCGAGGACCACGGTGTACCAAGACGGGAAAAAAACACTACAGCCAAAGAGGTGGAAGCTTGGAGCGCAGCAGGCGGCTTGCAAGTCTGTGGCAGAAGTAGAGTGATGACTGACCAAGGGGGAGCCGGTGGGACGAGGTCACTTCTTTGAGTATGACTGGCATTTTCTGCAACTAAGGGCTTGCAGTTCAGACACTGTCATATTTGAAGACTGCTTTATCACAGGATCTGTGAAAGGGAAAAAAGAATTGATATAAAATTAGCCAATAACAGTTTTGCATCCATGATGTATTATAATTTGCACTGATATCCATTAGAACTTAGTTTACCTTTTGACAATATCCTTATCAAGCTTGACATATGAGTATCCATTCTTATCCTCTTGTCTGTCGTCACTGTGCAGCACTCTATGAGTTACATTGAACATATGATTAGAAGAAGCCCAACAACAGCACTTACAGTGAGCAGAGTTCAAGTACAAACTCACTGATATTATTTGATAACAAATTATTTGAATAAAGCAACCTGTGAGTATTATAGGGTATGTTGATAATTGTGGCTTATTGTAACCTAGGGTAATGCTAACATACACTCTCTTCACCTCTGTTGCCACGATTAAAAAATAAAATAAAATTTTAAGTTAATCATCAAAAAAAAAAAAAAAAAAGATTAAATAACAGAATGAATGACTGAAAAGAAGTACAAATTAGCCAGCTGGAATGGACACATTGCTAATGTTTTAATTCCCAGATTGACCTGATTCAAAAATCACTATAACAGAGGTGACATTAAAATATACTTACTATTCCCGTCTCTGCACTCAGATTTCAGTTTGTCTTCTGTAGCAGCTGATCAGAAAAACAACAAATGTTAATATTCCACACACACACACAAAAAACAAACAAACAAAAAAAAAAAAAACGAATGATGATTGGTTTTCTTTTTAAGAATGACAGTAAGCTGAGTACAATGTACCTGGTCGGTAATATAGTCAAAAACCTTCCCAGCCTCAGCAGTTTCAGATGTACTGTATGCTCTCTTATAAGCAACCCTTCTTACAATTTGATCTTTGATCTTCCTGGGTCAAAAAAGGTCTTTGGTGGTGGCTGACGGTCATCCACACGCACAGTAAAATGTACCCTCCCCACGTGATCTGTGAACCCAATACTGACCATAACTAAAATAAATTCAAATAAACAGTTTGTGATTTTCAATTATATTTATTCATGAAAGAAAAAACAGCCACTGTCAGGGTATAATAAAACTGGCTTTCATATTTTTGTAAGATAGGATCCTTCTTTACTAGACCTCACAATTATAATTATATAAATATTGAAAAAGCAATTAAAAGTAGCATTAAAAAGTTTATATTTAACTAGTAGTCTAATTTTCTACCACATCTGAATAAAATCAGCAGCTGGATAACAAATTGCTTTGTGGCTGGTTTCACCTCACTCAGTCTAAACTAAATGATTTTAACTGCACATTATCATATAAATAACCTGAGGCTACTGTGGATTATTAATGCTAAATATTTTATTATTATCATTATTATTAAGGTTAAATCTTTTTATTTTATTGAAAACATGTTTCATGTTAGTTGCATGTGCGGAACCGCATGTCAGATAAATTATTAAAAAAGAATAATAAATAAATAAATATAAATATATATATATATATATTAGGGGTGGCACGGTACATGTATTCGTACCGAACCGTCACGGTACGGGCATCTCGGTTCGGTGCATGAGGCCTTACGACGGATACAGGCAATTCACCCCCAATCCAGAAGGGGGCGTCCGCAGTAATGCAGCGCTGTTTGATAACCGCCAGCAGAAGAACAGCGAATGCCATGAGTTGTGCGCTTGAAAACAAAGCCCCCTAGACTAGGGCTGTAAGATTCGAGAGGGGTCTGGCTGCAGACCGTGGGCGAGTGGAGCTCCACTCTCGAACAGGAAATACGTCACCTCCACTTGAATTAATCAAGATGGCGTCTTCTTTAAATTTTAACTCAAATAATTTTATTTTATCATCGCTACAATGGCGAACTGACACTTTTCTAACGTGCAGTGCAAGCAGAACGCACAGAGCTTTCATGAAATTATGCACAAAAGGATGAAGAAACACAATGGAATATTTGTATCCTATAAAGACTGTGGGGCTACCAGGGAAATGGACAACGGGGAGTGCTTTTGGGGTTTTACTCCTCAGATGACCGCTCTGGCTACTGTAGCTGGGATTGCTTTATGGACGATGGAGGTCTTGGTACAGAGTGAAGTGTGTGTGTGTGGGTGTGTGTGTGTGTGTGTGTGTGTGAGAGAGAGAGCGCGTGCGCGCAATGTGTCTTTACTGTAACAATCACGGTTACTTGCGGTTCATGTGTTTTCAATATAGTGTAAGATTTTTTTTTTTTTTTTACTCAAACAATTAAAACTTAAATTGTGGAAATTATTCATTATTTTACTGTGGTTGATTTGTATATGTTGTTATTTAGCTTAAAGTACAAATAATGTTTCATTTAATGTTCACTGCTAAATATCACAAACATAGTGTTTACTTTCTAAAATGTATGGAATGTTACATTGGTAGTTGAAATATGTATAGTTAAAAAACAAACATGAACAAAAGGCAGAGGCCCTCAAAAAGTGTATTTTAAACCTACCGCTATGTTTTAATGTCTGTAGTGCAAATTGCTGGGGAAAAAAAAAGACAGTGCTGTCGTGTCATAAACCGTAAAAACTTAGTTTATTATTATTATTATTATTATTCCGAAGATAAAAGTACAGAAAATATCAACACTGCTTACAAAGAGGTGACTATATGCAAAGCACCATTTATATATGCTTATATAGCAATTAATAAATATTACAAAACGAAAGCTTTAACAAAATAAATGAAAAAGATGAAGTTTTTAAAAGTTTGCCCGGACCAACATTTTATTTTTATTGCTGAAATCAAGAACATACAAAATAGTACAAAATACAAAATACCCACATAACACTTGAACAGACAATAATAAAATAAAACAGTAAAAAATAAATAAAGGAAAAATAATAATAATAGTTTTAGAAAATGAATAAAATAAATAAATAAATGCATTGTTTGACATAAGACTTCCTACACAAAAACTTTAAGTGCAGAGCAAATTCATAGCTTTCTTGTTATTATATACTGAAATCAAATTAATATAATTCTCCATGTCTCTTAAAAAGACCACAAAGACAGGTTTACAATTTGAGAATTTGCATTTATGAATATAAAATTTGCTTAAGAAAAGAAGTAAATTTATAATAAAACAAATATTTTCTTTTGTGGGGTCTGAGTCAAAATACCCAAATATAATATTTCCCATTTGTATAGAAAATTCTGGCAAAAGCTTCATCTTAACAAAAGCACCAATATCATACCAAAACTCCTGAGTGTATTGACATGACCAAAATAAGTGGTCCACTGTTTCATCAGCATTTAAACAAAAAGAGCACGATAGCTCTACATCAGCTCTAAACCTTTGTAGAAATTACTTGACAGGATAAAACCTGTGGATCAGTTTAAAAGACACCTCTGTCTTGCCCGGACCAACATGGCGGCCGCATCGCTAGTGTAAGTGACGTATTTTCACAGGAAGTCTTGCCCGGACCAACATGGCGGACGCGTCGCTCGTGGAGGTGACGTATTTCCGCTCTTGAGTGGAGCTCCACTTGCTCCTATGTCTGCAGCCAGACCCTCTTGTAAGATTCCGAAATTTTTGGAATCGAGTCCGAGTCCGATTCCTGGTTCTGGAATCGATGGGAGTCGATTCCGAGAATCGATTCCTCTGTTGTTTTCGATTCTTTTTCGATTCGTGTTTTTTTTAGATCGAAGGAACCTAATCTCGCCATGACTGCAGGATATAAAGGTCGTAGAAAGTATCCTTCTCATAATATGAAGCTTTATTTGTAAAAAATTACAATACATTTCTATAGCTATGACTGATTTTTAAATTGTAATTTTGTCTGTTTTGCCCGTGAAATTAGTCATAGTTCACTGCTCAGGAAGGACATGCATTTATCGCATGAATTGAACAAGACATGAAGTGTCTAAAATAAATGTGCACAGTTCAGCTGAATGATGAAGTTTACTTTGACTGTATGCTTTGGATAAAATTAACAAACTGTACATTGAAACAAAATAACCAGAACATTAACAATAACACTGATAAGAGCTCATGGTTTATCTGTCAATCAGATGCTCGGCCACTGATCTATGCTCGTGACGTTTTCTTTTAGAATTATCATTGGCTGATAGAAATAATAATAGAATTTTAGATGGAAATAACATCCTCAATCATGATCTATTCTGTCGTGCAGCGCTCAAAACTGTGGACAACATAAGCCAGCTCCACCGTAAAATAACCCCTGAATATACAGGTGCTGGTCATATAATTAGAATATCATCAAAAAGTTGATTTATTTCACTAATTCCATTCAAAAAGTGAAACTTGTATATTATATTCATTCATTACACACAGACTGATATATTTCAAATGTTTATTTCTTTTAATTTTGATGATTATAACTGACAACTAAGGAAAATCCCAAATTCAGTATCTCAGAAAATTAGAATATTACTTAAGACCAATACAAAGAAAGGATTTTTAGAAATATTGGCCAACTGAAAAGTATGAACATGAAAAGTATGAGCATGTACAGCACTCAATACTTAGTTGGTGCTCCTTTTGCCTGAATTACTGCAGCAATGCGTCGTGGAATGGAGTCGATCAGTCTGTGGCACTGCTCAGGTGTTATGAGAGCCCAGGTTGCTCTGATAGTGGCCTTCAGCTCTTCTGCATTATTGGGTCTGGCATATTGCATCTTCCTCTTCACAATACCCCATAGATTTTCTATGGGGTTAAGGTCAGGCGAGTTTGCTGGCCAATTAAGAACAGGGATACCATGGTCCTTACACCAGATACTGGTTGCTTTGGCACTGTGTGCAGGTGCCAAGTCCTGTTGGAAAATGAAATCTGCATCTCCATAAAGTTGGTCAGCAGCAGGAAGCATGAAGTGCTCTAAAACTTCCTGGTATACGGCTGCGTTGACCTTGGACCTCAGAAAACACAGTGGACCAACACCAGCAGATGACATGGCACCCCAAACCATCACTGACTGTGGAAACTTTACACTGGACTTCAAGCAACATGGATTGTGTGCCTATCCTCTCTTCCTCCAGACTCTGGGACCCTGATTTCCAAAGGAAATGCAAAATTTACTTTCATCAGAGAACATAACTTTGGATCACTCAGCAGCAGTCCAGTCCTTTTTGTCTTTAGCCCAGGCGAGATGCTTCTGACGCTGTCTGTTGTTCAAGAGTGGCTTGACACAAGGAATGCAACAGCTGAAACCCATGTCTTGCATACGTCTGTGCGTAGTGGTTCTTGAAGCACTGACTCCAGCTGCAGTCCACTCTTTGTGAATCTCCCCCACATTTTTGAATGGGTTTTGTTTCACAATCTTCTCCAGGGTGCGGTTATCCCTATTGCTTGTACACTTTTTTCTACCACATATTTTCCTTCCCTTCGCCTGTCTATTAATGTGCTTGGACACAGAGCTCTGTGAACAGCCAGCCTCTTTTGCAATGACCTTTTGTGTCTTGCCCTCCTTGTGCAACGTGTCAATGGTCGTCTTCTGGACAACTATCAAGTCAGCAGTCTTCCCCATGATTGTGTAGCCTACAGAACTAGACTGAGAGACCATTTAAAGGCCTTTGCAGGTGTTTTGAGTTAATTAGCTGATTAGAGTGTGGCACCAGGTGTCTTCAATATTGAACCTTTTCACAATATTCTAATTTTCTGAGATACTGAATTTGGGATTTTCCTTAGTTGTCAGTTATAATCATCTAAATTAAAAAAAATAAACATTTGAAATATATCAGTCTGTGTGTAATGAATGAATATAATATACAAGTTTCACTTTTTGAATGGAATTAGTGAAATAAATCAACTTTTTGATGATATTCTAATTATATGACCAGCACCTGTATATATATATATTTTTAACTGGTTCATTAAAACTATCCGAAAGAACCTTTTCGTGGAAACGAATCAGACTTCTAATCACTTTTAGCGAGCATGAGGCGAAGGGTAAATATAAAAAATTAAATAGATCTTATATATATATAAAAATAATCTTTTATCTCACAACTCTCATAATTACGGCTTTTATCGAGCATGAGGCAAATGGTGCTTCTCAGACGGAAGGCTGCATCCTCAAATTATGATGATGCAGTACCGACTCGTTTTCTTTCAGTTTATTTTCGTGAATTTAAATGTGTGCAGCCTTCTTAGGATGCAGCCTTCCATTTGAGAGGCACCCATAGATAAGCTTTGTTGAACTGAAAAAAGCTCTGAATGAGGAGTCGATTCCTCTTGATGGGATCGATTCCAACCTTTGGAATCGACTCTCGATTCCCAACGCCTCGGAAACTATTCTTTTTGGAATCGATTCCCAGCTCTACCCTAGACAGTGACAATGTGCTGATTCTGAACACGTCTCTCACATAGACTGACAAGGGAGTATATTTTAAAGGCTTGCACACTCAACTGTTTGCGAAATGGAGCTTTGTGCTCGAGTATCCTCCCTCTCTCATTCGGCACAAATCCAAATATTCCATAATATTTCCATATTTGCGATGTAACGTATGTGAATGCTAAACTATTATTTATTATGTAAATGATAGGCTTTGTACTTCAGTCGCATTCCAACGGTGACACAGAGGTGCGCACACTGATGTTTGGCTCACTGTATTTTATTTTGATAAAGTACCAACTGCGCTGTCAAGTTAGCAATGCTGGAACTGATGTGTTTTGTGTGTGTGTGTGCGCGCGCTCCGACGCGATCACTTCAACTGTTTCCTTATACCAGCAGAATCAACTTAAAACACTTATTGTCTTATTAATAATCACTGTATAAAGGTCTGCTTTTATTTGTGTACACTCACAATGAAAACAAAACCGATTTTATATATATAACATGTAGTAATATTTAGTATTTTCACATCTATATTGTTTTTTTTTTTTTTCAATTTACACTACTCTGTTCAAAATAAATGAAAAGAAACTGAGCATATATGTAGATTTTTTTCCCCTGTTGTACCGATATCGTATCGAATCGTGACCCTTGAACCGAGGTATGTACCAAACCGTGACATCTGTGTACGGTGCCACCCCTAATATATATATATATATATATATATATATATATATATATATATATATATATATAGCACAATTCACAACACCGGTAATTCAGTTTAAAAATAAATAAATAAATCTCTGAATGTGCCGCATGAAACATTGATTCAGTCTGCTGACCTTTTACTATCATGTCAGTTGATTTTGAGGGATGGAGAGGAAAGACAGTTAGGGCTTGTTTACGCCTATTTTATGCGTTTTGTTGGATCGGATATCCATCTGATTTGTTACTTTTGGCCACATAAAAAACGGATATAAATCTGATCTTGAATTAGGCCTACTGCACAATCACATCAAAGAAATCAACAGATATGCGCTGCATTTTATTCATCATCAGCCAATTAAAAGATCGAAGATTTACTTTCAGTTTCATTCGCGGCAGGTTTGAGCGTTGGCTTGCAGGCTATATCCAATGTGATCTCATGATAATTATGTATTTTACATAAAATGTGGTTCTATAAAACGTACATTTACTTAAGTTTTTACAGGCACTAAAACGTACAATATATATTTTCAGCATCTAAACGTATAAATACTTACGTATTTTCAGCATTTAAACGTACAAAACTGACGTATTGACGACATGAATTCTTATGAATATTGAAATCGCAGCATTCATTTTATTATTAGTTGTCATATCAATTACCTTGTTTTCAATTGCATCATTAAATAGTTTACTCGTTTACTTAATACGAAATGATAACATTTCGTTTTGTTGTGTGATTTCTGCTGCCAGCTCGTTTCCAATAATAGGCCTACATAATGTTAAACAAGACTTCACTTTAAACCTTAAAATAAATAACATTTTAAATCGTTTAACCTTTACATGTCATGTACTTTGTTTACCATGGCCCACAAAAGGCGTTTTCTCCAACATGCTGTGACTGACAACAGAACTATAAAAAAAACACCAAAACCGCAACATAATTACGAAATGAAACTATTTTATTCGTGCGCAGTAATCCAGATCTTCAGAATCCTTACGACTGCGAGGAACAGACCCAAATCTAAGCCTTTATTCTACGATCTTCATCTCCATCCCGAGCAGCAAGTCCAGCGACCGTGAGCAGCAAGTCCAGCGACCGTAAACAGCAAAGCCCGCGCTGACTGACGCGTTCGTTACAAATTCAAATGTTGCTGCTTCAAACGACAGGTTTTACGGCAGGATAATCGAAGGCTCATTGGCTCTCGCCTGCATTCGTCACAGATTGCCATGCCCTGTTTCTGGTGATGTTTATTTGAATAATGCTAGCACGTGCTTGCCTTCACGAGTTCAGGGAGAATGAGAGGATCAGGAAAATCTGGATCATATTTTCAGCGATTAATAACATAAATTCTGCTCTGCACCTCACACAAACCTACTGTATTCCGCCAGAGAGGACTGCGGCTGCAACGCATTGTCATTTGTATTACTTTTGGTAGTGCTTTTGACATTTTTGCAATAAATAAATGATTGTAATTGAATTTACCTGTCTGTCATGTTTTTCTTATACTGTACAGAAATATCTATGTTTAGGTTTAGATGCAGGAGTGGGATTAGCGACTATAAAAACATTTTTTTAATGCTATTTTGTTACTAAAATGGTTATTTTCCTGCATGTTTCGGTCAATTGTGTTTTATATCCTTTTATATTCGCTATAAAATGGGTAGGTTTAGGTTTGGGGGTAGGTTAAGGGGTCTAAAATCTAAATTGCTTATTAATAAAATTATAAAATGCATATTCGCTGTAAAATGGGTAGGTTTAGGTTTGGGGGTAGGTTAAGGGGTCTAAATAGCTTATAGATAAAATGATAAAAATGCATTGATTCGAATATCTTAATGATATAAAAGATACGTAAATATTTGTACGTTTTTTAGCTAAAATATGTATCGATTTGTACGTTTTAAACGTTGAAATACGTCTAAATGGTACGTTTTAGCATCAATAATAACGTACAAAAATGTACGTTTTGTGTTTGTAAATGTTACGTGTTAATACCAACGTATAAACATGAGACCAGGCTGCTCTCTCTCTCTCTCAGTTAGCATGCGCTCTATCACAAGCGCAGCAGTCATTTACATCACTCATAAAGCACACGAACCGATCAAATACGGCTTTGGCGGGACAAAAATTCGTTCTGGCGGCCGCCAAAAAAATTTAAATGCAGGAAAAACCCTGAAGCTTGAACAAATATTTACACCTGTCCAGGAACACTATACCACAGTTGGCTAATCAGCTCAAGACAAAGTAATGGCATGTTCATAATCATGGTTTTTCAAAGATCATTAACCTCATTACAATGAAGCCAAATTGTTCAGGAAATCAGAAATAAATACACAACTTCATTTTGAAAATAAAAAATGTTTATGTTGTACATGTTATAAAGACTTTTTTTTTTTTTTTTTGCCAATGTCAAAAACACAACATTGTAACATATGGCGCTTTTCCGCTGCATGGTACGGCACGGTACGGTTCAGTACGGCTCACTTTTGGGGGGTTTTCCACTGGGAACAGTACCTGGTACCTGGTACTTTTTTTAGTACCACCTCGGCCGAGGTTCCAAGCGAACCGTACCGTTACCAAAACGTGACGTGTAAACTCTGCTGATCACTGATTGGCCGGAGAAAATAGTCACTGCCTGCGTCATTGAACTTGCGGCACGAGACACAACAGACCCGCTATAAATCCGCTGTGCAGATTTAAATCAGCACAGCCAGCGAAGGATTGAACACAACTGTTTTGAATGAGCGCACCTTTCTTTTAACAACCAAAAAATTGTTTCGTTGTCTGTTGAGGAAGTACAGACTGTCCTCTTGTTGATAGCCGACGAGCAGATCCAGCGAGAGCTTGATGGAGCAACGCAGAATTAAAATGTTTTTCAGGAGTCACGGCAGTAGAGGCGGCGCAACTATAACGACACGTGAATAATCCCGCCCACTTTAAAGCGGTACTAAACTGCGGTGGAAACGCAAACCGAGCCGAACTGAGCCGTGCCGTGCTGTTCTGAACCGTGCCGAGCCGTGCCGTACCATGCAGTGGAAAAGCGCCAATTGTGACATACGTAACCGAGACATTCTCTTTCAGTTGGTCACTCCGAGTCACGTCGATGACCAACGAATTGGGATCCCTACCAAAGCGCCACAGGAGCTGCCCCCTCCAGTGCCCTGTGTAGGCCCCCTGGTCCTTCCTATAAGGTAGACGATAGGACTGGGCTCCACACAGAGAAGGTCGACTACTGCTGTTCCTTGAGCAACCCAAACAGTAGGACTTGGATAACACTGGGAAAGAATGCCCTTCCACCTGGAAGAGGCACACTGTGGAGTCACCTCCTCCCAGAGGGGGTTAAGTGACATTTACTCATGTGAAGTAAGCCCGTAGGGCCTTATTGCACATGGAAGTCTCTGAGATGGCTCAGGCTGCATCATTTAGAGACGGCAGAACGTGGTCTGCCAGGGAAACACGGCCCTAGTAAGTGTACTGTGGAAAGAACAAATGGGATCCCAACAGGGTCACTCATATGGGCACTAGCCTCACACCAGATTTCAAGAATTCATTGGCTGAAGGCCTGGTGCCAAACACACTTCCACATCTGGCCGCCGGAGTGCTAGAGGACTCAACAGGGTTTGTCCGGTCAGGGAACTCTCTGGAGATTTTAGGCATTAAGGACGCCGCAAGCCGACTCTGAACCGGGCCTCTCAGTGCCACTACCTGTTTGAGGCGAGAACACAGGAGGAAACCGGCTCAACATGCAGGCTATAGAACCTAGCGAACGTGTTAGGAGTCACCCAGCCCGCAGCTCTACAGATGTATGCTAGCGAGGTACCACGAACCAGCGCCCAGGATGATGTGACACCCCTAGTGGAGTGAGCACGCAGCCTGAGCGGGCAGGGCACACCTTGTGCTTCATAGGCCAAGGTGATGGCATTCACTATCCAGTGGTCCATCCTCTGCTTGGAGACAGCCTTCCCCTTCTGCTGTCCTCCGTAACAGACAAAGAGCTGTTCTGAGGTCCTAAAGCTCTCAGTTCTATCCATGTACTGTTGCAGTGCGTGTACAGGACAGAGCAAAGCTAGGGCTGGGTCTGCCTCCTCCAGGGGCAGCGCTTGCAGGTTCACCACTTGGTCCCTGAAGGGAGTGGTAGGAACCTTGGGCACGTAGCCGGGCCGGGGCCTCAGTGTTGCACTGGAGTCAGCCGGCCCGAACTCAAGGCACAATTTGTCGACTGAAAATGCCTGCAGGTCCCCCACCCTCTTGATCGAGGCCAATACAGTCAGGAGTAGCGTTTTCATAGAAAGAAACTTCAACTCGACTGACTGCAAAGGTTCAAGGGGGGCAGTTTGAAGGGCTCATAGCACCAATGCCAAATCCCAAGAGGGTAGGGAGGGAGGCCTAGGAGGATTTAACCTCCTGGCCCACCTAAGGAACCTGACGACCAGATCGTGCTTCCCCACCGACCTCCCCTCTATGGGATCGTGGTGGGCGGAAATAGCAGCAAGGTCTACCTGAGCAACTCCGAACCGCCTCCAAATCAGCTGAACCGCCTGGGGATGGAGTTTCAACTCCCCTAGAAGTGCCACTTGAGATAGCTCGTCGGCTGCCCGATTGAACACTCCTGGGATGTGGATGGCACAAAAGAGCTGATAAAATGTAAAAAAACTGTAACTTGAATGCAATGTAAGTCGCTTTGGATAAAAGCGTCTGCTAAATGCAAAAATGTAAATGTAAATGTAAAAGGACCTCAGATGCTTCTGACTGCAGAGGAGGAGGTGGCAGGCGAGTTATGACATGTGACTGGTGTGTAAACCGGCTTGTCGGTTTATATACGCCACGGTCACAGTGTTGTCCATGCAGACCAGAACATCCCTGCCCCGAAGAATCCCTCTGAGACGGCTCAGGGCAAGGCGTACTGCCAGCAACTCGAGGCAATTGATATGCCAACACAGTTGGGGACCTGTCCATACCCCTGACACTGCGTGCCCGTTGTATGTGGCTCCCCAGCCGGTGGCCGAGGCATCCGTGAATACCACAGCATGCCTGGAAACCTGCTCCTGGGGCACTCCTGCCCGAAGGAACGAGGCTGAACATGGGCTGAAGGTTCTGCGGCAGGCCGGTGTAATCTGAACTCAGTGAGTACCGCGTCGCCACACCCACCTCGGGACTCGGCCATGGAGCCAGTGCTGAAGCGTTCTCATATAGAGCAGACCGAGTGGAACTACCGCCGCAGCTGCCGCTATATGCCCCAGGAGCCTCTGAAAAAAAATTCAGTGGGACCGCCGTCCTGCCTGATGAAGTCTTGAGGCAGTTCAGCACCAACTGAGCACGTTCCTGTGTCTGGCTGACCGAATCCAACTCCATGCCAAGAAAAGAGATCCTCTGCATTGGCACGAGTTTGCTCTTTTCCCAGTTGACCCGAAGACCCAACTGACTGAGGTGTCTGAGCACCATGTCCCTGTGTGTGCACGACTACATGGCCGTCATCTCTGGGTCTGGCTTGGACAACGCTACCACACCCGAAGGGGGCAACGCAGCCGGGTCTTCATCCCTGGAGAGAGCTCACCCTCCGATGCAGCGATCGACATCTGGTCATCAGAGGGGCACCGAAGGAAACGCGTGGTGCACTCTGTCCAGCAGAGGGCCCAGCACACTCTGTCGGCAGCTCCACCGGCTGCGGAGTGGTTGAGGGGTGAGGAACTCCACTTGAGGAAGCCCTCACCGTGATCCTCAAATCAAAACTCCACCACACGCAGCGCCGCCCCGGGTGCCGGGACGAACACTGGATTGCGGCAGAGGCAGAGGGACTTGGCCATGTTTGACATAGCGGAGTCTTTTATGCAACTCCAAGATGGTCATGACCCCACAAGAAGAACATGAACCATCCACGGAAGCTTCCTCAGCGTGCTGAATGCCCAGACACGTGAGGCAGAGATCGTGACCGTCCTGAGGCACCAGGAAACGACCACACCCAGAAACGCATGGATGATAAGACATCTTTAAAAGGACGCGATCACCCGTGTTGCTCTTTCAGAGAAATGCTCTTTTAGTGCTGAAGCACGCAGGGGAGCTGGCCATCGCACACTCCTGGTTTGGCTGTCAGCACGAACCCGATAGCCGCGAGACCGCGACCACCGCGACCACCGCTGCTGTTGCCGTAACGCCCGCACTCTCTCGTTCTCTAGGTCTAGGTGTCTAGTCACTGTAATATTTTAATATTACCGTTCAATAGTTTGTGATTGGTTCAATATTTTTTTGATGTTTTTGCAAGAAGTCTCTTATGCTCATCATTTGTTTAATCAAAAATACATTAAAAATAACAGTTTTCTATTTGAAAACATATTTTTAAATATAATTTATTCCTGTGATGGCAAAGAAAGAATTTTCTGCAGCCATTCCTTCAGTCTTCAGTGTCACATGATCCCTCAGAAATTATTCTAATATGTTGATTTGGTGCTCAAGAAACGTTTTGTATTATTATAAAAGTTGAAAACAGTTGTGATGCGGTTTTTCATTTAGAATTATTTGAATACAACTTACAAAAGAGCAGCATTTATATGATATACAAATCTTTTGTAAATTTATTTACCATCACAATCAATATTATAATACTATAAGTATTAATTTTATATATTAATTTCATAATCCTATACTATATAAAAGTATTAATTAATTATTTTTTTAAAGTACTGACCCCAAACTGCTGTATATTTGTATATAATGTCTATATAATAATATTATTATTATTTGAAAGTGAAACTCAATGACTCAAAATATTAAAACAAAAACAACATATAAATCATAGAATATAAAAGAACCATTAGAACAAGGCCAAAAATACATTTGTCTGTCTTTAACACCATTAAATATGCACATACATTTTTAAACTGTACCAAATTATTAGTGAATAACGATCATTTTATCTTTACATTTTAAACATTCTCTTTTCATATGAACAAAAGACTTCATTCTTTACGCAGCTGGGTAGAGTTCATTCATTTTACTTCCCCACAGTTTACGCCAGATTCAGTCAAATTCATTAGTGAACACTAGTCAATCTCTGTTGGGGATTGGCCTTTCTGTGCCTTTGAGTAAACCACTTAACCTCCCTTCAATAATTATCCACTCACTTAAGACAAGTCATTATTTAAATGCTGCTTGCAGCAAAAAGGCCCTGAATAGACTACAGGGGGCTAATTTGAGAATAGGAGACATGTAAGTGGCGGATGAAAACTTTCCCACGATCAGGGATGATTTTGCCGCAAATGAAGCGAGCCTGGCTGATGTACCAACTCCCCTTTAAGGCTCCGAAGGCTTTTTTTCCTCAAAAGGCCCTTGAAAGGTTTGATGTGTAATGAATTGAGTTTGGTGGATTAATTTAATTGAGTTTTATGCCCGCTAATTTGGTTCAAAATTAAGGCAACACAAAATAATGATGAGCTCAAAAGGGGAATTTCAGATTGGGCCTCCAGGTTCCGGCTCCATCGATAAATTACCGGCTGAATGCGACTGAATGAAAAGCAGCTCCCGGGCCTCCTCTCTGGCCGATGTTAAGGAAAATGAATTAAAGAGGTCTATACGTGTGTCTTTCCGCCTTAATGTCATTCCCCTCCAACTTCTTCCCTCCTTTCCTCATCTAATTTAATTCCGCTAAAATCCAATCAGAATTATTTGACATTAAAATTAAGTCTCAGAGGAAAAATGAGCAAAAGAACTGCGGAAAAGCCAGTAAAGGGAGGATAACGCTCCTTCCCTTTCATCCACGCCAGACTCTTTTCATTAGAACTCTACAGTTAGGAGTGAATCGGTCGGGACGGCAGTGTGACGTGCCTGAGGCCCGGAGTGTATGACAAGCCATCCTAATGAAAAGTCTCAGTCACAGTAGCAGGCTGACACAGCGACCCCGCATATAATTACGCCTTAAATAATAAATGTCCACGCGTACATTTTCATACTCTGTGAGTCTCGCTTACAATGGTTGGCCTGAATTTTCTTGGTTCAGAGAGACAGGTTTGTGGTTCATTTTGATTGTCCCGATTTGGTTAGTTATAGTTCCACTGACTTGTTTTTGCTTGGATTATGGTGAATAAGTTAAGCGCAGTGACAGTGCCTGAGCGGTGCAAGAACATAATCAGGTAGGCAGACGTATCGTGTTACTCACACTTTCACAGGAAAATAATTTACATGTCTAACATTGCATGCTAATGCGCATGATTTACATCCCTCCTCCTGCTGAGTGCAGAGATCGTGACCGTCCTGAGGCGCCAGGAAACGACCACACCCAGAAACGCATGGATGATAAGACATCTTTAAAAGGACGCGATCACCCGTGTTGCTCTTTCAGAGAAATGCTCTTTAGTGCTGAAGCACGCAGGGGAGCTGGCCATCGCACACTCCTGGTTTGGCTGTCAGCACGAACCCGATAGCACCGCGAGACCGCGACCACCACTGCTGTTGCCGTAACGCCCGCACTCTCTCGTTCTCTAGGTCTAGGTGTCTAGTCACTGTAATATTTTAATATTACCGTTCAATAGTTTGTGATTGGTTCAATATTTTTTGATGTTTTTGCAAGAAGTCTCTTATGCTCATCATTTGTTTAATCAAAAATACATTAAAAATAACAGTTTTCTATTTGAAAACATATTTTTAAATATAATTTATTCCTGTGATGGCAAAGAAAGAATTTTCTGTTTTGTATTATTATAAAAGTTGAAAACAGTTGTGATGCAGTTTTTCATTTAGAATTATTTGAATACAACTTACAAAAGAGCAGCATTTATATGATATACAAATCTTTTGTAAATTTATTTACCATCACAATCAATATTATAATACTATAAGTATTAATTTTATATATTAATTTCATAATCCTATACTATATAAAAGTATTAATTAATTATTTTTTAAAGTACTGACCCCAAACTGCTGTATATTTGTATATAATGTCTATATAATAATATTATTATTATTTGAAAGTGAAACTCAATGACTCAAAATATTAAAACAAAAACAACATATAAATCATAGAATATAAAAGAACCATTAGAACAAGGCCAAAAATACATTTGTCTGTCTTTAACACCATTAAATATGCACATACATTTTTAAACTGTACCAAATTATTCGTGAATAACGATCATTTTATCTTTACATTTTAAACATTCTCTTTCATATGAACAAAAGACTTCATTCTTTACGCAGCTGGGTAGAGTTCATTCATTTTACTTCCCACAGTTTACGCCAGATTCAGTCAAATTCATTAGTGAACACTAGTCAATCTCTGTTGGGGATTGGCCTTTCTGTGCCTTTGAGTAAACCACTTAACCTCCCTTCAATAATTATCCACTCACTTAAGACAAGTCATTATTTAAATGCTGCTTGCAGCAAAAAGGCCCTGAATAGACTACAGGGGGCTAATTTGAGAATAGGAGACATGTAAGTGGCGGATGAAAACTTTCCCACGATCAGGGATGATTTTGCCGCAAATGAAGCGAGCCTGGCTGATGTACCAACTCCCCTTTAAGGCTCCGAAGGCTTTTTTTCCTCAAAAGGCCCTTGAAAGGTTTGATGTGTAATGAATTGAGTTTGGTGGATTAATTTAATTGAGTTTTATGCCCGCTAATTTGGTTCAAAATTAAGGCAACACAAAATAATGATGAGCTCAAAAAGGGGGAATTCCCTCAGATTGGGCCTCCAGGTTCCGGCTCCATCGATAAATTACCGGCTGAATGCGACTGAATGAAAAGCAGCTCCCGGGCCTCCTCTCTGGCCGATGTTAAGGAAAATGAATTAAAGAGGTCTATACGTGTGTCTTTCCGCCTTAATGTCATTCCCCTCCAACTTCTTCCCTCCTTTCCTCATCTAATTTAATTCCGCTAAAATCCAATCAGAATTATTTGACATTAAAATTAAGTCTCAGAGGAAAAATGAGCAAAAGAACTGCGGAAAAGCCAGTAAAGGGAGGATAACGCTCCTTCCCTTTCATCCACGCCAGACTCTTTTCATTAGAACTCTACAGTTAGGAGTGAATCGGTCGGGACGGCAGTGTGACGTGCCTGAGGCCCGGAGTGTATGACAAGCCATCCTAATGAAAAGTCTCAGTCACAGTAGCAGGCTGACACAGCGACCCCGCATATAATTACGCCTTAAATAATAAATGTCCACGCGTACATTTTCATACTCTGTGAGTCTCGCTTACAATGGTTGGCCTGAATTTTCTTGGTTCAGAGAGACAGGTTTGTGGTTCATTTTGATTGTCCCGATTTGGTTAGTTATAGTTCCACTGACTTGTTTTTGCTTGGATTATGGTGAATAAGTTAAGCGCAGTGACAGTGCCTGAGCGGTGCAAGAACATAATCAGGTAGGCAGACGTATCGTGTTACTCACACTTTCACAGGAAAATAATTTACATGTCTAACATTGCATGCTAATGCGCATGATTTACATCCCTCCTCCTGCTGAGTGCGGAGTTCGTGACTCAGTAACACACGGTTGTTCGTCTATTATAAATTACAGAGGATTCCACGGCAAAAGTGTTGTAACCCACTTTTCAATGATCTGTTTCTTTTTCTCTGTTTTGGGGGGATTTTCAGCTTTGAAAGGTGTGAATGATGGGAAGTGTGAGTGTGTGTGAGTGAGGTCTATCCTCGCCATTTGGGCTAAAATAATCTGAAAAATGTCATGACTCTGTGAAGAGTAAATCAGGCTGTGTGTGTAAGTCAATATTTATTTATTCAACTTAAAACATTCCCAACCCACATAAGCAAAACATTCATGTTCTTTATGCAAATTATGTGTGACTGAAAAAAGAAAGTAAAGGCATAATTTTACAGTGAGGTTGTATATGGTAAAATTAGTTAATGCACGAACAAACAACGAACAATACTTTTCAGAGCTTTTAACATTAGAGCTTTTAATCGTAATTATTTATTAATGAGTTTAATATCAATTTGTAAACACTTCGTATATACTACACTGCAAAAAAGACTTTGAAGTTGTGAAAAAAGATTTTTGGAATAATACTATTTCAGTTTTTTCTACTTAAAAAAAAATATTTTTAATTCAGTGGGTTCCTTTTTCTTTTTTTTTCTTCTTCGCAGTATAGTTCAGTCTATAATTTATAATGCAATAACTAATGTATATGCATATAAAATTCATAGTGCATTAACTAATGCAAATGTTTATACAATGTTTAAATTTGAATTATTAAATTGTATTCTGAAAATGTATTAATTAATTATTTTAAGAATAATACATGACGTAAAAGTGTTGTTCATGTTTTGTTTTTTTTTTTTTTTATAAATATTTTTAACATACTATCTTATGGTAAAGTGTTTCAAAAAGAAGAAAAAAAAGAATAATATCTGACAAATATAGTTTCCACGTTTTGCAATTTGCCTGTAATAACTGACAAGACATTACACCTCCGATGTGATCAATAGGTCATTTGACACAGCAGTTAATCACCAAGCAACTGTTTCTACGACTAATTGCTTTTTCTCTGTTTGTGAGGGCCAAAGGTCAAGATGACGTCCTTTCACCAGTGAGTAAAAGGCATCTAGCATCATACACCCCCTCATGTTTTAATTCACCATGCAAAATCAAAATACGAGGTAAGGCATTTGCATTTTATTTTTGACAACAGACAAAACAAAGATAAATTGCAACTTTAGTCTGCTAAGTCGTATTTAAATTAAAGTGGTTGCCACCTGTGTGGGATCTGGGATGAATGACTGCCAGTCAACAATTATTGTCACCTGCCATCAGTGATTTAACAGCCAGTACAGCCAGTTTTGGGAGTGAAATGTCATTGATTTTGCAATTGTGTATGCCATTTAAATATATGTACATGAATAATATGTTATGTATTCTGTACCACCTGTATATATCTCATGCACTGTAGGTGTACATGATTCTGAACATATTTTTCTTTGAAGATATATTTTTAAATAATTTTTAATGAGAAAAAATGACTTTTGCACTTTTAAGTCTCTGTGTCATTTTTCTAATTAAGTCACTTCACTTAATGATTAGTTGTTCAGTCTGGTATTACTTAACATTTATAAAATCCCTAGAAAAAAACGTGGCTGTCAGTTTCCTTTATAACCATAATCTGTGTGTCCAGAACAGGATTTTAGAACTCAGAAAAGGAGCGACAACCACATTTAGCTGCAGGCTGTCTGTGGTCACTCATCACATACTCAGACTGCGTACAGATCATAAAAGGATCTGTTTAATGAACTGAACTGGGATGAAGAATGTTCCGAAATTCAAGTAGAAACTTCCTCTGTCTGTGTGCTCATGTAATATTCAGGACTTTTCTGGGCTGCTATTAAAATGCGTCCAGTGTGAAGCCAGCAGTTTAGACTGGGGGAGAGCTGCCCATTCAGTCCCCCGCCCCTGTCTCTTTTTCTCAGTCTGCCTGGCTTCATTCACGCTCCGCAACCCCACTCGGTCATCCATTCATTCTCCTAGAGTACACAAGCACGCTCTAACACACTCCAATACACTCTCCCTTTCCCTTGTCAAAGCCTGTTGTTGTCTTATACACTCTATCTGTCTCTCTCTCTCACACATCCTTCATTTGGCCTCTTTCTGGGTCATCATCCTCAAAGCCAGCAGTCTATTAATGTTATTAAAAATATATCACCAGATGCTAAGGCCCATCTTTCAGCTCTCTTGATCTGTAGTTTTTACCATATTTCTAACCTCCCACATGAGCAGAGCTTCTCTACCAAAGCCTCTGTCCCTTGTGAGCTGAAGGAGTGTCAAGAAGAACAGTTTTTGCACACTTCCAGCAATATACCCCCCACCCTCCCCATGAGATCTCTACTAATGTTTGTGACATGCCAAAGCATCAAAAGTGAAATGATGCATGGATTACAGGATCTACCGTTGCAGACAGACCATTTGAGAGGTAACGCCACATTTAAAGATTTTATCAAGGGACCAAACATTTTATGAACCACTTCTGAAAAATATTTGTGATGCTACTGTATGAATATGTACCAAAATGTTGCAGGACTAGGTTATTAGTGACATAAAAGCATGTGAAATTCTGCAATATAATGCATAGAATTAAAAGCCATCATTTCGAACTTTGAAGAGTTTCATGTCATTTGATATATATTTCCATAGAAGAGAGAAAGCTAGTCATGTATGAAATGACTAGCTTTCTCTCTTCTATGGAACACAAAAGAAGATATTTTTTAAATAAATGTTCATGCATCTCTTTTCCATACAGTGAAAGTCAATGTTGACCAGGGGCTCTTACTGTATACTCCAAAATAACTATAAAAGTAGTTCATGCTCTTTGTGCATTGTACGTATTTCTAGTCTTTTGAAGCAATTAAATAACTTTGTGTGTGAAATAGACAAAACATTTTTTTGTTATTTATAAAGTTTTCTCCTCTTTACAGCCTGTGTGGACACCATTCACTTTCACTGAATGGAAAAGAACAGTTATATTGGCTTAGAATCGCATTAGAGTGAATAAATGATGACACAGTTATTATAAGTTATTATATATGGATGAGCTATTCCTGGGATACAGATACAGTATTTATAAAAAATAAAATAAATTAAAAAAATCAAATGCCACTCGAATCACCATTTTTGTCCATTAACTGCTGGATGTTATATACATACACGACTAACATTATACATTACTCTTCAAAAGTTCAAATTAATCCTGAAAAGAGTATCACAGTTTACACAAAAAATATTAGGCAGCACAACTGCTTACAACATTGATAACAGAGAAATGTTTATAGAAATAGAAGATATGTTTCTTGAGCAGCAACTCTAATATGTGACTCTGGACCACAAAACCAGTCTTACGTTGCTGGGGTATATTTGTAGCAATAGCCAAAAATACATTGTATGGGTCAAAATTATCGATTTTTCTTTTATGCCAAAAATCATTAGGATATTAAGTAAAGATCATGTTCCATGAAGATATTTTGTAAATTTCTTACCGTAAATGTATCAAAACTTAATTTTTGATTAGTAATATGCATTGCTAAGAACTTATTTTGGACAACTCTAAAGGCGTTTTTCTCAATATTTAGATTTTTTTGCACCCTCAGATTCCAGATTTTAAAATTGTTGTATCTCAGCCGATCATAACAAACCATACATCAACGGAAAGCTTATTTATTCAGCTTTCAGATGATGTATAAATCTCAATTTCGAAAAATTGACACTTAAGACTGGTTTTGTCATCCAGGGTCACATATGCTGATTTGCTGCCTAAGAAACATTTCTTCTATTTCTATTAAACATTTCTCTATTATCAATAATTCAGTCATTTCTGGAAGATCATGTAACACTGATAACTGGAGTAATAACTGCTGATATTCTGTTGTAAATTTACTGCTGTAAATTAAAATAGAAAACAGATAGTATAAATTGTAATATTACTGTTTTTATTGCATTTCTAATCAAATAAATACAGCCTTGGTGAGCATAAGAGACTTATTCCAAATACATTCTTTTCATCCACTTACCTACAAATCCCCAGACCAACAGTAACTGGCAGATAGTCAGAAATGAAGGAAATAAATGAGAGCAGGTTTGTCCTGAGAGGAACGCTGACAGTGATTGGTGGAGAGGGAAATCAGCAAACATATGCTGTTAAATCTAACATATTACATTTGAGTAATAAAATGTCTAACATATTATATTTGAGTTAGCCTATGTGTGTAACGATACAATACAATTTGTTCACTCGAATCGAACGGATATGTAAGCTTATTAGGTAGAAAGGTAGCAAATCAATATGTTATTGACAATGTTCATTGTTTAAAGGATTTTGCAAGTTGCAATTTGATGGAATACTGTTGACATGCCTGTTTTGACTTTGGAGAAGAGCCAAACAGATCTGATCCACAGATCAATACGTCTTGGAGATGTATTTAGGATGTATGCCATCAATTTTAATTTTTTTTTTTTTCCCAAACAGTAGAAGATGATAAAACATTTGAGCTGATTTAAATATATTAAGCTGGTATATTTGCACAGGACTGAAATTGTATATATTATTTTGCAATTTTCTTTATTTTACTGTATTTTATTTTTGGCACTCCAGAACACACATCCTTTACAGTGTATGTAGATAATAATATGAAACACATTTAGGGAAAATAAGCAGGGATCTGTGGAAAGTTAAATGTGATCTTTTCAGTTTGACATATACTGTAAGTAGTGTGATACTATATTTCTTCAGGCTGAACTGTCAAAATCATCTGCATTGTCTGTTTGTCTCCGTTATTTTGTCCTTGCTGTGTGCTTTTGTTTGGGACTGGAGAGTCATTTTCTTTCTGTTGTGATTGGTGTAGCAGGCCTCTCCTAATTGGCAATTAACAGCTCACAAAGCAATCAAGCACCAGTAAGCCAGATGCAAAGGATGAAAATGAGCTTGTTTATAATTTATCGGGCTTAACTTTAGATCTATTTTGGATTATAATGAGGCAAATTGTCCAAAATATTCCTCATTCTTCTATGTGACTATGCACGGCTGTATTCCTGGATGAAATCTGCATATTTTGGGATTCATTTTATGCCATTTTATCCCTGTGAAGATTTTTAATTTTCTATTTTTTTCCCCCTATATCCCAAAATTAAAAAAAAAAAAAAAAAAGCACTTTGAAGTTATTTTTAATTGCTTCTTGAACAGATAATGAAGCAACAGTCATTAAACGCAGTCATATTAGTAGAGTTCACCCTCGCTTGCAAATCTTTTAACACTGGGAGCAACTCCATTAAATCGAGACATTTCATTTTAACTGTCCCCTCACACTTACAATTAGCGAAACACATTTTCTAAACAAATTCCAGGATATTCCTACACTGATCATTTTTTCCCATGTTGCTAACGATACAATACAATTTGTTCACTCGAATCGAACGGATATGTAAGCTTATTAGGTAGAAAGGTAGCAAATCAATATGTTATTGACAATGTTCATTGTTTAAAGGATTTTGCAAGTTGCAATTTGATGGAATACTGTTGACATGCCTGTTTTGACTTTGGAGAAGAGCCAAACAGATCTGATCCACAGATCAATACGTCTTGGAGATGTATTTAGGATGTATGCCATCAATTTTAATTTTTTTTTTTCCCAAACAGTAGAAGATGATAAAACATTTGAGCTGATTTAAATATATTAAGCTGGTATATTTGCACAGGACTGAAATTGTATATATTATTTTGCAATTTTCTTTATTTTACTGTATTTTATTTTTGGCACTCCAGAACACACATCCTTTACAGTGTATGTAGATAATAATATGAAACACATTTAGGGAAAATAAGCAGGGATCTGTGGAAAGTTAAATGTGATCTTTTCAGTTTGACATATACTGTAAGTAGTGTGATACTATATTTCTTCAGGCTGAACTGTCAAAATCATCTGCATTGTCTGTTTGTCTCCGTTATTTTGTCCTTGCTGTGTGCTTTTGTTTGGGACTGGAGAGTCATTTTCTTTCTGTTGTGATTGGTGTAGCAGGCCTCTCCTAATTGGCAATTAACAGCGCTCACAAAGCAATCAAGCACCAGTAAGCCAGATGCAAAGGATGAAAATGAGCTTGTTTATAATTTATCGGGCTTAACTTTAGATCTATTTTGGATTATAATGAGGCAAATTGTCCAAAATATTCCTCATTCTTCTATGTGACTATGCACGGCTGTATTCCTGGATGAAATCTGCATATTTTGGGATTCATTTTATGCCATTTTATCCCTGTGAAGATTTTTAATTTTCTATTTTTTTCCCCCTATATCCCAAAATTAAAAAAAAAAAAAAAAAAGCACTTTGAAGTTATTTTTAATTGCTTCTTGAACAGATAATGAAGCAACAGTCATTAAACGCAGTCATATTAGTAGAGTTCACCCTCGCTTGCAAATCTTTTAACACTGGGAGCAACTCCATTAAATCGAGACATTTCATTTTAACTGTCCCCTCACACTTACAATTAGCGAAACACATTTTCTAAACAAATTCCAGGATATTCCTACACTGATCATTTTTTCCCATGTTGCTAAAAATGCAAAGCATGTAAACACTTTGTTGCACATAAGTAATAAGTGCAAGGGCTTAAAATTATAGGAAACAATGATTATTGTTGTATATCTCTCAGTTGCCTTTACATTTATTTACGGGTTGTCACTGTCTATTGTAGCAAATCAGTTTAATAATGTACAGACTGTTCTGTAGTAGCAGTTATAGTAAAATAAAGTCGATATACAATGTTGGTCAAAAATTTGGAATCATGAAGATTTTATTTTTAATGTTTTTGAAAGAAGTCTCTTATGCACACCAAGGCTGCATTTATTTGCTCAAAAATACAGTAAAGACAATATCATTATTATAAAATAACTGTTTTCAATTATGTTAAATGAAATGAATTTCAGTGATGCAAAGCTGAATTTTCAGCATCATTACTCCAGTCTTCAGTGTCATGATCCTTCAGAAATCATTCTAACATGCTGATTTGCTGCTCAAGAAACATTTCAATTCTGAAAAACATATTTTTGCTATATAATATTTCTGTGGGAATCTTGATACACTATCATCCGAAAACTTGGGTAAGTTGGATTAAGGAAGAAAAAAAAAAAAAAAGGAAGGAAAAGGAATAAAAATAAATATAATTTTGGAATAAATATGAAATATGGAATGCAGCACTCATCAGTGGGCAGTGTTAACTTTAAAATAAAGAGATGAGCGTTTTGTGTCCAAACCAATTCTGCGCCTGCTGTGTGGAGTGAGAGAAACTCAAAAACACTTGACAAACTCACAAATAACTTGCTAACTTGTCGGAACGATCAGTCACATCGGTGTTTGTGGGTGTTAGAGTGGCCACAAATCTCATTTCCCATTTCCTCTCCTCATACGGTCGCGTCAAGATACCAATTCTAACTTCAAATGGCCTCTCTTGAGCACAGGGACACAGGTGGAATGAAATTAGTGAAGAGAGGATCGCCTGTCCTCAAACTAGGGAGAAATGTCCACTCTGTGCCATGTCACAAACCCCCTCCACACCTGCTCAAGTGATTTCTGAAATCATCTCTGATTACTGCAGAGAAACATACACACTCTTCCATGATTGTAGAAGCAGTTTACTAATAGCCCGGTTTCCTCCGCAGGTGCAAACTGGCTGCAGAATCTTGTATGAAGACTCAAAAAGTGGGGTGACATTAACTCAGAGCCCGCAAATAGAACATAAATCACTGGGACAGAACAGCAGATGAGAGTACAGTAGTATAGGGTGCTGACAGCTTGAAGAGGAAAGGAAAGGAAATAGAAAAGGAAAAGCTATAGATCAAGGAATAATTAGCATGAGGAATGGTGGGATGGAAGCAATGCATATGGAGCAAAGCACAGCCTTATCTCACACTGGCAAATTTAGTTTCTATCTCATGATGCCGTAATGGAAATATATTATGTCAACATCATTATGTCCAGATGGAATTATCAGACTTTTTTTTCACACTTTCTACATTGTTTTGAATTTGTGCAATTCAGTGGATTCACAGCAACATTATTATTGGCAACTATATTATCTGGTGAATGAATTATGTATTCCAGTACTGCTATTAATTATTATTATTATTATTATTGTAAGATTGTTATATACAAAATTATTAATATATATATATATATTAAATATATCAAATTAAATATAATAAACTTGCTTTATTCTTAAGTTTGAACTACTATACAGCAGTCATTATGCTATAATTAAAAAAAAGACTATAGCAACCTGATGTATTTCTATTTTTCCCCTGTTATTTTAAGCCCTTGCACTTGTTATTAATATTATTACAATCATTATTGCTATTATTGGAAGCTTTTCCTTTTTAATCTATGTATAATATTTACATAATTAATTTTAAAAGTGTTCATTCCATGGTTGCCTGCTTCTAATTCATACAAGCTGCATGTTTTTTTTATGTGTGAAATATTACTGTTTTTCTGTTTTCACTGGATACAAATAATGCTCTGACCACTGCTTAACACTCTAGATGCACTCAATGAATATGGAGTTACTTTTGTGCTGATAAATTCACTCAGCGTCTGCCAATAACCAATCATTAACAGAGAGTTCAGATGAAATGCCAAGGGAAAAAGAAAATGATTGTGCCCATTTACAGACACTTCAGATTCTGATTTAAATTAATAAAACCATCTTTAGTCAAGAGATAATTCATGTTACCATGAAAACTAGTCAATGCAATGTCTCTAGAGTCCAAGGTGTCTTCTTGATTCTTCCAGTAACTTTCGTTTTTTTGCCTTTGCTCTCATTGACTTATCTCCTGTTTATAACCCTGATGTAAAAGTTCCCCAGTCACCAATGTGCCCTCGAGCAAAGCACTTAACCCCATGATGCTCCAGGGGCCCCGTGACTGTAGTAAGTGCACTTTAGTCACTAAGAATGGAAAGAGTCTGCTAAATGACATATAAACAATTAAAGAGAGGAACATCTTGTGTATTATAGCTGTTGTTTTCTATTACATTCATGATCTGGTTCATTTTCAGTTTAAACAAACATATGCCTTTAGTGGTTGAGCGATATGAATCATTCAATGCCCGATGCCTAACAAAAAAGAGATGGATGATATTGGCAATTTTCAAAAAAAAGTTTGTATTTTATTATATTTTAACGTTAACTTAATTATGAAAAATAACGCGATTAAAATATTTTAACACAGTTAATGCACTGGCCCCGCCCCTAGACCTGTACTTAATCTTACAGTCATCTTACAGTCCATACAAATATGATGCAGGGCAACAACTCCATACATGCAGTTATGCTCCTAAAATGCAAGATATTCGAGCAAAAAAAAATAAAATGCCCCTGTGTGAGTTTTTGCCTCATATTTGTCATATGATAAGGGATATCACATGAGCAACTAGACTAGAGCAATAGGCCTATCGCATGAGTGCTGTTTTGTCATGAATATCAGGAGTTTAAATGTGATTTTATACCATAATTCAGTAAAAGTAGTTAATATTGTGTTATATTTAAACACAGTATTGTCTGTTTTGTATTACCTTTATTACCTAAAATATTACCTTTCAAGCCAAGCAGAACTGTTACAAACTGTTTACTTCATTTCTGAATGATCAGCAGTTTGAACAAATGAATGAATGAATGACATATAAAGACATTTACTGCCACCTGCTGGCAGTTTTAGTTTCTTATTTAGAGTATCATTTCATAAAAATAAAAAATAAAAAGACTGAAAAAGACAGCTAAATAAAATTAAAACCTCAAAATCCACAAAGAACATTTGTAGACCAATCCTGAAGAAATGCCCGGAAACAGTTCACGGTCCTTCCAGACGTGTGTATTTAATAGTAAGATATAAAATAAATCACGAGCTGAGTTTAGTAGGTAGTTAATAATGAGTTAATAATTGTGGGCCCTCTCAAGTAAAGTCATATCAAAATAATGCATTAACAAGCCATAAGTTAATGTTAGTGTATGGGTAGTTAATAATAAGTTGATAAGTAAACTCATGACACAATGATGCATTAACAAATCATCAAATAAAAAACATTAAACATGCTGTAAGAGTCATCTTTATTCCTTTACACTACCAGTAAAACAAACAATGATAAATGTTATGTATAGTCATTTTATTATTTATTTACATCATTTAACATATATGCACTCAAAAGAAAGTCCAAACACACCTGTAAAAACACATAAAGTAAAATATAAAGGTAAATATGTGGCGTCCAAAAGCTAATGCTAATCGAAGCATACAATCAAATGACAAAACAGCGCTGATAAATACTGTACATAACTTTCAAAAGATTAATTAAATTAATGATTAATTCGGTTTAAAAAAAAAAAGAAAAAAAAAAAAGCAGCCAACATTTATTAGATCAAAATGCCAACATTACCCTAATAACAAACCAGCGCCTAAAGTGCCACACTAATGAGTGTCCCACCAGAAACAAACCCTACATACTGTAGTCCCGTTTATTCGAAACTATTAAATTATTGCTCGTTGAAAGTAGTAGTGCCATTAATTAAACAGATACGTTAGATCAAACGTGGAAAACAGGCTAATAACTATCACTAATATTTTATATTATTCGTTTATGTTTAGTCATAACGTCAGTATTTAGGGTTTGTTTCTGGTGGGACACTTATTAGTGTCGCACTCTAGGCGTTCGCGAGTCGCGGTTTGCTAGCTTTTTAATCTAATAAAGGTTGGCTGCTATTGTAAACCGAATTAATAATTAAATTAATGTTTGCATCTGTGCATCTTATTGGAAGTTATGTACAGTTATTAATGGTATTATTTTGTCGTTTAATTGTGTATGCTTCGTTTAGCATTAGCTTCTGAAGGTGCCACACTTTAACGTTAACGTTACCTTGTTGTGTGTGTTTTTACAGGTATGTTTGGATTTTCTTTTGAGTACATATATGATATAAATAAATAATACAAGGACTATAAATAACTTTTACCATTGTTTGTTATACTGGTGGTGTAAAGGAATAATGATGACTCTTAATGGGTTTTATTTGATGATTTGTTAATGCATCGTGTCATGAGTTTACTTTGAGGGGCCCGTCATAACTAACTCATTATTAACTACCCATACACTAACTGTCGTGTGTGTTGTCGAGCAGGGAAACGAAGAGACGCGGAATCTAACAATTAATACAATCTTTAATGAAGAGCTTCAGGAAAACATGAACTACAAACACATTGACAATATAAGACAGAACACTGAGGAGAGGGAAAACAGGACTTATAAATACTGGAAGATTAGGAAACTAAACACACAGGGCTGGGGACTAATTAACTCATAAACACTTAACGAGGACAGGAACTCCAAATATGGAAACAAGAGGAGGGGAAAAACACAAGACAAGGAGACACAGTCTGACACTAACATTAACTTATGGCTTGTTAATGCATTATTTTGACATGACTTTACTTGAGAGGGCCCATCGACTAACTTATTATTAACTACCCATATTAACATTAACTTATGGCTTGTTAATGCATTATTTTGACATGACTTTACTTGAGAGGGCCCATCGACTAACTTATTATTAACTACCCATATTAACATTAACTTATGGCTTGTTAATGCATTATTTTGACATGACTTTATTTGAGAGGGCCCATCGACTAACTTATTATTAACTACCCATACATTAACATTAACTTATGGCTTGTTAATGCATTATTTTGACATGACTTTACTTGAGAGGGCCCATCGATTAACTTATTATTAACTACCCATACATTAACATTAACTTATGGCTTGTTAATGCATTATTTTGACATGACTTTACTTGAGAGGGCCCATCGACTAACTTATTATTAACTACCCATATTAACATTAGCTTATGGCTTGTTAATGCATTATTTTGACATGACTTTACTTTAGGGTGTCCAATCATAATTAATTCACTGTTAACTACCTACTAAACTCAGCTCATGATTTGTTTTACTATCAAATACACATGTACTAACACAGTTGAGTATTTAGCCCACTGAAGAGATGTGGTGTGGATTTTGAAGAAGTCATAGAGCGGAGGCACAGTATCATCACGGCCTTCATCTGGATGGACCAAGAACTGTTTCCGGGCATTTCTTCAGGATTGGTCTACAAATGTTCTTTGTGGATTTTGAGGTTTTATTTTATTTAGCTGTTTATAAATCACAGCAGGGTGAGTTTAACGGGTAAGAGAACAACACAAAACAAGATCAGTTATTAATGTGTTTAGTATTTTCTACACTTGATGATTAGGATCAACAAATCTTTTTCCAAACAAATCTGTTTATGGCAAAGCTGAAGATGTAAAAAGCTCAAACTTGTTTAACAACAGTTAAAAAGTGAAAGTGTCAAATTGTTTCAATTTATTTCAAAGCCACGGTATTTCTTATTATTTCTTAAAGAGACTGTTTGATTTAGTCTACCCATAAATGTTAATTAATGCATTAACTATCAAACATGTACTAACATAGTTAAGGCTGCCGTTATTCATGCGTGAGTCCATATGACTCTGGTTGTAGTTAAGGATAGCTCTTCATTAATTCATGATTAGTTAACAACTTTAATAATCATTAGTACTTGATGAATTAAGTATTAATTTAGGCATTAGTACATGATTATTCATGTACCCTTATTGTAAAGTGTTACCGATTAATCATTGACATTTTACTGATGTCAATGATTCATCTTATCATGCACTGTTTATTATTATTATTATTATTATTATTATTATTATTATACCGTGGGAATAATTTGTATTAAATACATAAATGCACACATACATACATACATACATACATGCATGCATTAACATCCTTGCAGAATAAAAGTATTAATTTCTTAAAACAAAATCCTCGCCCCAAACTATTAAATGGTAGTGTATCGTGGTTTCCACAAAAAATGTTGATAAAAAATGAGAAATGTTTCTTGAGCAGCAAATTATCATGTTAGAATGATTTCTGAAAGATCAAGTAACACTGAAGGATTTTTTTCAGATATTCATATTTTTTTATTAATATTATTATTAATAGTTATTATTATTATATAATGCTATTAAACACAAACATACTCATTTCACACCTTATTATTCAAAACGTTCTAAATTCAGAATGCCTCTCAGGTGGAGGCCATGAGGTCATGTGACTCTCTTGTCTCTCAATCAGTCCTGACACATGCCAACCTCATTCGGACCCCCCATCAGGACAGCAATAAGACATGTCAATTACATGGCAGTCACACATACTCTTATAACTAATTGTACTGTGTTTTGAGAATATAGCACATACATTTCACAGAGTCAAGGCAACATTGTGTTAACATTCTAAATTTTTAAATTTGATATTGTATATCTTTTTAATTGTCGATATACTTTAAGGGCTGGGCTTCTGTTTCTTTAGACTGTCAGATTGTTAATTAAGCCAACAAGTTTTGTCAGAGAGGTCCATTTTCCTTGATGGATTACCAAAAATAAGAAAACACCTGTATTAATGTCCAAACAAAGGATAACAAAACTGTTATCACCCACGCCCCTTTGCTGTATTGATCGCTTAATTGCAGTTTCTTGGTTAAAACATGGATCAATGTTGAGGAGAGCAACAAGACCAGAGCAGAAGCACTGAATTAATCATTCAAAATAATGAGCAAGCACTTTAAGACCTGTCCACAGGCATCAACCTCCTCTCAATGCAAGTGAGATAGAGAGCAGGAGCTGAGATGAGATTTCCACAAAGGGACAAAGGGAGAGCTGGTTTAGAAACATGGCCTGTCACTGACCGTGCAGACTCTACATTCCCACAATCCCTGCTAAATGCCATAAGGGCAACAAACTCAAGACATGTTTGATAATGCATGCCATTTTAATTAATGTGTCAAATGTCATAACATATTCTCCTCATTGTGTATGTATAGGCCTATTTGTGCTTGATGAAAAGAGACTGGACATATTTTAAGCTTGTTTTCTTTGATGGCCATTTTATGGTTACTTCATTAACATGTCATTGACAAACATTCATTGTTTTGTTTTGTTTCTTGATAATTAGAATTGCATTGAAACTTTGATTTATAAAGAGGGGTCCTGAAAAATATTCTGGGCAAAAAAAAAAAAAAAAAATATATATATATATATATATATATTTTTTTTTTTTTTTCTTTGTTCACAAGTAAGTAAGTAAATAAATGCATAATATTTCCATTGTGGTGTCAGCATTTGTACCAACATGTAGGTTCATATAATACATATTAATTTCTACTTTTTGTAAGGTTTTATAAGACCAACTTTATTTGACAACAGTCCATTATTACATTAAAGCCCTAACTGTCATTTTCATAACCTGGACTCTTCCAAAGACACATCTTTTAAGTTGAAGTGGAAACAGATGGTTGCAAGTCTCCATTTAAATCTGATCTTTGTCCTCTTTTAATTGAACCGCTACATCACAGGCCTCTGTGAAAGCTGTTTTTGAGTATTAACCCACTCCACCTGATCAATCGGGAATTTCCTGTTTGTTTATTAAATGGAACAAGCTTTTCTTGGACATGTGCCATGAACCAGGGACCACTTGTTCTGAAGCATATTAAACAAAAAAGGAGGTAGATATTTTGCAGCAAGTGTTATGATAATCAATTACAATACCAAGTGTTTGGACTCCACTTGTTAATGTAAAGGCATATGGTAACATTTTTATTTCATTTTATTTAGACAAAGTGTGTGTGTGTGTGTGTGTGTACACACACAGTGAGAGATGATAGATAGATAGATAGATAGATAGATAGATAGATAGATAGATAGATAGATAGATAGATAGATTTTTTTTTTCATCCATTTAACACAATGTTGACTTTACTATTCTTCTCAAATGTGGAAAATAGTAATTATAAAGAATGAGTGTATGGGGGCAGCCTAATGGATAGAGAGTCAGACTTGTAACCCAAAGGTCGTGGGTTCGAGTCTCAGGTCCGGCAGGAATTGACCTATCGGTAAGCCAGAGTTGCTCACTGTCTTACAATGACAGCTGCAGTGTGAAAACCATGTCCCACAATGTTTTTGCACAATTTTGGACACAGAAGGCCACCAAATGGGAATTAAATATTCCATGGAGGGATTTATAAAATATTTTAAAATAAATAACGTTACGGTGGGTAACTCGAAGCAAGGGTTTATAGATCACAATGCAAGCGAGAGAAGTCTCATATTACGGTCGGTCATCACGATCGGATGACAACATGCAGGATCAACAGTTCATGTATGGCAGGGTACGATTAAATTAATGTACATTTAACCAGTTTAATATGGAGAGGCACTGAAATGTAGACCTTCGTTTATGTGTTTTTGACCTACACTGTACAAGACGTGAGAACAGTCCGCTATTTAGGTTTGTACATTAGCATGGGCTCACTAACTTTAACGTTAGCTAGTTTTAGCCTGAGATACCTTGCTAAAGCACAAGATAACGTTAACGTTCTGATGAAAATTGTAACTTAATGAGTGTATGACAACCAGAAAATGAAAGTTTTTGTCTTCATTTGTATTGGGGTGAATACTTAGGGACATTTTGCTTTGTTTTGTTTGGATTCAGGAAATGTAATAAAATAAATTATATCGCCCATCCTCTCAGGATACATGGAATCAGTGTTACAAGTACCCCAGGCACATCGTTTTTCCATTTTTGAAGCATAAACCCCATAAAACCGATGCAAGCTTCGGATCTTCCAATGTTTCTCTATGGCGCTGAAACCTAAAGATGTCCGAGTTCCGCTCCCCGAGCAACTGATACTCGACTGCCATTGGCTAGTCTGCGTTCGAGGGGAGGGGCTTACCGATAGGTCAATTGTTGGTGAGTAACCAGTGCTCTCTCCACCTTCAATACCACGACTGAGGTGAGACCCTTAAGCAAGGCACCAAACCCCCACTGCTCTGTGCGTGCGTGTGTGTGTGTGTGTGTGTGTGTGTGCGCGCACTTGGATGGGTTAAATGCAGAGCACAATTTCCGAGTATGGGTCACCATGCTTGGCCACACGTGACTTCACTTCATAAAGAATGAGTATGTGTGTCCACACTTCTGACTGGTGATATGACAGGTGTCTGTACCTTAAAGGCAGTTTTATGGAGCAATTTATGTTCATCCACTGAGACAAGCAGCAAACAGAGCATCTCTAACTCATATAAATGGAGCAGTAATAATGACAGGTGCAGTTGTCTCTCTTATAAAAGCATAACAAGTCACACTTGTATATTTCTTAATTGCGACTCAGTAATGATGATATGGCAAATTCTCCAGAGCATAGGGACATACAAAAGTCATTGTAAGAGTTAATGATCTGCTTTACATTCAGATGCGGTGGAAATCAGATGTTGGCAGTGCCTGGGGAGGGGTTTGTGATGCCCAGACTGGTTGAGGGATTCTCTGGCTTTAGCGGTGGCAGGAGGAAGGGAAGTGGACTGATTGGGGACAGAGCAGGGAGGCGGAGGGCAAGGTCCTCTTTAGTGAAGAGAATTGCTTTGACCAACCGAGCTTGGCAGAGGATCACCTTTCTCACCCCAGTCAAGAGGAACTTTAAATGAAGATGACTGGGTGGGGAGTGGAGAGCGAAACTAAACAAGGCCTTGAAACTGAGGGCTGAATTTACCAAACTTCTGCACCCAACTGTATCCAATTCACTAACCACTCGCAATCCATCTGAACCAGGTACTAAATGCACCCAAAATGTATAAATGAAACCGCTATAGCACAACCAGTGTAGTCCAATTACAGAAAAAAATAAGGCATTTCCCAAATGAATGACTTCTATAAGCAAATGTTTTATTTTTTTTTTAGTCAATCAAAAAATGTACAGTGCAACCAGTGTCTGAATCCTGGAAAAAACAAAACAACTATCTTGAGTTGATCAAAAACAAAGTGCAGTAATTTCGATTCCTGAAATAATGAGTGCAATGAGTTATTTTTAATAAATCAGAAATACACAGCACAAAAAGTCTATTTTGAATCCCAAATGACTTACTGTGAGGCGGTTCTTTTGAATGAATCAAAAACATTCAGTGCAAACAATCTAGTCTGATTCCCAAATTAATTACTTTTATGAGGGCAATTAGTGGACCAAAAACATGCAGTGCAAACAGTCTATTCTGATTCTATTCTGAATAATTTATGTTGTTTTAATGAATCAGAAACATACAGTGCATCAGTGTAGTTCAATTCCCAACTGAACGACTTTTATATGCTGGTTATTTTTAGTCAATCAAAAAATGTACAGTGCAACCAGTGTAGTCTGAATCCTGAAAAAAACAACTATCATGAGTTGATCAAAAACAAAGCGCAGTGTATTCCGATTCCTGAAATAATGACTGGAATCGGTTATTTTTAATAAATCAGAAATGCACAGCACAAAAAGCCTACTCTGAATCCCAGATGATTGACTCTTATGAGCCGGATCTTTCTAGTGAATCAAAAACATTCAGCGCAAACAGTCTAGTCTGATTCCCAAATGAATGACTTTCATGAGGCAATTCTTCAGTGGATCAAATACATACAGCACAAACAGTCTATTCTAATTCCTAAAATAATGAATGTAATTACTGCCTTTTAATGAACCAGAAACATACAGTGCAAACAGTGTGGTGCAATTCCCAAATGCAAGACTCTTATGTGCTGGTTATTTTTAGTGAATCAAAACTTAAAGCACAAGTAGTCTAGTCCAATTCCCAAATTGAATGAGGCTTCTATTTAGCAAATTAAAAAAAAAAAAAAAAAATTCACCAGTGTGTCGGACTCTTATGACCTGACACTTTATAGTGAGTCGAATACATACAGTACAGCTTAAATCACTTTACTTACTGATGGGTTGTTCATGAAAATAAATGCTTTGTGTTAAGATAAACATTTGTGTAAGCACATTTTGCATGAACTGTTTTACATTATTTATCATACATTATTGCATTTCTTATTTTGCAAGTATTTATTCCATAAAATTACTTGACGCATCGTTAATGGAGCTGTTCATTTATAATGAATCTCCCCTGAAAGTGTTCAAGTAAGATCAGAAAAGTAAATTATGAACCCCTTGTCAGTATTAAGATCAATGGAAGTTAAATGTCTTGATCTTGCAGTCTCACTTCAACGTCATCCACCTCTTTCTCAGTTTTTTATGACTCAGCACTGTCTCTGTCATGTCCGCCGACAGCAGATGCTGAAAGGGGGGCATCTGCATGTGTTCCCAGCATATGGGGCAATATGACTGGCACAGAAAGATCCTGCTCTGGCACTGCTGTCCCATGTAAAAACTCTGCCGGACATACTGGATGTCCCCTCAGACTAGATGCCAAGGTACATTTGTAATAGGATGGATCATCTAGACGTAACCCAATCCTGTCTTTGACGTGATGTGCTGTAAATGACTTTGGCGCTAAATGACAAGTAACCAGGTCACCAGATAAACAGGCTGTTGTGTAGAAACAAATTATGGCTTTGTACAATCATAAACTGTCAAAATGGTCAAAATGGCATCTTTACAAAGTCTTTTGTATCATTATTTCTGTTTTACAAACATTCAAATAATCACAGAAGTACTGGAATAAAAGTTTATAGTTCGAATATAAACACTGCTGTCTAGCAATCAAAATAGAATAAATCACCTTTTTGAAAGTGATGACGCTTCAAATAAAGATTGTATGAATTACAACATACTGCCAGCAGGTGGAGACAAGTGACTTAAAATGAGATTCGTTCAAAAACATTGATTCATTCAGGAATTAAACAAGTGAGGTCTTTATGAGCAAGTCATTAAGTTATGAGTTATGAATCATTTGTTTAACTTTTTTTTTATCAATTTGTTGAATATTGTTTTCTATAAATCGACAGCAGCTATTTTTTTTCTAGAAACTCTAGTAAATTACATGTGATTTTGTTTAGTTGTCTGTTTTTTTTTTATTCCAGAATCATGGTGGGAGAATAGTGATATCTATTTTAAAAATAAAATATTGATACAATATAGTTAATATAAATACGAAAAATAACACTTCTTTCTAAAGTACTTTGTGAACTATGTTTGCTCAAGAATGTTTTTAGTTTTAGCATTTTGAGTTCAATAGGCTACTCTGTTCAATATAGCAAAACAAACTTTTAATCCAATTTTTTGTTCCAGATTTTTTACTCTTTAATATATATTTATATATATTCATGCTCAGTCTTATTTTAAATAGGACAAGAACAAGCAAGACTTAGATAAGTGATAAACTGTATTTATAAATCAGTAAATCTGCAAATATTGTCTTAAATAAAGTCTGATGATGCAAATTGTAATTTGTGGCCCTTCGCATCATATGTAGTTTAAATGCGTCCCGCTTGGCCTCTGAACTTGAGTACCCCTGGTATGAATAATTAATATGATAATATGCTTGCCAGTTTTATTTACATTGTTGTTAAATTTGTTGTCGTGTTTAATAACTTATTGTCTCGTTGAGGTCTGCGTGTAAGGTTTTTTAAGGGTATTTTTGTCTCATGAGTATTCATGTGTTATTGTTAATAGTTTAAGACAGCAAACACTTTTCTTATCATTGTATAAATGGTACATTTCTCATAGAAACATGAAATGAAGTGCATAACATTAAATACATAATATAACAAATAAAACCACTTTAAAATATTTAACAACTAGCATTAAGCTCTATGTCACACCCCAGGACTGTTTGTTGTGGTTTCTCTCTCTTGTGCCCATATTTGGTTATGTTCATGTTCATGTTCTCGTTTTGTCATTATTAGATTATCCTCCTCACCTGTCTGTCCCTGATTAGGACCCCTATAGTTCATTCTGTGTATTCAATCTGTGTCCGGTATTACATTTGGATTGTTGTGTGTCTACCCCTCGTCTGAATGAGCTATCTTCTTCAATTAAACAAATTGCTGGATTAGTGCTGTCAAACGATTAATTGCATCCAAAATAAAAAAATTTGTTTACGTAATATATGCACTGTAAAAAAAAAGAAAGAAAAAAAAAGTTGTTTCAACTTAAAATAATTTGTTACCCCGCTGACTTAAAATTTTTAGTTCATTCAACTAAAATATTCCAGTTGTCCCTTAAATTAACATTGAGTAACTTAAAATGTCAACTTGAGTAAAGTCAGCGGGGTAACAAATTTGAGTTTCAAAGTTGAAACAACTTTTTGGAACAATTTTTTTTTTTTTACAGTGTGCATGTGTACTTTGTATATTTATTATGTATATATAACTACACACACATACAGTATATATTTAGAAAATATTTACATGTATATATACATGCATGTGTTTGTATTTATATACATAATAAATATACACAATATACACACATATATTATGTAAACAAAAACTTTTATTTTGATTAAAAGCGATTAATCGTTTTACAGCACTATGTTGGATTTATCTTCGTCTTCGTGTGCCTTCCTCGACAGCAGCGTTACACTTTACTTTAAGTTGAAATAACTTTAGAATTCTTATTAATAACTGACTTACAGTGGCAGCATGTTTTTCATCCAATAATGAAAAGAGAAAGTTATGGGAAAAATAAGTTTCTGTCACTATCTTTTCCATGTTGTATGAATTACTTCACTGAATCATCACACATTTAAATAATTCAATTTCATTAATATTTTCTTGTTCCACATTGCTAGCACTTCACACACATTATTATTAATGAAGAGGACTATACCACAGAACGGACCATGAAAAATACATCCACGCTCAGTGTTGATTTTTTTTTTTTTTTTTCTGTATAAACTGCAGGGCGAAGGCAAATTCAACATGTCATCTTATTCTACACACACATGCTCTATGCCAGCAGCACAGAATTCTATGTTCAGTTTGAGGCCATCTGACAATGCATGGCATAAATCAAAGTGAAAAAGTGCATGGGGAAAGAGCAACGTAACAGTAAGTGAGACAGGGCTTGTTTTTCTGCAATAAATACCGTTCATCATCTCCCATCTCTCCAGAGACAAGTGCTAACAGAAGGAGTCACAAATGACCCTCAGGAATATCTCTTTCTCTTTTCCAGACAGATCTGTATAGTGGAAACACAGCAGTAAACATATAGGACCATCTGCAAAGGGAGAGGAGTGCACAAGTGGACACATACAGACGCACAAGCACACAATGCTCTGAGAGAGCTCAAGCACATGGCCTACATTCTGCTAAGGAAAGCTGGACACTTTGCCAAAAATTTGACCTAATTTAAACTATAATTAAATTAAAATGTGGTGTGTTTTGGAATAAAAGACAAGATACAACAAAGTCGCGAAAACTAGAGTTAGGGTCAGAGTTTAAGTTGAAGAGGAGCTGGGAATGTCCCAAACCTAAAATCTCCAAAAAAAAAAAAAAACAAGGTACAAAGCTGTCAATGGGGTGGTACCCTAAAGTACAAAAGTGAAATTTTACTAATACTATGTGAACCATGCTGGGGAAAAAAAAGGTTTAACTAAGCCCTCGTCTAGTGATCCGATCCCAATGCTCCACATAGTAATTAAACATCTAAAATTATCTTTATCTGTATGTTTTCTGAGAGGTCTACCTCCTTTGTTTTAAAAAGTTGTGTTTGGTTTCAGTTTTAAAAGGAACATGCAGGAAAGATAATATATAGTGTGGGATTTAAGTGATGTTAAAAGAGTTATTAAGAGCAATAAGCCACTGAAAGGATCTTACTCTCATTAACTGTATTTCAAAATATCTGTTGAGTATTGGTGCAAACATAATCTGTTCTGTCTTAAATGAAAGTTTGGTTAACTGTTGGGGAAAACATTTGATGTGTAACATGCAGTGATTTTTACATTTGATTATTTGTTTTTCTTGAATGATTTGTTTAGATTTAAAATAGAGAATGTAAAGCACTGTTAATTTAATTTGTTTCTTTCTTTTATTTGTCTACTGTTGTACTATTTGCATATTTGTTATTTTTTAATAATAAAGATAAAATAACAAAATATGATTAATATAGTAGTTATTATTAAGAAAAGAACTGGAGGGAAAAAATGTATTGTGATGCATCGAGAATCGTTTTTAGAGTCGAATTGTTACTCTCTGAATTGTAATTGAATCATGAGCCAAATGAAGATTCACATCTCTTGTCGCAATAACGTCTTCTGTGATTGGCCAAACCACCCCATGCGGTGCACTGTGGTATAGATATATTTTTCTGATAGATTGGTGTGTGCTGAATTTGGTGGTAGAGCTTTTGAGGTAAGATTGCTATAGGTGATTTTGTTTTGGAACCTTTCAGAAAACTAGATTTTTCGCAAAATTGACTTTGCTGACTCTATCAACTTCAAACAGGTGTAGCTCAGTCTTTTTTTTCTTTTTCTTTTTTTTTTTTTTTATTATTATTTTTTTAATAACTAACTTAATTTTGAACTTTTACTCATTGTGACTCATTTTGCCGGCATGGGTCACATTTGTACACAATATGTACTTTTAAAGTACTATATGTACATTTCAGGCATAAGTAAGGAACAAAGATACACTTTTTAGCTTTTGTACCTGTGACAGATTTGTACCTTTTTTTTTTTTTTCTGCGAGTGTATAATTGTTTCCGCATTCAAGAATAAAACAAGCAATTGTGACTTCATTTTACTAATTTGCAAACATTCTTACAATCTGTGGTTTTATTTATTGTGACTGACTTTATTTACATTCTTACACTTTCTCAAAAATGATGACCTTATATTTTACAATGTTACTTTTGTATCTTACAAAATTTCGATTTCATTTATTTTATCTTAAAATTACCTGTTGTATTTTTCTCTGTATGCCGTTACACAGAAATTGCAGAGCGTATTTAATATATTTAAACATTTTGAGTAAAAACAAAAGACAGATTAAATTAATTATGATCATAAAGAGTGTTCCTTCAAGGTCCTATATTTTTAAACACCTTCATTTGGTAATATAATATGTTATACACCTGAGAAAAAAAAATTAATGGCAGAATATGTCTGAGCACGTCTCATCTGTTGCTTGATTGCATTCAGAACTGCTGCAGTCACTCTGCTGCCTCCACAGATCTTGTCTCACAGTAAGTGGTAATGCACAAGACAGCGAGAAGGAAAGAAAGAGATGTTTCTAGGTACGTGGACAGTGTATAGCTTGACTGAATATCATTTGTCTTCTGTGTTGTTCCTCCTGTGAAAAGAGCTCATAGGTGAGGGGGCAACTGTCCTGAAAACAGTGTAGGCTAATGGCAGTCTAAGGTGAGGCACAAAATTGTGTTAATACCAGTTATTCATCTCCCTGCTATTGTGAGAGCACTTACGCTACAAGATCATCAAATGAGTTGAGGTGGAAAATTACACTTCAGATAAAGATAAACCTGTCACACAATATAGCAGCCTCTAAACATCTCGCTGCTGGAGACACAACAACCTGGCTTTGTGTTATGAAATTTACACTGTAAAAGATGAAACGTTCATATAACTTTAGCATAAGAATGCAACAGCAATGATTTTTATTTTCATCTACCTAATTATTTTACACATCTTGGCTAAACTTTTTGGCTAAAATTTGTGAAAAGTATAGCATATATATGTGTGTGTGTGTGTGTATCGTAAGTCAATTTTAAAGTTCTATGCAAATTGTTCAAATTATTTACATGGTTTTAATGTTCTTCAGTAAGTGTGTGTGTGTGTGTTGTGTATACAGTCATAGCCAAAAATATCGGCACCCTTGGTAAATATGATCAAAGAAGGCTGTGAAAATTTATCTGCATTGTTAATCCTTTTGATCTTTTATTTTTTAAAAAAAAATCACAAAAATCTAACCTTTCATTGGATAATACAATTTTAAAATGGGGGAAAATATCATTATGAAATAAATGTTTTTTTCTCTAATACACATTGGCCACAATTAACGGCACCCCTAGAAATTATTATGAGTAAAATATCTCTGAAATATATTCCTATTCATATTCACAGTTTTGATCACTCCAGGGTGATTATGAACATGAAATTATCCAGCCATGGCTTCCTGTTTCACAGAAATATAAATAGGAGAGAAAACAAAGCCCAAATTCCCTTAATCAGCCATCACAATGAGAAAAACCCAAGAATATATTTCTGATGTGCAGCAAAAGATAATTGAGCTTCACAAATTAGTGAAGTGGCTTTAAGAAAAGAGCTAGAGCAGTGAAAATTCCCATTTCCACCATCAGGGCGATAGTTAAGAATTTCCAATCAACATAAAATGTTACGAAACTGCCTGGAAGAGGACATGTGTCTATATCGTCCTAATGCACGGTGAGAAGGAGAGTTTGAGTGGCTAAAGACTCTCCAAGGACCACAGCTGGAGAATTGCAGAAAATAGTTGAGTCTCGGGGTCAGAAAACCTTAAAAAATAATTGTCAAACAACACCTACATCACCACATGTTGTTTGGGAGGGTTTCAAGAAAAAATGTCCTCGCTCATCCAAAAACAAACTCCAGCATATTCAGTTATCAGACACGACTGGAACTGAACTTCAAATGGGACTGGCTTCTATGGTCAGATGAAACAAAAAAATGAGCTTTTTAGCAGCAAACACTCAAGATGGTTTTGGTGAACACAGGGATAAAAAGTACCCCATGTGTACAATGAAATATACTGCTGTATTTTTGATGTTGTGGGCCTATATTTCTGCTGGAGGTCCTGGACATCTTGTTTAGACACATGGCATCACTAATTCTATCAAATACCAACAGATAAAAAATCAGTAAGTGACTGACTCTGTTAGAAATCTTATAATGTGCCATGTTTGGATCTTCCAACCGTACAATAATCCAAACACAAACCTCAAAAACAACACAAAAATGGATCACTGAGCACAAAACCAAGCTTCTGCTGGCCATTCCAGTCCTCTGACCTGAACCCTATAGAAAATGATTGGGGTGAAATGAAGAAAAGAAGCACCAACATGGAGCTGGGAATCTAAAGGGTCTGGAGTGATTCTGGATGAAGGAATGGTCTCTGATCTCTTGTCAGGTGTTCTCTAACCTCATCAGGCATTATAGGAGAAAATGTAGAGGTGTTAAACTGGCAAATGGAGGTTTCAAAGTATTGAATAAAAGGGTGCCGTTAATTGTGGCCAATGTGTATTAGAGAAAAACATTTATTTCATAATGATATTTCCCCCCCATTTTAAATTCTTATTATCCAATGAAAGGTTAGATTTTTGTGCATTTTTTAAATAAAAGATCAAAAGGATTAACAATGCAGATTAATTTTCACAGCCATCTTTGATCATATTTACCAAGGGTGCCGTTATTTTTGGCCATGACTGTATATACTGTAAGTCAATTTAAAAGTTTTACGTACATTTTTCTAATTATTTACATGGTTTTCATGTTCTTCAGCTCAAATTTTTAAAGCTTATTTTAAAACTCATTATTATAATATAATTATTTAGTAATGTTATTTAGTTATTTAGCAATGTTTAATGTTGACTTGAAAAGACTCTGCAAGGTTCAGAAAACCAAATGTGCCAAAATTGATTAAAAAAAAAAAAAAAAAAAAAAGTAAAACAGACACAAGAATAAGCAATGCAAGCATATTAATTATTTATTCCCCACACACAGCATGCTGGGAAGAGGATGAATGGGACTGAAACACTTTTTAGGTCTATTTGTTCATTTAAAAAATGTAATAATTTAAAAAGAGAAAATGGACATCTTTCTTTTGTTAGCCCACAATAATCAAATACATCTTTCCTTATTGTTTTTTTTTTCTTTTGCCATTAATTACTTAAAATGAAATAACACAGTGCAGCAAAACAAGTTACCAGAGCAACACTTCACATATTTTTATTTTGTTTATAAAGCACGCTTTTATCATAATGGGAATTACCACCGAAAACCATGCTGAGAGCTGAGTGCAAGAAAAAAAAAAAGCTGCCACATTGGTATCGATTTTATTAACGGTGCTTTACCAGGCACTTCTGTCCTCTCAGATAAGGGCACCATCCTTCCGCTGCAGACTGGACACTGGGTGCCACACGCTGAAAGGAAACAGACAGACATGCAGTGGCCTGCTCTCGCACACGCTACCCTGAGGGGAGAACGGGCTTAATTGTAACATGAAAGGGGGCCACTCTGGTCTAGTATGACAGCGCAACTATAAATAACCACATGAGTGTAATAACTGGGATGGTGGTGCTGCCGGCTTTATGGAGTAAAAAGCCCACCATCCCAAAATGCTCCAGAACTCTGCGTGACCCCAGCTAGCTTTATTTTAGCTTTCGGTAGAGATGTGTTCCTCAGCATTCATTGGTTAGATGCTGATGCACATTAAAGGGATCAATCAGGCTGTGTGATGGTGCACAGCCAGCCAAAACTACTTTTCATGCACAGATTCATTTTCAACAAAGAGTTCTGTTATACAACAGCCCGTGGATGCAATGTGGAACAAACAGCAGTGGAAATGTTATTTTTTGTTGATATTGTCAGCTGGAGTTGTGCCTCGTTTATGTTCCTTTTTGATTTTTTTAAAGATCAAAAGTGTTTAAATTGTCTTCTCTTTTCTGTTTGTTAAATAAATAGGTTTTGCATCATTGCATCAAATAAAATCACATTCAAAACATTAACACAAAACCCTGTTCAACCAATAATACATACTAAAACTTAAAAAGCCAAATACATTGTTTCTGTATGTTCTTGTATGGATGGTTGTAACACTTTCTGTTATAATTTCTGTACCTTTTTTATTTTATTTTTTTATTTTGCACTATTCACCTGAAACCTTCATATAATTTCCACACATGTATCTGCTACAAATTAAAATTGTGCTAAGATCTAAAAAAAAAAAAAAAATCTTTAAATTGTGTTAATTAATGCCAAGTACAAAATGTAAATAAATAAATAAATATAATCTGAGCTGAAAAGCAGGTACACTGTTCAAACGTTTGTGGTCTGTAAGGTTTTTTTAATGTTTTTGGAAGAAGGCTGTAATATTATGAAATATTACTGAAATTTAAAATTAACGTTTTTAAATAAACTTTGTATTTTAAAATGTCATTTATCCCTGTAACTTCTAAAGCTGGATTTTCAGCAGCAGAAATTCAGAAATAATTCTAATATGCTGATTTGCTGCTTTAGTAGCAGTTCTTTAGTAGCTTTTTTTTTTTGCGATTTTACAAATAGATTTTTATTTTCAGGATTTTTTGACAAAGATTATTTATCTATTGTTACAGAATTTAACATACTCTTGCAGAATAAAACTTAAATAATAAATAAATAAATAAATAAAATCGTACAGACCCCAAACTTTTAAACGGTAATAATAAAATGCTAAAATACACACTGTAAGCTGTAATGGCATTGCATAGCATCCAGACACTACTGTCACCACTGCACTCTCACTTTCGGTCAGGCTAATGAGCCGCAGGGTGTCCATGGATAAAGATGTTTCGACGCATGTGTCACGAATCTGGTCTACGAACTTCCGTTAACCCTCCACCAGAGGTCACTCGCTCACCACATGGACTCTTACACTGCACAGATCTTTACACTTACACTGAACTTCAGTTCCCACAATCCATTGCACTCATTACACTCAGCTGCAGCCAATCACACGCTTGCACCCGAGTCTGAGTCCCATTTCACCCCTTACATAAACCATGGACTTCCTCTTGCCCTCTGCCGAGTATTGTATGCATTTATCGCTGCCCCAGCTTTAGCTACTCTACAGAGCCCCTGTTAGTTTTCCTAGTCTTGCCTTGCCTTGCCTGTTTCGGATTGTGTTTTCCCCTGCCTGGACTATTGCTTTCGTTTTGGATTTACCTCTCTTGTCTAGCCCCTTTGGATACTGTTCGCTGTCTACCGACCCGGGCCCGTTTTGGATGACGCTTTGCCTTGCCTATGATATACCTGTTTGCCACTGTTTGACCCTTGCCTGTATTTCGACCATGTTTATTAATAAAAGCATTGCACTTGGATCCGCTCGCCTCTCGTCTCATCGGCTTCGTTACAGCATGATTAAAGCTGGCTGCACACTAGACGATTTTCAAATCTTAAACGATTTTAAAACCATGGGTGACCACAGATATGAAGACAGTTCAACCGATTTTTAGCCTTATAATCCTCTGAATGCACACACTAGATTTTTAGACCAGACCGCAAGACCACACACTTGAAGATTGTAGGAACGCTTTCACAGTGAAACGAGATCTCACTGACACTCGCGAGATCAAACGTGACTAGAGAAGAAAAACAAATAGAGGACAATCAACGTTGTCAGCTGGATCTCCTGGCGCGCGCACTGTTTCACAGTGAAAAACAAAGTATCAAAAAGAACATGGGTGATATTCTCTGTCTTCATGTCATGTTTGTGGCTGCCAAGTTTCAGCTGTAGAAGCACGCAACATCCGGTAGGTGATGCTTGCTCGCTCTCATTGGCTATCGCAGGTATCACGTCAGAGGCAGCCCGATGAAGAGTCAAGTCAAGTCAAGTCACCTTTATTTATATAGCGCTTTTACAATACAGATTGTGTCAAAGCACTTAACAGTATCAAATTGGAGGATAGAGTGTCAGTAATGTATAATGATAAGATTAAACACTCAATTTTCAGTTAAAGGCATTTCATTATTGAATTCAGAGATGTCATTGTCTAGCTCGGTTTAGTTTAAATAGTATCTGTGCAATCAAATCGGCGATAATCGCTAGAAATTAAGTGTCCCCAACTGAGCAAGCCAGAGGCGACAGCGGCAAGGAACCAAAACTCCTCTGTGACAGAATGGAGAAAAACCTTGGGAGAAACCAGGCTCAGTCGGGGCCAGTTCTCCTCTGACCAGACGAAACCCGCAGTTCAAAAGTTTATATTTCTATTTTAATTTTGTTGCAATTTCTAACAATAGTAGTATTATGTAGTTAGGTATTTTATTATATTTTAGTTATTTTGTTATTTTTGGTTGATATATCTGGGGATATATCTCTGGGGGTCATCTGGGTGTCCTGGTCTCCGCTGACGATCAGGGCTGTAGACATCATCTCTTGGTGCTGATCCACCATCTGATCGGATACGGACTGAGAAACAGACTAGGAAAGAAACAGACAAATATTAGCGTAGATGCCATTCAACTTACGATGTAACGAGTACATTGTGTGTTATGGGAGTGTTCCCGGTTCGGTTGATCTAATTAATGCAGCCTAACAATCCTTTAACGGATTTGAATAATAGAAGCGTATTAATGTGTTATGTGTAAGCCAGGCTAAAGAGATGGGTCTTTAATCTAGATTTAAACTGACAGAGTGTGTCTGCCTCCCGAACAGTGTTAGGTAGACTGTTCCAGAGTTTGGGTGCTAAATAGGAATAGGATCTGCCGCCCGCAGTCGATTTTGATATTCTAGGTATTATCAAACGGCCGGAGTTTTGAGAACGCAGCGGACGTGGAGGACTATAATGCAATAAGAGCTCGCTCAAGTACTGAGGAGCTAAACCATTCAGGGCTTTATAAGTAATTAACAAGATTTTAAAATCTATCCGATGCTTGATAGGGAGCCAGTGCAGTGTTGACAGAACCGGGCTAATATGGTCATATTTCCTGGTTCTAGTAAGGACTCTAGCTGCTGCATTTTGGACTAACTGTAGTTTGTTGATCAAGCGTGCAGAACAACCACCCAATAAAGCATTACAATAGTCTAACCTTGAGGTCATAAACGCATGAATTAACATTTCTGCATTTGACGTTGAGAGCATTGGTCGCAATTTAGATATGCTTTTGAGATGAAAAAATGCAGTTTTACAGATGCTAGAAACATGGCTTTCAAATGACAGATTGCTATCGAACAGCACACCTAGGTTCCTGACTGATGAAGAAGAATTGACAGAGCAGCCGTCAAGTGTTAGATAATGTTCTAGGTTATTACATGTGGGGTTTTAGGTCCGATAATTAACACCTCTGTTTTTCAGAATTTAGCAGTAAAAATTACTCGTCATCCAGTTTTTATATCGACTATGCATTCCGTTAGTTTCTCAATTTGGTGTGTTTCACCGGGCAGCGAAGAAATATAGAGCTGAGTATCATCAGCATAACAGTGAAAGCTAACACCATGTCTCCTGATAATATCTCCCAAGGGTAACATATAGAGCGTGAAAAGTAACGGCCCTAGTACTGAGCCTTGAGGTACTCCATACTGCACTTGTGATCGATATGATACCTCTTCATTCACTGCTACGAACTGATGGCGGTCAGATAAGTACGATTTGAACCATGCTAAGGCACTTCCACTAATGCCAACAAAGTTTTCTAGTCTATTCAAAAGAATGTTGTGGTCGATAGTGTCGAACGCAGCGCTAAGATCCAGTAGAACTAATAAAGAGATACAACCACGATCAGATGATAGAAGCAGGTCATTTGTAACTCTAATGAGAGCAGTCTCAGTGCTATGATACGATCTAAATCCTGACTGGAATTCCTCACAGATATCATTTTTCTCTAGGAAGGAATATAATTGTGAGGATACTACCTTTTCTAGTATCTTTGACAGAAAAGGGAGATTTGAGATCGGTCTGTAATTAACTAGATCTTTGGGGTCAAGTTGTGGTTTTTAATGAGAGGCTTAATAACAGCCAATTTGAAGGTTTTGGGGACATATCCTAATGACAATGATGAATTAATAATAGCCAAAAGAGGATCTATGACTTCTGGAAGCAGCTCTTTTAGTAGTTTAGATGGAATCGGGTCTAACATACATGTTGTTGGTTTAGATGATTTAACAAGTTTATACAATTCTTCCTCTCCCACAGTAGAGAATGAGTGGAATTGTTCCTCAGGGGTCTATAGTGCGCTATCTGATGCGATACTGTAGCTGAAGGCTGCAGGATACAATTTTATCTCTGATAGTATCGATCTTGGAAGTGAAGTAGTTCATAAAGTCATTACTGCTATGCTCTTGGGAAATGCCAACACCTGTTGATGCTTGATTTTTCGTTAATTTAGTTACTGTATTGAATAAATACTGGGGTTATGTTTGTTTTCTTCTAGAAGAGACGAAAAGTAATCAGATCTAGCAGTTTTAATGCTTTTCTGTAGGATAGGGTACTTTCCCGCCAAGCTAAACGAAATACCTCTAATTTAGTTTTCCTCCAGCTGCGCTCCATTTTCCGGGCTGCTCTCTTTAGGGTGCGAGTGTGCTCATTATACCACGGTGTTGGACTCTTATCCTTAATCTTCCTTAAGCGTAAAGGAGCAACCGCATCTAAAGTGCTAGAAAAGAGAGAGTCCATAGTTCCTGTTACATCATCAAGTTGTTCTGAGCTATTGGATATGCTGAGGAACTGAGATAAGTCAGGAAGATTATTTATAAAGCAGTCTTTTGTGGTAGAGGTAATGGTTCTACCATATTTGTAACAAGGAGTTGGCTTTACAGCTTTAGCTATATGGAATATACAGGAGACTAGATAATGATCTGAGATATCATCGCTCTGCTGCAAAATTTCAACGCCACTGACATCAATTCCATGTGACAGTATTAAATCTAGAGTATGATTTCGACAATGAGTAGGTCCTGACACGTGTTGTTTAACACCAATTGAGTTTAGAATGTCTATAAATGCTGATCCCAACGAATCTCTGTCATTATCAACATGGATATTAAAATCACCAACGATTAGGACTTTATCTGCAGTCAGCACTAACTCCGATAGAAGATCAGAAAATTCTTTAATAAAGTCTGTATGGTGCCCTGGTGGCCTGTATACAGTAGCCAGTACAAACATCACAGGGATTTATCATTAACACTTGTTTCTTTGGATAACGTTATATGAAGCACCATTACTTGAACGAATTATACTTGAAACCCAACCTCTGAGAGATACTGAAAATATTTCTATAAATTGTAGCAACACCTCCCCCTTTACCTTTTGGACGCGGTTCATGTTTGTAACAGTAATCTTGGGGTGTAGACTCGTTTAAAGTAATGTAATCATCTTGTTTTAGCCAGGTTTCTGTCAGACAAAGCACATCTAGTTTATGGTCAGTGAACATATCATTTACAAAAAGTGCTTTTGAAGAAAGGGATCTAATATTTAATAAGCCAAGCTTTATCATGTGTTTATCTGTATTATATCGTTTTTCTATTTGTTGAACATCAATTAAATTGTTACTATTACTTTGGTTTGGATGTTTTCTGTATTTTCTAGTTCGGGGAACAGACACAGTCTCTATAGAGTGATATCTAGGTGAAAAAGTTTCTATGTGCTGAGAGTTAACTGACTTTGGTGACGTGAGGCGGCTAGCAGACGGTCGGTTTAGCCAGTCTGTCTGCTTCCTGACCTGGGCTCCAGTTAGTCAAGTACAAACTCTAAAACTATGTGCCATATTTCTAGAGAGAAGAGCGGCACCACCCCAGGAGGGATGAACACCATCTCTTTTCAACAGGTCAGGTCTGCCCCAAAAATTCTTCCAATTGTCTATAAAGCCTATGTTATTTTATGGGCACCATTTAGACATCCAGCCATTAAGTGACGACAGTCTGCTATGAATCTCATCACCACGGTAAGCAGGAGCGGACCAGAGCATATTACAGTGTCTGACATCGTACTTGCAAGTTCACACACCTCTTTAACATTATTTTTGGTGATCTCCGACTGGCGAAGTCGAACATCATTAGCGCCGACGTGGATAACAATCTTACTGAATTTACGTTTAGCATTAGTCAGCACTTTTAAATTTGCCAAGATGTCAGGCGCTCTGGCTCCTGGTAAACAATGGACTATGGTGGCTGGTGTCTCTATTTTCACGTTCCGCATAATAGAATCGCCAATAACTAGAGCACTTTCATCAGGTTTCTCAGTGGGTGCTTCACTGAGTGGGGAGAACCTGTTTGATGTTCTGATCGGAACGGAAGAGTGGTGTTTTGACCCGCGACTATGCCGCCTCACTGTCACCCAGTTGCCCTGCTGCACGGGCTCAACCGAAACCGAACAATGTACAGGACTCCTGAGCTAGTCGCATCCAAAGCAGTATCTACAGCCCTCACATTCTTACTGTCCTCAACTAAAGTTTGGATGCGTGTCTCTAGTTCTAAAACCTTCTCTGTCAGCCTAACTATTTCCCTGCATTTATCACATGTGAATCCCTCGCTGCTGACAGAGACAGATAAACTATACATGTGGCAAACAGTGCAAACAACAATAGCAGGAGAAGAAGCCATTACTCACCGTGATTGATGAATGATACCAACTTAACTTACCACTTACCACTGTTGTTTGATGAGCTCGTGAAAAACGGAGCGAGGAAAAAAATAAAATAATAATAGGCGCGAATAGAAATGCAAATGGCACATGAGTGACAAGCTAACGGGCTAACAAGCTGCACTCGCGGTTTTTAAAGGAGAACGATCAAATTAGTTAGATTAGTTTGAAAGATAACACCAGAAATATGGTGGGAATTAAGTTATATATTATCACTTTAGACAAAAGGGATTGAAAGTAAGGTAGAGATTCAATAAAAAGCGAAGGTACACGGAGCTACAAACACAAACCTCTCAGCAGCACAACAGACTGAAGCAATCGAACTCGAGCTTTAGTGTCATAAATATCATAAATATCATAAATGTCATAAAGCGTCATAAATATCAAACATGTTTGATATTTACGATTTGAGTTCGGCGACGTCGCTCCGTCTCGATCAGGAACAGATAAATAATCATAATGACACCACACAATAGAGGATTTTTGGACAAAAAAACGCTTGCAACAAGTCGCGAATCAGGCCCAGCCCCCGATTGTTTGAGGGTGCAAATCGGGCTTGAAATCGGCCTTAAAATCCTCTAGTGTGAGGCCAGCCTAACAGAGCAGATCTAGTAGAAATCAAAGTCAGCATTTTTTGCTCTCTTTCACCAGTTTCCCCCCCCAGGTTTCTCCTCTTCCTCCTCCTCTTCCTCACATGTATAACTATAGGATAGACTAATGGAGCTCTCTGCTGAGATGAAAGCTGGATCCTCCACTGTTTGGCACCTTTAAAGTCCTCTTCTCCATTCCTCCCTTCCTTTCGACCCATTGCTACTTCCATCTTTTCCTCCCTCCCTTCATCTCCACATTGTTTATATAAGATTTGTTAGGTTGATAGGAGTCTCTGGGCAATCACTCAGACTATGAAAGTTTCATTTTTCTAGGCCTCATACATCAAATGGAGATGTGCTTAGTCTTTCTTCAACAGAAACAAAAGAGACACTGCAGGCAATGGCATATTTATTTTTTAAAATAAATTTCTCTTCTAGAGGAAGAGTAGATAACACGGATAAGGCAATGTTTCCCCCTTCCCCCATCCCTGTAAGACTGGGATATGCCAGCAGCACAGATAAATTCAGCTCCTAAGGCGGAATTAAATCTGTCTGTCCAGAGGGATCTCTCCTGTTGGGAATGTCCCTTTCCTTTCTTCTTTTAAACCTCATGATCAGCAAAGCTTTACTAAAATGACCCTGAGGTACCTCGGCGTGATTCACACACTAAAACATGTTCGCCTATCACGTAATAGATTTTGTGATGTTTCAGCATCAAAGGAAAATGCCCACATGACTGTGAAACATCTCCTAGAATTTGTAAACATATAAAAATGATGAGAGGCAAAATGCTTCTGTAAGGGAGATTTGAACAAATGCGTACTGTATGCAATTCATACTGTAATATTTCCTCTAAAGACTGAGTTGTGCAAATATGAGTTGTTAGTAAATCTTATCAGTGCAATTACATGCCAAAATGTTTACTGATTGTTTGACATCATTAAACGATAATGTATGCTGCTCACAAAAATATGACAAGGAACAGATCGATGCAGGATATCAAAAAAGTTTTTAGAAAACGACAAATTGGAAACAATTTGAAATATATAGTTCCGAACAAAGCTGTGCAACACAACAGTATTTCTTTCTGAATAATTCCTTGTTTTTGAACAATGATTCAATGACTCACTTATAACGACCACTGTTTTTCCTCTGAGAAGTGAATTGGCGTTTTTGAACAAATAGGTTGAATAAATGATTCAATGATTACTCATAAAAACAGTCACTTGTTTCCATTCAAATAATCAGTCCAGTCATTTAGTGACTGAATCATAATGACAGTCTTTTGATCTTGATCTTTTAGTATCGCATAAGCTATAGTTTGCTCTATAACATATACAACACACTTTCTGTTAACAGATTTGCTCACATGTTAGATTTCTCAGAGAATATAAAGCTTTATCAGGAAAAGCTTTCAAATACTTATCGCACCATAATCCGGATTTTTCATGTGTGTGTTAATCATGTACTATTAGTAATTTTAATAATGAATTGGTGCAATACTGTGTTGTAATCTGTGGCGCAGTGGGTGGTGTGGGATCATGGGTTATGGAATAGGTCCCAGTGGGAGAGGGTGGATTTATCAGGGAGCCACATGCTAATTCTCTGCAATGGTGGCATCCACTGACTAATGAATAAGGGCAGGCACTATATACTACAGGCACAGGCAATATAACTGGCCACATTGGCTGTAATCTCTTCATTACACATCTCACTTATCAAACGACAAGCGATGGGTAATTTAATGGCCCCAGAATCAGCTTTCTGCCAAATGAGAGTAAGAGAATTGAGGATGCTCAGTGAAACAGAATATCTGCAGGCTAAATGAATATACAGTGGAGTCCAAAAGTCTGAAATCACCAGTGAAAAAATGCTCCTATTTTGCATTTTTCCTAAATTAATACTTTAAATTAATAATACTCTAAACATTTTTCATTACAAATTATGTTATAAGCAACAATTTGAACGAAATAAACATGCATTTCAGAATGTCTTAATATTTTGTTTGCCTTTTTTTGGGGGATTTTCACTCAACTTACATGCAGTAAATATATAAATAATGAGAAGATTATTTATGTGTTTGAAACAAGTCTCTTGTTCTCACCAAAGGCTGCATTTATTTGATCAAAAATGCTGTAAAACAACAATGCTGTGAACTGTCATTTCCATTTAAAATGACTGGTTTCTACTTTAATATATTTTAAAATGTAATTTATTCCTGTAAATAAAGCTGAATTTTCATCAGCCATTACTCCAGTCTTCACATGATCACATGATCCTTTTGATCCTCGCTATGTATCACACTGTTGGACTCTTAAATATCTCTTAGTCTTATATTATGTAAACATTAAGATTTCCAGTGCACTTAAAATGACAGTTAGTCTGGTGGGATGAAATTAATCATTGCTAAACAACCCATATACTGATGTGCATTTTAAATAATGTACTAGGTGGTTAATTTAATGACATATTATATGTTATTTAAAAAGCTAGTTATTGTGAATCCTCTGGATAATGTTTGTAATGATCGACAAACCATTTTAGCCTGTTGTAAACTCCTATGAGGTTTATATCATTCTGTTTAGCCTGTGTGGCCAAAATTAATTACCAGCTTGTATTATTCCAAGTAACACAGACTCACTAGTGGAAAGACACTGTGTTCACAAGGTTAATTTGTGAGGTATCTTGCATTTGTATGTTGTCATTACATTAAGCCCTCTGAAGACTTCTTCTTAGCATCTCAGGGATTTCCCTCCATCCTGCCTCGGAGAGGTGTGATATGCAGGTGGTGAGCGCAGCTCACTTCAGCAACCAACCCTCAAGAAGAAGCCCACATCGCTCTCCTGAGTAATTACCCAGCAGTGCTAGAGCGAATAGACTGGAAAACAACATGCCGGTCCTAAACGTTCATTACAGCAATCACTTCAGAGGAGCGCGGCACTTAGCAACTGCACAGACTCCACCAGAAACACTTAACAAAAAAACAGGCATTCAATTATAACACCATCCTCAATGAACTGAGCCTCATCCACTTAAAGGTGAATCTCATGCTGAGAGTCTGAGCAGGAACAGATTCAAGTGTCTGTTAGCATTAGCATTAGCTGCGCTCCAGCGTTTCGGTTCGAATCGGGGTCCGATGGGAGAATGACCGGCCGATACAAGGCCCAGAAACAGATGGCCGCGGCTCTATTAATACATCAGACGACCTGCGCGGTCTAGCCAAACACGCGCGTCTGCCAGTTGCTGCCGGCTGCCCACCTGGGAAGCAGCGGGGAATCATTTGGCTTAATTAGCCTAATGAGAAAAACAATAGGAGGCTCAATGTCCGTCAGTCAGGAAATGAGGGCTGGAGAGGTCATATTGTTTTACCTTCGTTTAGCATATGCAAGTTGTCTTTGTGTCTTAGCTTTCGGAGAGGGACAGACGGTGACAGCGGGACATAAAATGGGTCACCGATTAAGTTACATACCCTTTTGTGATCCTTTTATCACAGGTGAGAGTCATTAAACAGGATTTATGGACACACACAAATAGGTAATACACAACTTTACCAAGCCAATACAAAAAATACAAGCTTACAAACAAAAGAGCTCCCATCAAACAAGCTATATTGATTCTGCAAAGCATGATTGCATTTTCACAGTGTTTTGAACCGTTGAACCTATTTGAAAAACGCTCAGGATTGAAGGAGCTTTTTTTTTTTTGTGAGTGTGTATATTTTTGGCTGATACTGAGCTAGCTTCCTAGAATGTTTCCTTCACCTGGTCATTTAAGGTTCTGAAGGAGCTTTTTTTGTGTGTGTGTGTGTGTATTTTTGGCTGATACTGAGCTAGCTTCCTAGAATGTTTCCTTCACCTGGTCATTTATGGTTCTGTAAACAATTTTTTTTGTTATAGAATAGCACACAGAAAACGTCCCTACTTGACAGATATAACAGAAATAGGTGTTCTGAGATATGGCACCTGTCTCTGAAAGCTCTGGGCTCAGTAAATAACTGAAGAATCTGACTGTGGCAGGCTGTTGTTTTGCCCAGTGGAGACAGAAAAATGAAGATTCTTAAATCTCATTCATGTAATCATATTCAAACCTGACAAAACACGCAGGAACCAGTGAACTATGCAGAGCTCGATAGTTGAGCATCTAACAATACTGTTGCAACCTATTCCTTCCCATAATTAAGATCTACAAAATTAATGAATATCAACAAGTTTTGTTCAGTATTTTCTTCTTGCAGCCTGCTGACACACTGTAGCTATCTATATCTGCTGTCAAGCCAAGGACCTCTTAAATTTTAAAAACTGCCAAGTCATAGGCTATATTTGAACTCTCCAAAACGTCAGCATAACATCTTTACATGCTCCAAAAATATAAAATTAGAGGAGTCAGCACCGCAGGCTTTAGTGATGTGTATACAGCAAACGGTTTGCTGTATCATAGTCTTTTTTTTTCTTTATGCAAAGTTAAGCAACAACATGCTTCAGGACAAACATATGTTCTCAATAAGCAAACATACTCATAAGAGAAACTGTCTCAAGATTGTGTCTGCATGACTAATGTTAAAGCTGATAGCAAATATTTTCTTGCTGTAGGCTATTCTGTACTTTATTCTTGTATTGTATTCCCTATTGCTCATACTAGTCAACATAATAAATATCTGCTAGACAGATAACTTAGTCATAGTAGTAAAATACTGTATATCTCTATCTGCTGCCACAATAGGCAAAATAATCATTGGAAAATAACACAAAATGCATTTAAGATGATACAAATATAAAACAACAAAATGTTTTATGTTTAATGGTTTTTTCATTTATTTATTATTTATATATTTATTTTAATCTTACACTTATTTCATTTTATTTTCTCAATGATCTATTTATTTATGTGTTTGTGTGTTATTTAATTTAGTCAAAATAATCATTGAAAAAAAAAAATTGAAATAAACAATGAATTATTTATATTGAATTGTTTTTATTCATATTGCTTTTAATCATACATTTGTTTCATTTTATTTTTCAGTGGTATTTATTTTATTTTTTATTTTTTTGTGTCAGTTTGTTTGTTTTATTTATAGTGTATCAGAGCGAATCAGACAATTTAAGATTCGATTACAACAAACCAAAGAGCCAAATTCCACAAAGAGGCCCAGGACAACAAGACAATGTCATAAATCTGTCCACAATACCCTGGTGCCAAGAGTCTGAAGCAAGTCCCCCATCGGTAACACTTTATAATAACATTCAGTTGTAAGTCATTTATAAGTGATTAGTTAATGATGAACTAATCATTTACAAAACATGACTATACGTTCACAAATGATTATTAAGTAATATGCTAACGATTTACAAATCTGTCGTAAGTTATCTTAAAAAAAAATAGCATATCATGAAATAATCAAACAGATCCTTAGTAAATGGTTAATAAGTTACTAGTTAATATATTATTAATCAATTAAAAATCTTTGAAATGTCAACATTCTACTATTATCTCACTGCATTAAAAATACTCCATGTGTGTCAGAGAAGACATCTGTCTACACCCTCACTAGTCAGCCTTTACATTGCAGTACACACTACAACGTATTCAAAACCTGTTGTGTAAATGCATGAATAAATCATTTACAAAGCTTTCTGCATCCCCTAATCTAAAGTGTAAACCACTCATCACTTGTTACACATTATTTGTAGATTTTTCTTACCGTTACAAATGATGTAGGTGTATACAAGGCATTTACAACACTTTCTGCATCACCTATTCTAAAGTGTAAACTACTCATCAGTTGTAAATCATCTACTCATCAGTTGATGTTATATGGCTTGTTCAATGAATCGCTGGCTGAATGAGTGATCAGCCGTAAAACATTTATTCTGTCCAAATTCCCTACAAAATCAAAATTAATTCCCTTTGAAATAAATTGACCTGTTACCCTTACATCTGTCATATTTTAAGTCCATAAACACATTTTTTTCTGCCTTTTATTTGTTTATTATTGATTGATTGATTTTTTAATATAAATAATGAAATGTTTTATATTGCCATTCTACAGAATTGGTCCAAAGTCAGAAACGTCTCCAGGAAACATGTATTTTTCCCCCAAAAAAATTAATGTATACAAATTGTATAATATCCAAGGTACATATTTCTAGTAATTGTGCAGTTAATTCTCATATTGTATTTTCGGAAAGTTTTGGAATATTTGTCACAGTAATAGTAATTAACACAGTAATAATAATTTAATTAGAAGGGTTATATTGACCTATTAAGATTTTGCTTACCAGTAGATTGTAGATACCGTATATTGTATGCTATTTTATTAACATTTTTAATAGGTAAATCCATAATTACATTTTTAACAATATTTCAAGTGTAATTTATGAGATTTGTTTTTTCACATTGATTTCAAAGTTAAGGATTCATTAGTTTGAATATACATTGAACCAAAAACTATCATAATATTTTAGTTGATAGTTCAGTATACTTTATTTTTGACAAAACATCCCATGTTTCGGTAGTAACAGCACATTTTCGGTAGTGACAGTAATGATTTGGTAGCAACCACATCACATTACAGAATTTTAACTCGCATACTAAAACATACTAAAATACCAAAAAAATTGCAAAACTGTAGAACATTTTTGTTTATTTCCCCCAAATATGAGAATTATGTGTTCCCTTTTGTCACTACCGAAACAATGATGACATGTTTGGATAGTGACTGTTTTGTTAGTGACAAATATGGGATAACACCCCAAAAAAAAATTTAAAAATGTCACTACTGAAATTCCACCAAATGTTTTGGTAGTGACTGTTTCGGTAGTGACAATTGTAGATACTCTTGAACCAGTGGTGTAGCAAATCAGCCCTGGGCCCATATGCAAAAAATTTGTACGGCCCCCCAAATGAAATGGGCTCCAACTCGGTTAACTTGTTGATTTTTCTGATGTAAATAACGTTACGCGACTATTCACAAGCTGTTTTAATTACGGTATAAATGCTTGGAAAAAAATATTTAACATTTTCAAGTCCATTCATTGCACGCAAGCCACCCAATAATCGCAATAAGCTTTGTGTTTTTTTTATTATAACACAAAGTATCATCCTTCTGTAAATTTTAAGATCAGATATAAACAATAAATGTGTTTTGCGCTCTTTTATTTGTAATGAGGTAACTGCATTCGCCTCAGTTCAAGCGGCATGTTAATCAATGATATTTTCCTCTTTAATATTTGCAGCACAACATAAACATGAATAAATATTTCAATGCATATTGAAAAAAAACATCGGAACAATTTAATACAAACGAATGTCTCATGAAATTGATCAATTAGAGTTCTATTAAAGCCTATGTTTTATTGCTGTTTTTCATGTTAAGAATGACTCCACAGACTTTTTTTCTATTTTTTTTTTTTCGGAGTGTAATTTTCACATTAACTTCACGCAATATAACATGATTTTATTATCGTAATTTTGACTTTATTCTTAAAATAGTAAGATGTTAATCTTATCCTGTCCTGTGGCTGCCGTCGCATCATCCAAGTGGATGCTGCACACTGGTGGTGGTTGAGGAGAGACCCCTCACATGATTGTAAAGCGCTTTGGGTGTATAGCAATACACAATAAAAGCACTATATAAATGCTTCCTTCCTTCCTTCCATCCTTCCTTCCTTATATAGTTATTTTTCAGCGTGATACTAAAATGGCGCTGTAGGATATTTGTACTGCATGCAAACACAATCTTGGCACTGTGGCCCAAAAAACAAAACCAAAAATAAAATAAAATATTTCCTGATCATAAATTTATGGGTTTAGTTCAAATCAGACTCAGCCAATAGACTAAAACATACACTAGCTGTTTCGGTAGTGACGTGAAAAATGTCACATTTTTTTTAATTGAGTTTCATAATTTACAAAGAAAATATAAAATATATATACAGGTGCATCTCAATAAATTAGAACGTCGTGGAAAAGTTCATTTATTTCAGTAATTCAACTCAAATTGTGAAACTCGTGTATTAAATAAATTCAATGCACACAGACTGAAGTAGTTTGTCTTTGTTTCTTTTAATTGTGATGATATTGGCTCACATTTAACAAAAACCCACTATTTCACTATCTCAAGAACAAATTAGAATATGGTGACATGCCAATCAGCTAATCAACTCAAAACACCTGCAAAGGTTTCCTGAGCCTTCAAAATGGTCTCTCAGTTTGGTTCACTAGGCTGCACCATCATGGGGAAGACTGCTGATCTGACAGTTTTCCAGAAGACAATCATTGACACCCTTCACAAGGAGGGTAAGCCACAAACATGCATTGCCAAAGAAGCTGGCTGTTCACAGAGTGCTGTATTCAAGCATGTTAACAGAAAGTTGAGTGGAAGGAAAAGGTGTGGAAGAAAAAGATGCACAACCAACCGAGAGAACCGCAGCCTTATGATGATTGTCAAGCAAAATCGATTCAAGAATTTGGGTGAACTTCACAAGGAATGGACTGAGGCTGGGGTCAAGGCATCAAGAGCCACCACACACAGACATGTCAAGGAATTTGGCTACAGTTGTCGTATTCCTCTTGTTAAGCCACTCCTGAACCACAGACAACGTCAGAGGCGTCTTACCTGGGCTAAGGAGAAGAAGAACTGGACTGTTGCCCAGTGGTCCAAAATCCTCTTTTCAGATGAGAGCAAGTTTTGTATTTAATTTGGAAACCAATGTCCTAGAGTCTGGAGGAAGGGTGGAGAAGCTCGTAGCCCAAGTTGCTTGAAGTCCAGTGTTAAGTTTCCACAGTCTTTGATGATTTGGGGTGCAATGTCATCTGCTGGTGTGGGTCTATTGTGTTTTTTGAAAACCAAAGTTACTGCACCTGTTTACCAAGAAATTTTGGAGCACCTCATGCTTCCTTCTGCTGACCAGCTTTTTAAAGATGCTGATTTCATTTTCCAGCAGGATTTGGCACCTGCCCACACTGCCAAAAGCACCAAAAGTTGGTTAAATGACTAAGGTTGTTGGTGTGCTTAAATGGCCATAGATTCTCTATGGGGTATTGTCAAGAGGAAAATGAGAAACAAGTGACCAAAAAATGCAGATGAGCTGAAGGCCACTGTCAAAGAAACCTGGGCTTCCATACCACCTCAGCAGTGCCACAAACTGATCACCTCCATGCCACGCCGAACTGAGGCAGTAATTAAAGCAAAATGAGCCCCTACCAAGTATTGAGTACATATACAGTAAATGAACATACTTTCCAGAAGGCCAACACTTCACTAAAAAAATTTTTTTTTTGGTCTTATGAAGTATTCTAATTTGTTGAGATCATCACAAAATCATCACAATTAAAAGAACCAAAGACTTAAACTACTTCAGTCTGTGTGCATTGAATTTATTTAATACACAAGTTTCACAATTTGAGTTGAATTACTGAAATCAATTAACTTTTCCACGACATTCTAATTTATTGAGATGCACCTGTATTTTTTTTTTACTTAAATATATAAATTAATCTAAAATATATATTTTTTAAAAACAACAATGAAAAAAAATACAAAAATTATTTAAATATCATTTTCATAAGTTGAAATTCATGGGGACAGCCACCTCCCAATTGAAAGTACACAATAAATGAAAAGCTTACTAATATTTTTAAATATTAGTGTGGGTTTAGATAATAGAATAATATTTTCTTTTTTTTTTATTATGCAAGTAAAGAATGTGACAATGTTTACATGTACCAAAAACATAACCCCATGGGCCAATCATATAACACATAAGAGAGAGAGAGAAAAAAAGAAACACTAAGTTTAGAAGGTGACAATATTTACATGTGCCAAAATGTAGAAACACTAAGACAAACAAACATACATACTGATGGCCAACATTACAAGTCCCTTCTGATTATTTGCATTCATATGTCTGTGAGCATGCATACATGTGTGTGTGTGTGTATGTGTGTGTGTGTGTGTGTCATTGTGTCTAGGGTTGGGGAAGGAAGCATACAACTGAAATAGATTGAAGAATCTTAATAAACATCTAATATTTGCTTATAACATCTAATAATGCTTTTTAAATGTGTTTTTTGATTGTGGGACAGCAGTTTGCACCAATTCTGTAGAATGGCTCATATATAATTCTGTTATTTATTTATTTTTTAAACATTTTTGTATCTGTTTGTTTGTTTTATTTGTTGTATACATCCATAAAAGGTCCTTTAATAATGACAAGACCTGGCAACACCACAGTTGTCTTACTAATCTTAACCACACTGCGATGTGAGAAACTTTCCCTAGTTCAGACATGCAGCTGTTAGTTAGCTTTTCCGACACAGCTGTCAATGCAGAGCTGTAAAAGCATGTAGAATCATATTCTGTCAGGTAGCTTAAGCTTGGCTTTTCATTACTTACTCCCTAGCACCCACAGTGGCCTTAAGTGCTGCCATACAATAGTGGGAAAAAAATAGGATTTGTGTGAGTGTTCATACTTTAATAGACTGGATATATTCTTCAGATACGGCTATTACTCCATACATTAGGCTTTCAATAAAGTAGCACGAGACGTTGAGTGGAAGCATGACTGACCAATAAAAATGACATTGATGATAAGTGTGAATAAAAGATGATTAGTTTAAAGGATGTTATGAGAGAGTTAGCTTGTCCATTGGCTCTGTGTGAATGTGTGTGGTCTTCATCGGTAATGTAGGGTAGGAGGAAACGGATGGGGTTCAGTGTGCTTGGGATGAGGCTTAATGAAGCGGTAGGCAGCACCTGTGGCCCACTGTCGACCTGGAGCAGTGGCTGGGATGGGAGCAGCTGAGAACTGTTGGCCTGTATAGGGAGCAGAGCAGAGATCAGGGTCCGACCCAAAGCATTCCGGCTGGGCCAAACTGTGTGCTCTGCCTCCTTGCCAGAAATAAGCTCCAGTGGGCCACCAGGCTCCCCGAGTTACAGCGTCTCACATCAGTTCTTCTGTACAGTTGTTCTTCATTTGTTCTGTAGTATTGGAATCTGACAGTGAGCTTCTGACTACATGTCTGGATATATAAGGGCTGACAGATGATCTGGGTCATGTACTGTATGGATGATTTTGCATGTCAAGTGTGTATATACAGTATTTGAGACAGGTGGAAACACATGTGGCACTTCTTACATGATTTCAGATCATTCCAGTGGAGGAGAATATTAAGGGTAGACGTGTAAGAAGTACTGCCAGTGAGGAAAGCTAAATAATTTACAAAAACACTAAAATAATGCAGCTTTAGACATGAATTTCAGTATATATATATATTTTTTTTTCTAAAGTATCGATAGCCTTGTCTAGGTTATATGATCAATTAAATGCAAAACTATTATTCCTTATACAGAATAAATGATAAGAAAGTTTGGAACGTAGAGCCTTAGAAACCCTAGTAAAAATATATATATATATATTTTAAATACATTTATTTCATATTAAATATAGTTCAAATCTATTAAAGGTCATTGGATGCCCATTTTCCACAAGTTGATATGATTCTTTAGGGTCTTAATGAAAAGTCTAAAACATACTTTGGTTAAAATTTCTCAATGGTAGTGTAAAACAACACCCTTTTTACCCTGTCAAAAACTGTTTTCAAAGCTGTTTTCTTGCATGCCGCTTTAAATGCAAATGAGCTCTGTTCACCCCGCCCCTCTCTTCTGAGCCACTCTCTGAGAGACGGTAAACTTTAGTTACATTCATCGAGAAACTTGCTAACTAGCATGTTATTAGGAAAGGCAGTTTGCAAAGATTCATAAAAAAAATGAATACTCACTTCTGGATCACAAATGATTCACGCGAAAATAGATGCATTCAGGTAGATTGGGGATGCATTCCCTTCAGAAACAAAGGTAATCCACTGCGTCTTCAGTGGCTCATATGTCAGGAGTAAATCATTATTACATCCAACAACAAAACACTTCTTTCTTGTCTACATCTGCTCTGTTGTCGAAACAATGGCGGACTGATGACAGTTCACACAGGGCGGGTCTAAGTTAAGACACCAGTTAGGGAGCGTCTGGGTCTGTGTGACGTCACACAGACAAGAAGCTGAGAACAGCTTGATTTGAGAAAGGGGTAATGATTTTAGTAGATTTTATTATTTATTATTTTTATTATTTTTATGTGGTTGTTTACACACACTGCCAACATACATTTATGTTCAAACAACATGTAAAAGTGCATTTCGCATTCGACGACCCCTTTAACATATTTATTTATTCGTTTTATTTATATATTTAGTAATTGCAGACACTTTTTTATCCAAAGCGGCTTACAAATGAGGATAATAGAAGCAATCAATACCAACAAAAGAGCAACAATATGCAAGCGCTATGTCAAATCTCGGTTAGCCAAACGCAGTACACGTAGCAAGTTTTTTTATTTATTTATTTTTTTTATGAAAGAAAACAAGTAGATAGAATAGATCAAAAGAAAGCTAGTGCTAGAGGGTCAGATACAAAAAAGACTAATAGATACAAAGAAGACAGATATATAAAATAGAATTAGAATTGAGAGTGCTAGAGTTAGATGGTCAAATAAAATATTAACTGACATATTGCTTGAGACTTACTGATATAAAATTATTTTTTATTAATTAATTTATTTTTTTAATGCGATATATTTAAAGTGTACCTGAAGTATACTTGCAATAGTTCCACTTTAGCACAATCAAATATACTTCAGTTTATTTTTACTCGGACTTCAGCACTACTTCCACACAATTAAAGTGTATTAAACACAAAATTAGTTATTCCAATTTAGCAGACTTTAAGTATACCAGTTTGGTATAATAAAAGTACAATTAACTGTTCGCAAAGAACTTGATTGACAGGCGATCTGACCACTCAGAACGTAGAAATTTTGTGCCGCCGCTGCTATCTGCCATCTTTCCCGACAGCTACGTCTCCATAGAAATACATGTTAAAAAGGGGGTAAAAAAAGATAGACTGAATTGAAACTTTTTCAATATAACTAAATATAAAAATGTGAGGAGGGTTAAGCTGTGCTGTTGTTGGCTGCCACATAAGCTAAGGTATTCCTTTATTAAAGTACTTGTTTTGTGTACCAGAAAATCTGTCATGTCCGGCACTGTATGCATGGCTTGCAGCGCTTAAGTTAAATACTGAGTGTGAAATAATAAAATAATATGTTAAAACGTGTGCTCTTATCATTCTGTGGACAAAATCCCATTAACTGAAGAGCCACAAATTATATTTATTATTTGAATTTCTTTAAAAACGACTCAATTTAAAAGCTGAGGGTCCTGAGACCTTGTTTCATGTCAGAAGTAACCTGCTCTGTCTCCTCTGTCTGTGTCATGTCAGTTTCCTCTTTGCTCTGCGATGTATTTTTCACGAGCGGCATTGTTTGTCGGTCATGTAACTAAGGGTGGGTGGGTTTTGCGAACGGTCAAATGCAGGGTATTAAGTACAAAAAAAAAAAAAAAAGGTTTAGTGTAAAATCATGCCTGCTATTTTCTCATGTGCAGCCCTCAGGCTGCTGTATTTGATGGGCCCTTTTGTACATATGGTCATAATATGGACACATTTTACCTACTGTCACATCTCACCTACTGTCCACTTCTGAAACTGAAAATGCATTACAAAAAAAAAAAAAAAAAAGAAAACTAAAAGAGACATGATTTCATTAAATCTTTGCCTGTGGCACAGTCTGATAATGGTAATTCTCCAGTCTTCATCAAGCTGTCTGTTGTCTACGATTGTAGGCCAAAGTGACTGAGGCTATTTACAAACCCAAATAAGGGTAGCAGAAAGCCAAAGCATTACAAAAGTAGCCAAATAATTGCTTTCAAAATCATGACCCAAGGAGACAATTACTAAAAAAGAAGTTTCAGCCAAAAGTCTCATTTGCAATATCATGCTCAATGCTATGAAGTGTATAAAACCATCCAATTCCATAGGGGGAGGTTGGGGGGAACTAGGCTGATTTGGTATTTACATATTTGCTGTCAAATCTCAAACTCTTGTGATTCATTAGTGATTCCTATAATATTCTGTGTAAGTTTTCAAATAAACAGATGCTTATTTGCCCTTGACTGACAGCCACGACTCGTAGACAGCACCAGATTGTTAGCACATATAAATACAACACCTTTCAGCATTTTCACACGACAGCGCAAGCAAGTTTTCAGTTAATGTTTTGTCAATGTGATGTATAGAGAGAAAACCTGACAGAATCAGACTTAAGCTGACATTTGCAACAGTTTTGACTGAAGAATACTTGAGGAAGGAAACAGGCAATGCAAGGCATGCTCAGAAATTTACATTTTGTGAATGTTTCCTGTCTTTAACAGGGGGAAGAAAAAACAGCCTGGTCACAGACAGTGCGTCCCCATGCATGATAAGTGTGAAGTGCAGAAGTACTGACATGTTCACTATGTCCTGTACAGTGTGAGACAGCGTGATTTGATCAACACTGACATTGCAATGTGGCTATTGTGCATATATGTGTGTGTTTGTGTGTGTATGTCACAGTGCTCCATCTGCAGTCCCTGTGGGGAATGAAGTGTTGAAGAGTTCAGCCAAGAGTCCACAAGAAACGTGTGAATCATTAACAACCTCTTTACCAGCAGAAAGTTCTGGGAAGGTGCCAGTGACTTCTGTAGTCGTTTTCCTGTCCGCTCTCTAGACTTTCCCGTCTTCCTTGTTGATGTCCTTCATCTGTATTCTGTTTTTCATTATTTTTATGGCTTATTTGCCTTTATTAAATAGGACAGTAGAGAGGGGAGAGGAAATACATTTGGAAGTGGCAGAGGTTGAGGACTGTGATTGAGAAACGACCCGAAACACATCTGAATTCAGGTTGAAAATAAATCAAAAATAGATGGAATGCATTATATTACTAAAAAAGTCATTTTCATTTAGGATGGGATGTGGATTTTTCCTAATTTCATGCCTGCACTGTGAGGTTGTCATAATTCTGGTCAGTTGACACAAGCACTTATGATAATTCAAACGCAAGAGCAGATTTGACAGAAAAAGGCCTGTTTCAGCCTAACTACAATGGAGAACATTGTTGAGACAACATCGCAAATGAGCAAGAGGGCTCCCAGGTTAAATCAACAACGTAAACAGAAGTGAATTACATCTCTTTTGAAATTAGTTGCTAACACAGAAACAATGGACAAGACAGGCCCATCTCACGGAGAACACATTAAGCCTTAATGAGACTGAAGGAATTTTTCTGCTGGCACGGTGACTTTGGCGCCGGCTTACGCTGATTAACAATTTACACGTTTCTTTCCCCGCCTCGACTGGGCTCACTTTTATGCATTTCAACAGCGCTGTTTGAGACGAGAGAATGATGAGCCCGTTTAGCTGGGAAGTCTCGAGTATCGCTGGAAGTCGCCTGACCTTGGAATCAATCAGGCAGAACTAGTGGAGCAAATCAGAAATAAACAAACTGGACTGCCAGAGTATACAGAAAATAATTAGACCAGACCGATTGCAGGATAATATCCACATATGCACCACCTGGGTGCACTGTTCTCAACAGACAAATAACACAAATGGACTCTCAATGTTTCCACCACTTATGAAAACATTCACTTTTTTAAGTCACATATTGTACTTAAGAAGAAGAAGGAAGGAGGAGGAGGAGGAGATGGAGGGGGGATTTGGGTTGGTGAATTGTTGCATTTAGCATTTCCAAGAAAATCAACAGTTTACTGAATATATATTGACCTTTTGGGGTAAGTTGTCACAGTAGAACCTGCCATTAAACAGGCTTTTCAGCAACAAGTAATTGTGAAACAGCTAAAATATAAAAATTGTTTTGACAATCAAATATTAAATTAAATTAAATTAAATTAAACAGCATTTCAAATGTTTGGAGTCAGTATAACTTTTTTCTTTTACTTAAAAAAAAAAAAAAAAAAAAACAATTAAAAAGATAATAAGAATCAACAAGTTTTTAAGGATTGTATAAAATTATTAATACTTTAATTCAGTAATTATACATTAGATAGATCAAAAGTGACACTAAATAAATGTGTACTTTTAAACTTATATCAATGGGGGGGGGGGGTATACATTTTCCACATTTATGATAAGACATGTTTCCTGACCAGCAAATCAACATATTATAATGATTTTTGAATGATCATGTGACACTGAAGATTGGAGTAATGATGCTGAAAACCCAGCATTGCCATCACATACGTTTAGAAATATATTCAAATACAAAACAGTTGTTTTAATTTGAAACAATATTTCACAATTTATTTGCTCGAATAATGCAGCTTTGGTGAGCATATGACTTCTTTCAAAAAACATTCATAAAAAAAATCTTAACAACCCCAAACTTTTGAAAATTAAATTGAATTATTACAACAACTTGACCAGACCTAAAATGTTTTGAAAAATGTCTATATAGTTGACTCTTGCCTGAGTAATGTTGTGATGTGAAATATGTCTTGTCTTTGTGATTGCAAGTGTCTAAGAAACCCAAAAGAGTGCTAAAAAGAGATATAGAGAAAGAAAGTTTAAGTCAACAGCCCAAAAAAAAAAATGCTGAAGTGTTAAGCCAATTACTAGCTCTCTCTCTCTTTCTGTCTCTCACAGACAAAAAACACTTACACACACACTGACATGTGCAGAACACAGGAAGTGACAGAGATTTATTAGCCTCACAAATGCATTACTCCACAACTATATTCCCCCTCCAAACACACTCACACTCTCTGTGCTGCTCTTCACACATGCTCTCTTTCATCCATATATCTCCAGCCATTTAATTAGCTGAATGGCCAATAAATCCAACACCTCTTTTCTCACTTGTTTTTGAAGCAGTGCTCACTGGCTGACGCTCATTATGAAGCCTGGATGTATCTTCAGGCCACTGCCGAGCTGCTCTGTTCTGACACAAATCACATCAACAGACCAAACTAAAATCTCAACAGCATCATTAACTGCAGACCATCCTTTTATAAGAACACATGATTCAATGATTATGGCATCTGATATATTATACAATAAAAGTCCCACTACTTGACAACAATTTATTGAGTCATAAGGGATGTGCCGCTCACATAGGCTACACTATTAATTGCTTATGTGTGTGCTTCTGACTGTGTGCAAACATTATGTATGCTGCCTTCCATCAACAGAGTACAAAAGAGGGCCTGGAACTCACTTTTTAATGTTTTCTTTTCAAGAAATTTGTTATGCTTACTATAAGGCTGTATTTATTTGATCAAACATACATTAAAAACAGTAATATTGTGAAATATTATTCCAATTTAAAAGATTTGTTCTCTATTTTAACATTTACGTGTAATTTATTCTTGTGATGGAAGCTGAATTTTCAGTATCATTACTCAAGTCTTCTGTCACATGATCCTTCAGAAATCATTCTAATATGCTGATTTGGTGCTCAAGAAACATGTCTTATTATTATTATCAATGTTGAAAACAGCTGTGCTGCTTACTATTTTTGTGGAAACTGTTATACATATTATTTCAGGACATATTATTTTAAATCAGGATTTAAAATTGAAATCTTTTGTAATATTATAAATGTCCTAACTGTCACTTTTGGTCAATTTAATGTATCATTGTTGAATTAAAGTAAAATCTTAAGTCTCAAAATGAAAATCTTAATAACCCCAAACATTTAAACAGAAGTGTACTTATAAATAAAGTATACAACCACACCAGAACTGTAAAATAATTTTAAATTGCCCAGTAGGTTTGTAATGATTTGAAGTTTCTGATTTTAACAAATACCAAAATAAATGTTTCCCATAAATTGCAAATAAAATTAAAAATCTTCTTTAAAAAAAAATATATATTTTCTTTACAAAGTCAAACATTTACTGGATAAACAGAAAAATGCTTGAAGATTTAGCTTTCTTGTGAATGACTGAACTAACATTTAGTTGTATAGCCACGGTTTCTGAGAATTGCTTCACATCATGTGTTGCATAGAGTCTGGCAGCTGTGAACAGGTATTCCAGGACGATTGCACTACAGACCACAATTCCTCTGCATTTCTTGGTTTTGCCTCAGAAACAGCATTTTTGATGTCACCCCACAAGTTTTCTATTGGATTAAGGTCTGGAGATTGGGCTGGCCACTCCATAACGTTAATCTTGTTGGTCTGGAACCAAGATGCTGGTCACTTACTGTTGTGTTTGGGGTTGTTGTCTTGTTGAAACACCCATTTCAAGGGCATTTCCCCTTCGGCATAAGGCATCATAACCTCTTTAAGTATTTTAATGTACTCAAACTGATCCATGATCCCTGGAATGCGATAAATAGGTTCAGCACGTAGTATGAGAAACATCCCCATATCACGATGCTTGCGGGGCTTCTTGCCGATAGCTTGGCTTCACATATGCATCTTCTAATTGTTACAGTACTCACAGGAAACTTTAGACTTTCTTTGATCACCCTGGAGCTGATCATTTTGGCAATTCTTCGATCCATTCGAATGGTAGTTTTCCATTTTCTTCCACATCTTTTTGATTTTGGTTGCCATTTTAAAGCATTTTATATCATTTTAGCTGAGCATCCTATCATTTTCTGCACTTCTTTATATGTTATCCCCTCTCTAATCAACTTTTTAATCAAAGTACACTATTCTTTTGAACAATGTCTGGAACGACCCATTTTACTCAGATTTTCAGAGAGAAATGCACAGTACAACATTTGCTGCCTTCGTCCTTAAATAAGGGCCACTTGTTTGACACCAGTTTTTTCACAGAATGATTTAACTCTCTAATTAAACTCCACACTGCTATTATTTTGAACACACCCTTTTCAATTAATAATTCAATTACACTATTTTGAGTAGGATTATTTCTTCCACATCTCATCCAACGCCAACGTTGCTAATTCCAAAACGTCACTTTAAACCTAGTAACGGAGACTTGAGCCGTTGATAGCAGACTAATGCAGTTAATACAGTTAATAAGTAAGTTATGAGAGAGCGAGAGAGAGAGAGAGAGAGAGAGAGATAGAATTACTTCTGTGCGTCTCTCAATAGTGTTTGGCAGCAATGTCTCTAGTTATAGTGAAACTTAGTTCCTTTTGTTCAGCGCCGTTGTTGTTACCTCGCTTGTGAGCAGTCATGTAGTTTTTAAGTTGTTTACTGATAAAATCGTTAGAGTAGCGCTAACAACATTAGCGCGATGTATGTTAGTGTGTGTGCAAACTGTAACTGTTATGTATGTGCGGTCTGTGAGGGAGAGAGAGCGGGAGAGAGAGAGTATGTGTTTTCCAAAGCGTAATTTTGTTGCAAAAACATGGACATGACCTGCCGGTTTTTTCCTTTTATTTACTATATTTATTTGTTTGGCCAGTGTTGTTGTGGGACTTGGTTATTTTGCTGTTGTAAGACCTTTGAAATAACAGAAATCATTTGGCAAAGTGATATGGTCATGTAATGCAGTCAAGAGCTTCCTGGAACTACGTTCGCCGTGCGTTTCCCTGAAAATAATTGCCCACCTTAGAACGTTTGTCAACCAATCAGATTCAAGCATTAAACGGCCCCGTAGTATATATATATATATATATATATGTAAACATTTGTTTCTTGCAATAATTTTAGTAACATGTTTGAATGGTTGAGCATGACAAATGCAGTCAACACTACGTTTTATTAAAATAAAATAAAAATGTCATTATGTGTCTTTCTCATATAGAAATAGTCCAAATTATGTTTACGTTTTAGGGAATACAATAATATGGTGAATTTATTATTGGTAAATAAATTAAAAATACTTTATAACTGCAGTTAATGGAATATAACTTCAACAGATTCAAAAATGTCAAAACCTCTGAGGTGAGACAAGCCAAAAATCACTTATAATAATCATTTTAAGCTACTTCGACTTTTACATTGATAAACAAAACAAAAACAGCAGTCTCTAATATTTAAAACAGAACAAAAATAACAAAAACAATGGAAACAGAAACTGAAAATTGTCATGCTCTCTCTCTGTGTCTCAGAACAGAGGATGTAAATAGAGTGATCTACTTGAAGAATGATGGAAGATGGTGTTTGTGGTGAGCGCCACACCTGTCAGATCTGTGTGTACAGTCCATTCCAGCAGCAATCGAGCATGACCAAGCCCCATCCAAAATGTGTGTGTGCTACTGCTTGACCTAATGAATTGTAGGTCTGGGCTTTGACAGATTGTGTAGCATCATTTAGAACGCAATGAGCTGCCAACAACCTCATTGCTGAATGACATATGTGTGTTAACCCTCCTGATGGCAGATGGATCGACAAGACAGACCGTGCAAATGTCTATGCAAACATGCGCTTCCACAGGTTCTAATGGTCATCTAATGCTGATATAAACCTGAACAAGCATTGCATTCCTACATTCCTACATATAAACACATATCCTCAGCCCCCTCACTGTTGGCTAATATTCCATTAACATACATTAAAGGTGCCATAGAATGCTTTGATACAATATTTTAAATTGTCCTCTGATATCTACATAGTAAGTATGTGGCTTAGGTAAGGGCAAAAACTCTCCAGAAACGGTTTTACATGTGTATTTACAACCCTAGGATTTCTCCCTAGAATGAAATGGTCTGTTATTGGCTTATTTGGAAGGGTCATGAATAATAATGTTGAGCTCTGCTCTGATTGGCTGTTTCACAGTGCGGCTCATTTCAGTAGCTCACAGCAGGAATGAAACACAGGCAGGAAAATATATATTTCAATATTTTCTTGCGCACTTATATCGTCGGGTAATTATACTGTATATAAAATGCAGGCATCAGGGATCCGCTATTAATATGCGGGGCACTGAAACTGCTTTCAAATCGCTTTTTACTTTTACTTTTACTTTCACTTTCGAGATTTGCGATCGCACGTGCTCTGTGTAAACTACAGCGGCAGTACTTACCACACATTTTACAAGATCAGATGCTTGTCAGTGGTGCTCAGGATCTGTAAATCATTCGCCATCATCCTCAGTCATCTCTCCTGTTTATGTGGTAAGTGAAATCTTATGTACTGCAATGTAACAGGCAGTTAACAGGCAGCTACATAGTGGAACATAACATTTATTTCCATGATCTGCTATTTTCGCTGTTGTCCTCGCTTGTTTCTTCACAATACTTGCAGAACTTCTGATGATTCGGCTGTGTAGGTCCGGCTGGCCTAGAACATGGTCGGGTATATGCAAATTGTGGGGGCGTAACTATTAGTGATCACGACTGTTAAGTCACAATCGGTGTTATGTTCAGATTTGCCTATTTTTCAGTGGTCTTTTTTATTCAGGAGACTTACATAAGAAGGAGGAAACAATGGTTGTTTGAGGCTCACAGTATGTCATTTCCATGTACAGAACTCTTATTATTCAGCTATGCCAAGGTAAATACAGTTTTCCATTCTATGGCACCTTTAAGCATGTCTTTTCTAAATCTCTGCAGTAATGGGAGCTGTTTTGCCCACAGATCTCCTGGCATCATTTAGGGGCAGTAAAGGTAAAAAGCCCGTGGGCAAGATCTCATAAAACACTTAGTGCACACTAAAAGTTAAACACTTGCTTATATGACATTATATCGCCGATCACTCTCTCAACTCACACTCTATTAAGACTCATAAAGCCTTTTAGCCGAGCACAGTCATTTCAATGGAACATTTCTCTAAAACACAGCAGTTCTCTATTCTCAGAGGTCTATGTCTGAAAATGAAGCAACCTTTTGATGAAACATATTTAAGAGGTGAATATAAAAAGCTTAGTGTAATATAATATATATATATATATAAAAATATATAAAAAATATATAAATATAAAAAGATTTGTGTAAGACGGATGGAAGCAATACAGATATGAGTTTTAGACTCAAATGTAATTCCATTATAGAAATAAAATGAAGACATTTTAGCCTGACATTGATGCTCTTTTCTGGGTCTCTTGAGTGTGTGTGTGGATTTGCTGATGGAAAGCTATTACACACTCATTAGTTCTGTTTCAGTGGTTTGGGAATGACACACAGCTGACCCCCTTCACCTCTAAACACACACCCCTTCCCCACACCCACTGAAGATGGATACATTCTTTCCTCTATATTCAAATCTGTTTTTCATTTAATCTTTCACAATGCAAGAAGGACATTAAAAGACTTTCGTTTAGTAATTAACTTCTTCACCTTGAACAGCACATTGAAAAAGAAAAAGAAAAAAAATCAATACGCTTTTATCACAGTATGTGCAACGGTGCTCTAATATTGTTCATATAATATATAATATTACTCTGAATTATAATGAACAAACCATCAGTCTATTCTACAATGCAGAGCTCAAATAATGAAGAAAATGAATAAAACAATTAACATTTGCTTATAGTTAGCTTAACCAGGACTTTTTAAATTATAAGTTTTTTTTTTTGTTTTTTTTTAAAGCAAATCAATTTCAAATTAGGTTCCATTTTTGTACAGTGTGTACCAGTCCTCTTCATAATTAAATGCAAGTCCTCAAGCTAAGTACATTATGTTCAAGTGGAAATTAGGATCATTTTCCTTTTTTTTTTTTTTTTTAAAAAGTACACTGTAAAAAAAGAAAAGTTGAGCCAACTTAAAATTTTAAGGCAACCAGCTTCAGCAGATTTTTGAGTTTGCTCAACTTATTTTTGTGGGAGATTCTCACATAAACTTAAAACGACAAGTTGAGAAAACTCAAAAATCTGCTGAAGCTGGTTGCCTTAAAACTGTAATTTGGCTCAACTTTTTTTTTTTTTTTTTACAGTGTATAAATTGCTCGCTCTTCTGGCATTTATACAGTTTCACAGTTATGAATTATTACTTACCCCCTACAATGTTTATTAATCTAGCCACTCTGAATCAAGTTAAAACTGAAAACCTAATTAAAACTCAAGTAGAAATGCTAGAAAATACTGGGATGAGTCAAATGGATGGAAACAAAGATGCTGGTTTCATAATGATTAATAATTTTTAACAGTGCACACGCAAAATTCTGTTATTTCCTTTGTATTTTTTGTCTGTTTTGACACTTTGTGTTGTTTTTCTTTTTGATTTGATGAACATGCAATCAAGATTTGTTAATATTCATACGCTCTCTACACAACCCCTCTGCAAATGGGAGGGATGATCCATTTTGCTGACAGGTTCATCAAACATGGGCGGACATGCACAGGACTTCATGAATATAAGTGTTACTTAGCAACAGGTTGATTCCAGTAAAAGGGTGGGAACGGGGGCATCTCTGTTACCAGCCCTAAATGAAATGATTCTGCGGCTCATCTTCAAGCCGGTGTGTTGCGGAGGTCGAGTTCATCTCCCTCAGCTGTGTCTGCAGCTTTCTCGAGGCTGGGCAGGAGATGTTAGACTGATTGAGTCAGAGCTTGCATTGCATAATGTTTGTGTGAAGGAAAGAGGTGACTCCACTTTCAGTGAAAAGTACATTGGTATCAGCCAAATTAGATGACTAAAACTAGCTTGTATGATTAGCGCATTACAATACAGAATACATGTCATGTCACAATATGCAGTCTACAATGTATAAAGTAGAGCAGTGGTTCAAACTGGTGCAATGGCGTCTGTTGACAAAAAAAAAAAAACTAAACTAAAATTACATAATCCTTCAGAATATGCTGATTTGCTGCTCAAGAAACATGTCTTATTATCATCAGTGTTACAACAGCTCTGCTGCTTAATTTTTTGTCAAAATTGTTTGCTTGTTAAAATGTCAAAAGAATTTCAAAATAATTCAAAAGAACAGCAATTATATATATATATATATATATATATATATATATATATATAAAAGAAAAAAAAAGCTTTCTGACCCCAAACATTTAAGCAGTGGCGTGTGTATATATATATATACACACAGACACACACACACCGTTTAAATGTTTGGGGTCAGAAAGATTTTTTTTTTTTTAAATAAATTACATAGATCAAAAGAAACCATAAACACATTTCTAAAGTTACAAAAATTACAATATATATGGATAAATATACAAATGTATACATAAAAAAAGAAGAAAAAAAAAGACAGATGTCAGAATAAGTGATTACATTTTCACAGCTCTGTAGAAGTGTATGAGAACAGCTTATGCAAAGTCCAGTTCTTGAGATGCCTTAGGAAATAGACTACATGTTGTTGTGCTTTGACACATGGTATTTTTGTCCATTCTGAAAACATCAGGCTCACTGTAATTACATCTAGTCACACCATCGATCTCCATCATACATACTCACACATCTGGTGGATGTGTTTGTGATATTGAGTTTCTAAATGTGGAGATATTTCAGGGCCCAGCATGACGCAGAGGTTTCTACATGCTGTGTTGCGTGCGAGTGTTCAGTCAATGTCATGAGAGTGCATTCACTCGTGAAATTAAGCATGTGTCAAATATTTAAAGCTCCAAATCTGTTTTGTGGCCTCATGAGCATTTGACATGTTGATGAGCAGATGGCAGCACCCTCATGTGTTGAATTGTTAGAATCTTCAATAAGAACAACACATCAAGTGTATCTGTCTGCACCCTGCAAGACTATAAACCATTCCTGCTACATCTATGAGACTTCTAGAAAACGGTCTGTTAGTGTTCCCATTCATGTCAACAGTGCAATTTTTGGACTTCTCAAAAATTTGTTTTGAAATCATCTTTGCTTGCAGGCACTCTATTCTGGACAATACTGTTTTTGAGCCGGAACTCTATAAGTTATGAAAACACTGACTGGCTGATGCACCACAAGAACAAGAGATATGGTTCCCAAATATGGATTAATTTCACATTTAAGAGCCTTCAAAAAGAATCTGGGACCAGAAAATATCTATGAAATGAAATTCATCACAAATGCAAAAACAAAGAAGAAACAGCTTCTCTTTTTTTTTTCTTTTTTCTCTCAAAGTACACTGTCTACACTTAAAGTGACTAGAGCAGATGTTGTGAACACAAAACAACACTTTTTAAATAATGAGAGATAATTGAAAATTTATTTCTCATTAAACTTTGTTTCTTATAATTGCTAAATAACATCTTGCTGTGAGACTTAATATTTCACAATTTAGACTTTATTGCTCATAATTGTGACTTTATATCTCACAATTCAAAACACCATTTGGAGTCAGGATTTTTTTTTTTTTTTTTTGGATTCTCAGAAGAAAGTTATTCTTTTATTCAGCAAGATTAAATTGATCAAAAATGACGGTAAAGATTTTTTCAGTCTTACAAAACATTCTATTTGAAATTAATGCTGTTCATTTGAAATTTCAATTCATCTGAAAAAAACAAACAAACAAAAAATATACTAAGGTGTTAATCAAACAACTGTGTGAACACACATACACACACACACACACACACACACACACACACATACATATATACATATATATATATATATATATATATACACATACCTGTATATATGTCACAGATAATGCCAGAGACAACAGGTAAGTGAGTGTTAAGACAGGTTTATTGACAGGAGTGGAGATGCAGATCGTGAGGAGCAATGGCAGGTGAGTAGCGAGCACAATGAACAGTCCAATGGGTCTTAGCTGAATACTGAGCTGTGATGTCTTTGCAGGTTCGTGGGAGATCGGGGACCAGGAACGGAGGAGAGCAACATAGGAGATTCGTCAGAGGATCTAGGGATAAGTAAACACAGGTGAGTAGAGTGCAAGGAGTCTGGTAGGTTCATGGTAGCGAATGGTCGACCAGATGATCTGTGACTGAGTGGAGCGTGATTTTATATGTGGCTTGATTGGAGACGGCAGGTGCAGATGACCAGAATACCGGTGCACTGCCAAAAATGCTATTTTACTTAGATTTTTTGTCTTGTTTTCAGCCAAAATATTTAAAAATTCTTAAATGAAGGAGGATTTTCCAGACAAGTAAAAATTATTGTCTTGTTTTCAGAAAAAAAATGTCAAAATTAAGTGAGTTTTTGTGTAGAACAAGCAAAATAATCTGCCAATGGGGTAAGCAAAATAATCTTATTTCAAACAGAAAACAAACAGTTTTTTTCTGAAAACAAGACAATAATTTTTACTTGTCTAGAAAATCCTTCTTGATTTAAGAATTTCTAGATATTTAGCTGGAAACAAGACAAAAAAAAAAAAAAAAACTAAGTAAGAAAAGCATTTTTTGCAGTGTGAGTGTGATCTGGTGTGAGTGGTGGCTGATAACTGTGGTAATGGTGGAGGCTGTGACTGCGGTGACTGTGGTGACAGAGATTCCCTGACATTACCTCCCCCTCCCGGAAGGTGCGTCCCACGCCATAACATATCCATTGGGGAGGGGGGGTGAGCACCCTGCAGGCTGGTCCAAGACGGAGACACGGGAGGCCACGGGCGGAGCGGGACGGCCTCCGTGGTCTTGGCCTCGACCCTCAGGCCGGCCACTTGGACCGGAGCCCTAACCCTAAAAAAAATATTTAATACCTGGGGGAAATACTGGACGCCGAAATACTGGTGCCCTCTCTGGGCTTAACGGGGGATCAGGAGCCCTCCCTGGGCTTGACTGGGGATCAGGAGCCCTCACTGGGCTTGACAGGGGATCAGGAGCCCTCCCTGGACTCGACGGGGGATCAGGAGCTGTCCCTGGGCTTAACGGGGGATCTGGAGCCGGCACTGGAGCGAACTCTGGGGCTGAAGCCCACAGTCTCTTCCTTCGCAATCTCCTCTTTAGGGCGGAGGAGAGAGAGATGACTGACGGGCTTGACAGCGGAGAGGCCAGTGGGCTTGAGTCAGCGGTGGCCGGCGTTTCTGGGCTGAGGATTGGGATGGTTTTGGGAGCTGGACACGGAGGATAGGAGGCAGATTTCAGCACTGACCGGACAGATGTTAATGAAGGGTCCATAACTTTAGCCCCCCGGTCAGCACTGTTGGAGGTCCTCTTACGGGCTCGTGGGAATACAGGGGAATATGGGTGGCTGTAGCCATTGGCCAGGTATGAATATCTTACATTCCTCTACTTCTAAATTAGAACCATTTAAATAGAGGATCAGATTAATCAGCTCGATCAAGGGAAAAATCACAATGGGGAGATCACAGCGGGTCGTGGTTTCATCCAGCCCCAGCTGAAAACAGGCACCAAGTGCGGCGTCGTGCCAACTCACCCAGTTGGAGAGCTTGAGGAATTCCCCCACATACCTCTCCAAAGGTCGACATCTTTTCGTGGTTCTGGTCTTCTGTCACAGATAATGCCAGAGTCAACGGGTAAGTGAATGTTAAGACAGGTTTATTGACAGGAGTGGAGATGCAGATTGTGACAAGCAATGGCAGGTGAGTAGCGAGCACAATGAACAGTCCAATGGGTCTTAGATTCGTAGGAGGTTCTTCGGAGGATCTAGGAGTAAGTAAACACAGGTGAATAGAGTGCAAGGAGTCTGGTAGGTTCATGGTAGTGAACAGTAGACCGGACGATCTGTGACTGAGTGGAGCGTGACTTTATATGTGGGTTGACTGGAGTTGGCAGGTGGAGGTGATCAGAATACCGGTGAGTGTGATTTGGTGTGAGTGGTGGCTGTGACTGCGGTGACTGTGGTGACAGAGACTCCCTGACAATATATATATATATATATATATATAGGCCTATACTTCATAGGTCCTAGATTTCACTTCATAATGTTCATAAAACATGCAGATGGTTGCTCTGAGCACAACAAATATCAGATGAAGTGTCATTTTCATCCACGTTTAACTTTAATATTTGGTACGTCCATCCTTTGCAGCAATTAGAGCAGCACATCTAACTGACTGAGCATTTAACTGCATCCTCATAAAAAACCCGAAAACAAACAAACAAACAAAAACTATTCCTTCACTATTTCTGTTCTCTTATCCTCATCCCTAAATGTATTTTACTTCTTTGAACGATGACTGAAACCTTGTATACTGAAACCCTGCTCTAATTGCTGCAAAGGATGGACGTACCAAATATTAAAGTTAAACGTGGATGAAAATGACACTTCATCTGATATTTGTTGTGCTCAGAGCAACCATCTGCATGTTTTATGAACATTATGAAGTGAAATCTAGGACCTATGAAATATAGGCCTATATATATATATATATATATATATATATGTCATGGTCCTACTCGCCCGCAGGTTTCGAACCGCGGTCTCCGGTGTGGGAGGCAGGCGCTCTAACAAGGAGGCTAAAGGCCATGGCCTCTAGCGTCAGTCGCTGTGAGGTTTTACCTGCACAGCACTTACCCACTGGCCTCTGCTACATATACATACAGTATATATCTACAGTGTATATATATATATATTTTGTCAGGGAGTCTCTGTCACCACAGTCGCCGCAGTCACAGCCTGATTACTTAAATATAAGGTAGCAGTTACAAAAAAAAAGGTGTAATGAGAAAAAAAAATGCAGTTGTGTATTGTGTTTTTTTGTTGTTTTTTTTACTCGAGGTGGAAACTGGCTGAATGTAAATAGTTCTTATTTAAAAGTTAGTATGTTTATACAGTTGTGGATTGCACATTACCGGTAAAATATGGACAAATGCAATAAAGAAATATTTTTTTAATTATTATTTGAATGGTTAATAAATCTGTGCATTGAACTGAAAGTTATGTTTAACTTACAAATGATTTATATGAAAAGTTTACATGGAAATCTGTTCTGCTCACATGAACAAGGCCCAGTAAGAGCAGTTATGTTACTATTCACAGCAATGCAATTTATTTCATGCTTCTTATGATCACAGATCTGCTTAACCACAACATTGCCGTGGGTGTTAATCATATAACATGATTTGCTATTTCTAACAAACTTCAAACAGACATGCACATGTACAACCTACTCTGATTTTCACATGAGGTGTGTGTGTGTGTGTGTGTGTGTGTGTGTGCGCGCACAGGTCGGTGTTCAGTCAGCGAATGGATGTGGTGCATCCTCACATGATTGATGACTTTCATTTGCTCAGGTTCAGGTGCCGTGTGCTGCTCCTCCTGGGTGCTGCCAGCTTCTGCGGGGCTTTTAGGATCCCACACCATAATTAAGACTGTAGCCAGTGCACCGGTCGGCACATCGCTCCACAGCTGCTGCACATATGCAAACATCAGCATCAGAATGAACATACAGACATCACTTAGTGTAAGTGCTACTCAGTGGGAGCCGAGCACTCCAGTTTATTCTAAACTGGTTTTCCATTTGTAGAATTGAGTATGTTTTAAATATGAAACCACTGGATGGTTGTTTGCCAATTCTCTGGCTTTGAACAGCATTCATGATTCACTGCTTAAATTATAAAGAGTGTCCAAGGACAAGCTTTGTTTTAGAGAGTGCTGATGGTTGGCACTCCAACGAACAACTTCATCAGCATTCATATGTTAGCTTACAGCATTAGTGACTGATCTGGACCTCTTGTTTAGTGCACACATTGAGAATCCTCCTGCATTTGACATAAAATGCATTTTTTTATATAAACAATGTTTATTTATTTTTATTATTATTACTTTTAATTGTCAATTGTCTCATTATTTTAGGTCATTGTAACACTTTGGTATAGGGACCAGTTCTCACTATTAACTAGTTGCTTATTAGCATTCCTATTATTAAAATATTTACTGTTTATTAGTATTTATAAAGCACATGAACTATTCTGCATGACCATATTCTGCATCCCTAATCCTACCCAATACCTAAACTTAACAACTACCTTACTAACTATTAATAAGCAGCAAATTAGGTGTATATTGAGGCAAAAGTCGTAGTTAATAGTTTGTTAATGGTGAGAATCATCAGTATTCAATTTAAATTTGTTTTATAACGTGCTTTTTACAATGCATATAGTATCAAAGCAGCTTAATAAAATATTTGGCAGTTGAACAATCATGAGATATTGTATTATTGGTCAGAGATTAGTGTTTCAGAGTAACATCTACAGGTGCATCTCAATAAATTAGAATGTTGTGGAAAAGTTCATTTATTTCAGTAATTCAACTCAAATTGTGAAACTCGTGTATTAAATAAATTCAATGCACACAGACTGAAGTAGTTTAAGTCTTTGGTTCTTTTAATTGTGATGATTTTGGCTCACATTTAACAAAAACCCACCAATTCACTATCTCAACAAATTAGAATATGGTGGCATGCCAATCAGCTAATACACTCAAAACACCTACAAAGGTTTTCTGAGCCTTCAAAATGGTCTCTCAGTTTGGTTCACTAGGCTACACAATCATGGGGAAGACTGCTGATCTGACAGTTGTCCAGAAGACAATCATTGACACCCCTCACAAGGAGGGTAAGCCACAAACATTCATTGCCAAAGAAGCTGGCTGTTCACAGAGTGCTGTATCCAAGCATGTTAACAGAAAGTTGAGTGGAAGGAAAAAGTGTGGAAGAAAAAGATGCACAACCAACCGAGAGAACCGCAGCCTTATGAGGATTGTCAAGCAAAATTGATTCAAGAATTTGGGTGAACTTCACAAGGAATGTACTGAGGCTGGGGTCAAGGCATCAAGAGCCACCACACACAGACATGTCAAGGAATTTGGCTACAGTTGTATTCCTCTTGTTAAGCCACTCCTGAACCACAGACAACGTCAGAGGCGTCTTACCTGGGCTAAGGAGAAGAAGAACTGGACTGTTGCCCAGTGGTCCAAAGTCCTCTTTTTTTAGATGAGAGCAAGTTTTGTATTTCATTTGGAAACCAAGGTCCTAGAGTCTGGAGGAAGGGTGGAGAAGCTCATAGTTCAAGTTGCTTGAAGTCCAGTGTTAAGTTTCCACAGTCTTTGATGATTTGGGGTGCAATGTCATCTGCTGGTGTTGGTCCATTGTGTTTTTTGAAAACCAAAGTCACTGCACCCGTTTACCAAGAAATTTTGGAGCACTTCATGCTTCCTTCTGCTGACCAGCTTTTTAAAGATGCTGATTTCATTTTCCAGCAGGATTTGGCACCTGCCCACACTGCCAAAAGCACCAAAAGTTGGTTAAATGATCATGGTGTTGGTGTGCTTGACTGGCCAGCAAACTCACCAGACCTGAACCCCAGAGAGAATCTATGGGGTATTGTCAAGAGGAAAATGAGAAACAAGAGACCAAAAAATGCAGATGAGCTGAAGGCCACTGTCAAAGAAACCTGGCCTTCCATACCACCTCAGCAGTGCCACAAACTGATCCCCTCCATGCCACGCTGAATTGAGGGAGTAATTAAAGCAAAGGGAGCCCCTACCAAGTATTGAGTACAGTAAATGAACATACTTTCCAGAAGGCCAACAATTCACTAAAAATGTTTTTTTATTGGTCTTATGAAGTATTCTAATTTGTTGAGATTAATTGGTGGGTTTTTGTTAAATATGAGCCAAAATCATCACAATTAAAAGAACCAAAGACTTAAACTATTTCAGTCTGTGTGCATTAAACTTATTTAATACACGAGTTTCACAATTTGAGTTGAATTACTGAAATAAATGAACTTTTCCATGCCATTCTAATTTATTGAGATGCACCTGTATATGGCAGTAATATATAGCTATAAAATAATACAGGTTATGAGGCTAGTTAATATAATGTATTAAATTATTATATTATACATATATATAAATATACAGTGGTGGCCAGAATTATTAGAACACATGGCATATTTGAGAGGTTTCAGGTTTCAGTTGTTTTTGTAGAATTGGCCATTACAATACTACTTAAAATGTACATGTATATGTACATGTAAGCTGGTAAATGTATATATTACTGCCATATAGATGTTACTCTGAAACACTAATCTCTGACCAATAATAGAATATCTCATGATTGTTCAACTGCCAAATATTTTATTAAGCTGCTTTGAAACTATATGCATTGTGAAAAGCACTTTATAAAACACATTTAAATTGAATACTAATGATTCTCACCATTAACAAACCATTAACTACATTACACCTTTTTTTTTTAACTGCTTATATCTTGTAATCACTATTAAGACTATTAAGACGTACCAATAAGTACATATCACTGCAGTTTCCAAAATAAATGAACACTTTCACACAAATTTACAGAGTTGCGATTTATAAAGCGTAATTTTCGCACAATTACTTGAAGAATATCATGCTATGACTTCAAAACAATATTAATATGCTGGGAGATTTGAAAACTGATGCTTTTGAACGTTAGCATCGCACACATCCAGCTTCATATCTATGGGTTTTCATAAATGATAAGTTTGTTCGGTAGCTCACGGAGTACGGAGACGGATTTAGGAGACGAGAAGCACCGGTTTGAATCCCATGTAACTACGGTTCGACAAAGCAGTTAAAATCTGCATAAAACGAAGTTGAAATACCACAGTTGCATCTGCTCATGCGTTTTTATATCAGTTTTGCATTTGTTAACACTATCGGGTCCGTGTACCTTCGGATAATTCGTTTTTTGATTTAATATTGAAATCTGAAAAATGAAAAAAAACGCCACCTTTTCGTTTTCATTTGTTCAAACAAAACGAAAAATCAAGAATTCGGCTTCATTTTTCGTTTTTACTTTCAGGGACAGAAAAGGGATAAACTACTTGAATATTCGATCTCTACAAGTGGGCGGAGTGAAACGCCCCTCTCCGCTGATTGGTCTACCAAACATTACAACATAATAATAGTCATAAAACATAATAAAAGTCCTCCGCTACTATGTATTCTTAAAGTGTTTATTTCTACTACATTTGATCTCTTTCTTCAACAAACAGCCAGATTAAGGAATGGCTTGACACAAACAATACCGAGGCAGAGCCTAGACAGAGATTTCTTTTGTGTAGGCTTAAATTCTGCAACCTACCCCTGAAATCTCATAAATATTAATTTAATTCGTACCTGCACACACAACTACCTACTAGCCTACATCTTTGGCACGGCCGCCTGATTTATTATAGCTAACCACCCTGCTGAAAAAAACAATAGAACCCTGCCCAAAACACAATAGAAAATGTAATGGATTTAATGGTTATGATGGGAATTGTATTGGTGTTAATGGAAACTATAGTGGTGTCTACTGGTATGTGATAGATTCTATTGGTGGGATGTTAAATCCTATTGAAAATGCCCAAAACACACTACAAAAAGGAATTTTGTAATGGTTTTACTGGAAAAAGCTAATGGTTCATAATGGTATTTTAATGTAAACCACTGGAATTTCTGTGATGGTTTCTAATGGGCTTCTATTGTTTTTTTTTTTTTTTAGTAGGGCACCTATTAAAATCTGTGTGGCAAAACTGCGCAACGTATGGGAAGCCAAACAACCCAAAAGTGGGAGAAACAGTGCGATATTAAAGAGTTTGCGCCATGTGTCCTGTCATAGGCTCAATGGACCGAGCGGCACGACCGACTCTACAGCGCAGGGAGGACGTGTTTGCTAGCGCCACCGAACTGACAGCGCAGCGAACATAAGAAGTTCGTATTTTCCTGCACGTTAACATAATGAAGATCAGTATTAAGTTAATAACCCTAAAATAAATGCAGTGCAAAATTCAAAATACATCATATTGAATTTACATACAATTTACAATTTTGAAAAGAGTTTGTTTTTAAATCAATTAATTAAATTTTATTTATTTATTTATTTAAAATGTAGCGTAGAAAACCCTGACAAACGTAGCCATTATATAAAATTGCACTGTTAAAGTTAAAGAACATTACCTTGGATGTTCCTGGTCTTTAGAGACCAAAAAAATAAAATAAAAAATTCCTGGACCACAAAAAGCAAGGGTATGTTTGCAGCAATAGCCAACATTGTATGGGTCAAAATTGTCAATTTTTTCTTTTATTCCAAAAATCATTAGGATATTACTGTAAGTAAAGATCATCCATGAAGATATTTTGTAAATCCCCAAATAAATCAAAACTTAATTTTGATTAGTAATATATGCTAAGAACTTCATTTGGACAAAAGCGATTTTCTCAATATTTAGATTTTTTTTTTTTTTTTTTGCACCATCAGATTCCAGATTTTCAAATTCAATTTTTTGGTTGTTTGGCTTCCCATACAACGCACTGCAGCGCGGAGATTGTATTAGCGCAGACCACTATAAATGTATTTATTCGTGTTAAAACCATGGCTAATTTTAGTAAGGGAACATGGAAACTCAGAGAGAATATTAGATGCGTTGATGGTGGTGAAATTATTACCGACATTAAAACACGTTATTAACATCAACAGCCGGAGTGCTGATGTCTTTTCAGGGCATAGCTGTCCGTCAATTATGATAATTTGCATTTAGCCGCAAACATGAGGTGTGAGCACCGAGTTCACCTTCAAATCATGACGTCAAATTCACATTTCACTAAAACAGCACCATGGAGGAACAAATAGTCCCATGCCAGTGGGATAACAATATGATTTGCTATAAAGTGCTCTGTGAATAAAACTCAAAATAGAAAAATAGCTAATAGATGTGATGTGAAGGTAAATTACACAAAGTCATATCTTGTCATATCTGTCATATTATTTAGGTTCCTCCATTGTCCAAAACGTAGCGTATTGTCTAAAACAAAAGTTATGACTCTGTGTACGTTCACATACATTGATACTGGTCTGCGCTTCACTACAATACATTTTCCCGCGCTGCAGTGCGTCGCGCGGCTTTGCCACACAAATTTTGATAGGTGGCTATATAATAAAACAGGCGGTGTGCCAGAGGACTGAAAGGTTCTGCCTCGGTACGGTTTGTGTCAAGCCATTGGTTAATCTGGCTGTTTGATGAAGAGAAAGAGACCAAATGTAGCAGAAATAAACATGTTAAGAATCTGTAGAAGCAGAGGACTATTATTATTATTTTTAAGGACTATTATTATGTTGTAATGTTTGGTTGACCAATCAGCGGAGAGGGGCGTTTCACTCCGCCCACTTGTAGAGATCGAATATTCAAGTAGTTTATCCCTTTTCTGTCCCTGAACGTAAAACGAAAACTGAAGCCGAATTCTTGATTTTTCGCTTTGTTTGAACAAATGAAAACGAAAAATGTGGCGTTTTTTTCATTTTTCAGATTTCAATATTAAATAAAAAAACGAATTATCCGAAGGTACACGGACCGTATCTGGGTCCGTGTACGTTTTGATCATTTGTTTTTCAATTTGAAATTAAATAAGCAGAAACCAGAAAACGGTAGTTTTTTTCGTTTTTTTTTTCATTTGTTCAAAAAAACGAAAAAAGGAGATTTTGGCTCGATTTTCGTTTTTTTGGTTCACGGGTAGAAAACGGATAAACAACTTCAAAATTCGTTTTCCCCTTGTGGGCGGTCATGACACGCCCCTTTCCGCTGATTGGCCAACCAAACCTGAGCCCGTGACGTCATCCTCAGTTCGTTCAGCAAAATAATAGTCCTCTGCTGCTGTACGGGGCAGGTCCTAGATCGGGCTTTCTTCTGTGCAACCTAACGCGTTTTGCAGAAATATTTATTTCAGAAATTTTAATCAGCACCCAGCCTGTTTTATTTAGCTGTGCATGTTGTTAAATCTGTATGGTAACGCTGCCCTACCCATAGACTGCAGAACAATAAATAGACGTAGGGGGTCCCTACAATATCAGAATTGTTGTGTCTATACATACATTGGAAACGTGCACTAAATTTTCATTATTACAATTTTAACATTTTATACATTTAGCCTACATTTAATCATTTAGCAGACACTTTTATCCAAAAATGGTTTACAAATGAGGGATGTGACAAGTCTGTAATTATAACTGATCATTAATTAATTATTAGTCTATATGATTATTGCAAAGTCACCAAAACTGGCTCATAGCATCAAAACTCCCCAAAATGTCGAAAATTAAAATGATCGTGCATGGCATTCTTTGAAGTATACAGTATGCAGTCATACAAACTCATTAGTGAAATCTCCACCTGGTGGCGCAAACGGACAGCTGCACCATTGCTCAGATTGGAATTTTCATTAGTAAATTAAGATTAAATAATCAAATAAATTGCTGCTGAATTCGACAGTGATACTCTCCATTGAGTTTATTTTCAACCTTTTTTTATTTATTTTTTTTATTAGATATTTCAATGTATTTGGAAATCACATCAAATATTAATTAGGGTAAGCGATTAAAAAGAAGAACAATAGCTTATCTCTCGTTGTTATATAGCCTAACATTGCATGACTGAATACGTATCTTTTTGTATATATTGTTGATGAACTCAAAAACCTGTTCTTATAAGTGATATTATGCTATAGCCTATAGCAACACTAACATAACCCCAGCCTCTTCAAAAAAGGGGACCCCCTATAGCAGTGGTTCTCAAACTTTTTACACCAAGTACAACCTCAGAAAATATTTGGCTCTCCAAGTACCACGATAATGACCAACATTAAAATACAGTAGCGTAGTAGGCCTAATTATTCAGCTACAGCTATGCACAGTTCAAAAACGAGGGTGTTTTATTCCTAATAAGAATATTTATTATTGTCGGCCACTTTAAACATTGTAAAAACAGCTAAATAAAACAGGCTGGGTGCTGATTAAAATTTCTGAAATGAATATTTCTGAAAAACGCGTTAGGTTGCACAGAAGAAAGCCCGATCTAGGACCTGCCCCGTACAGCAGCAGAGGACTATTATTTTGCTGAACGAACTGAGGAAGACGTCACGGGCTCAGGTTTGGTTGGCCAATCGGCGGAAAGGGGCCTGCCATGACCGCCCACAAGGGGAAAACGAATTTTGAAGTTGTTCCGTTTTCTACCCGTGAATAAAAAAAAATATTAAAAAACGAAAATCGAGCCAAAATCTCGTTTTTTGTTTTGTTTTTTTTTTTAACAAATGAAAAAACGAAAAAACGACCGTTTTCTGGTTTCTGCTTATTTCATTTCAAATTGAAAAACAAATGATCAAAACGTACACGGACCCATATTGAACCTGTGTTTTAGCGCCACTCAGTGGACATTTCTATTTGAAACTACGGCGAAACGTGCAGCAAGGTAAGTAAAACGGTGTCGCACAAAAAGTGCGCAGAGGTACGTATTTTTATGAGACCACTATATTGCAGAAATATATTTCCATAAAATTACCTTAGAGTAATTGCTCACAGCTGAGGTATCACTGAGCGCTTAGACAGAACATCACTTTGTATGCTGTTTGTACACTATAATTTTTAAAATTTAAAAGCAAAGTTGGACGTAAAAAAACAGTTGCTGTCAAATTAACAGCTTTTCACTACAATTTGCAGGTACTATATGAGGCATTCACAGCTAAATGTGTCATTTTATCTCTTTAGTTTGAAAGCATTGCTTTTAAATGAAAGTTGAGGTTAATTTTTGTATAACCTTCAATCAGTGCAGCATCTGTACAGTCACACGCTTTACGAGCAATAATCTTCCAACTGAGTTTGTAAATGTTAGGCTGTTCTTGAGTGTTTGCCAAAAAATGTAAACTGGAATTATAAGTGGAATCTTATGAAATAGCACAGTAACTATTAGTTTCATCTTTATTATTATTATTATTAGACACCAATAAAACCTTACATCTTTAGCAAATTATTATTATTATTTTTGTATTTAAGTTTAACTCTAATTACATTGAGTAATGCATTTTTTTCTGTGGTCAGAATAGTAGCTTAATCTATTAGTTAACATGGTAAATGCTAAAATGAGCAATTCAGACCAAACTGGAGTTTAATACTATTTTAAATTAACCTAACATGACAAAAAGACTAATGTGCACCTCAAATGTCTCTTTCTCTCTCACACACACACACATATAGACTTGTGTGGACACACACCAATGCACCTGTCGGCCTGCAGGTACATTTGACAGGGGGTTAAAATAATTGAACTTCCCCGAACGTGTTTATAAGGGATGACAGATTATTGGTTGTCTCTGGGCATTCTGGCCTAATTAAAGAAGACACCGCAGTGAAAGGGCAGCGGCGTGGCAGGTCTGACTCCAAACAGATGCTGCAATGAGATATGAAGGTGAGCTTCCCTCAGACACCTTCCTAAACCTGTAACACTGTCAGCCCCAGCGGCTTCTGCTGGCCATGAGCCTGCAAATGAACACCCAGCTCAGCGGGTTCTCTCTCACATGCAATTTAGACACAAACCACTGGATTTTTGGGCTACTGCATTCTGACCATAATCAGGTTGAACTTGCTTTTATATACTAGAAATTCTATACTATATCTGATATTAGTTGACTGTGTTTTCAGGTATTAATTTTGATGTATTATTTAATTATTACCAGTTTGATTTAGAGGTTTTCTTATTGACATCAAATGTTTAGTCATTTGATATGCTTAGTATTTACTAGATCAAATAACAAAAAAAAAAAAAAAAGGTTTCTGGAGACTATGTTTAATTTATTAGTTATTTAATAAATTAGTTATTTTTCTTATTATGACTTACATTGTTCCTTATTGACATCAAATGCTTGGTCATTTGTTTTGTTCAATGTTTACTAGATCCACTTTAATCCAATTAATTAATGAAAAAGTATGTTTATTTCTGCAGATCGTTTTGAATTAATTAGTTATGTAATATTAGTTTGCAATATCATGACTTACATCTTTCCTATCAGTATTTGGACATTTGATATTTTAGATCCAATTTAATCCAAATAAATAATGAAAAATTCATAATTATTTCAACATATTATGTTGAATTAATTACAGTTGTGCTATTTAGATACCTTAATATCTTAATCCACACACAATTTTGTCTTTGTTTACAATTTTTGAAAGTCATCTTCAAAAAGGTTTTTTAAAAATCCACTCAGGTCAAAGTAAAAAAAAAAAATATATATATATATATATATATATGTGTGTGTGTGTGTGTGTGTGTGTGTGTGTGTGTGAATGAGTAATTAGTAATCAGCACAGGAAAGCTTGGTTCTTTGGAAGTTGTTTTAAGTTTTTTGTATTATTATTTTATCTCCCTGAGACTTCAAAACACAGAACAATTTCACTGGAATGGTCCAATTAAAAAGCACAATTTCTTCTTGAGCAGACCACCTACAGTCGGGCAGGTAATTATGGTAATTTTGAATTAAATATTCATTTGAACAATCAGAACTGTAAAGGTTGTGTCGATGGGTGGGATAAGACCTGATATAGTCACTGTCATCAAAAGAGCAACCTTTTGTTGCAATCGTGAAATCATATTCACTCTCTCTTCTTATGTATCCTATGTTTTTTCTTTCATTTTCTTACCCTCATGCCAATTACTAATTATCCCCCCTAATACCCACCCACCACATCAAACACTAAGAGGAGCTTTGACAAATACATGGCAACCACAAGCATTTACTAGACTCATTATGTTTAAATATTGCCAGAACAGCGAAGGTGGCCCAGCATGGCCCAATCTCTCCTCAAGAAAGAGCACATTTTTGCTGTTGCCTTGACAACATCAGGTAAGCCTAGCTTGAGAGGACCTAAGAGTTTTGTTAAGGGAATTTCCAAATGCATTCATTTCCCAGCAGGTCTGATACGCATGAAATCAAGGCCCTGTAGCACAGTGGCAGGTGTTCATTTCAACAGGGGATGATTCAAATCTTTTTGCTTGTGAGAGAATCATGAATGATCAACATATGCAGTCAGGGACAATTCCAGTGTCTCTTGATGACTGTGAGCATTAACGAAAACAGAGGAAATTGACGAAATCTGGCTGTGTTTGCTGAACACTACACTGTAAAAAATTTCCACCTATTTCAACTTAAAAACTTAAGTTTTGTGGCTGCCTTAAATCTTTAAGTATAAACAAATTACAAATACCAGTCATTTCAACTCACTTTGTAAAATCCTGACTGGCACTGAACTGCTCTCTGTAAGCTGATTGGACTTTTCAGTATTAGTTGTTTCAACTAATCATGTCAAGTAAAAAAAAAAAAAGTAATCACTTGTGATTCACAATGGTGACCATATAAAAACAACAACAACAAAAAAAACAATCATGCTGCAATGCATGCTGGGATCCATGGATGAGTTTTGTACTATGCTAGTACCCAGCATGCATTGCAGCATGAATTTTCTTTTTTTTTCTTGTTTTATAATGGTCACCATTGTTGAGGTTCATAAGCTGATTCTTGATGTCTATGTGAGTCTAGCTACTTCCATAGATTAAATTTTTTTGTGGACAAACTGTTTAGAAAGTCCTTTATATTAACTGACTGTCACAGAACCACTGGCTCTTAGAATCACTCCTACTATAATCAATACAACATCCATTTAATCAGAGATTAGACACACAATGAGATCAGTTCGCTAACAGATGATTGTCATTATAAACATATAACAACCAACTACTGATCATTTTCTCTGGGCTTTTGAGTTGTAACAAATATGTTTGAGGAACACATGATTACAACAACCAGAGAAAAAGAGGAGGGGAAAAAAAAAACTAAAACAGAAGTCAAGGGTCAAGAGCCCAACTAAAGCAGACACTGATCTCTAACATGGTTACTTCAATTGAAACAATAAATCAACATCTAAACCTTAGTTAATTCTCAATAAGATCTTCTGTAGATGTCTGACAGAAATAAAGTCAGTCTGGTTATTAATAAGTGGAGCTGGTGATGCTGTTTGTGGGGTTGTTTACTCAGATCTTGAGAGATTTAATGTATTTTATTTCAGTTGATTTCATCTAAGGCTGTGACTAAAGTTAGTTGTTCTTGTGTTTCTTTTCTTCAGTGATTATGTTTGTTAACAGCAAGTGTTCATCACTAATGCTCAATTATTACTCAATTAATCACTTAATTGAAATGTATATCTTATTTTAGTGAATTCAACTGAAATAAGTTCAGAGCACTCATAATTGTTAGTTTTAAAAACTTAAATGGTTTAAGGCAATAAGTTTACTCAAAAAGTTTGAGTTAACCTAACTTGTCGGGTTTTACAGTGCACAAAAATAAGTCGAGCAAACTTTTAAGTTGGCTCAACTTTTTATTTTTTTTACAGTGTGCCAGTAAGTTAGAACTTAAAATGTTAAGTTCACTGAATTAAATTGGTCTCCTTGAATTTCAATAACATTAAACTGACTTAAAAAATCAAGTTGAATCTAGCATAACTTACAAAAAAAAGTTGAAATTGCTTAAATTATTTTTATGAGTTAAAGTAACTTTAAAACATAAGTTGTCATGACTTTTTCATCATATCATTTTTTACAGTGTACAAGCCACAGCAGATACATTTTCTTCTGGAAAACTCCATCCCTAACATTTAAGCTACAGACATAATCAATAAAATGACAGCAAAATGGACAAGAAATCCCACAGGATTGCACTGAAAATGGGCACAAAATACACACAGTGATCAGAATAGCAACAACAAAAAACACCCTCACAACCCCTATAGCAATGCCATATTGACTATATAGAACCAGTGTTGTTGTTATACTATAATACTAACACTAAAGATGTATTTATTTTTTTTTTTTAATTGGTAATTGAAATATAGCTGAAAAAGCAAAAATTTATGATATGATAATAGTTGCTCAGTGGGTTAATTAATGCTTTATTAACACATATTCCTGCTGTAATTCATGATTAAGTCAGGTAGTTATAAAACATTTAGTAGTTGCCAGCCATCTATTTGTGTGAGCTCATCTAAAGTGTGGACTATTCATACCTTTTAAAGCATTTACAATGCTCATTTATCTTCCAAACAGAAAAGTTAAATTTGGCGTTATCGCTCTCACTCTCTCATACTGGTCACTGGAAGTTCAACATGGCACCTCATGGCAAAGAACTCTCTGAGGATCTGAAAAAAAAAAAAAAATGTTGCTCTACATAAAGATGGCGTAGGCTATAAGAAGATTGCCAAGACCCTGAAACTGAGGGGCATGTATTTTCATAAGTTAATATTAAGTGACTTACATTTTAGGAACACTGTTGTCTGAAATGTAAATGCATAAATGATTGTGCTCTATTTCCTCAACTAAAATAATTCCAAACAAATCACAGCTGAGCCGCTGCATATCTCCAAGCAAACACAGTGCTGTTTCGTTTATGAACGAATCTGTGTTTTTGAACAAATCTAGTGAGTCATAAAGGGAGTCACTTGCTTCGTTCCCAAACGAATCAGTCATTTGAACGAATCGATTGATTGAATGATTGGGACTTGCTGCCACCTACTGGTGATTTCAGTTTAATTTTAAAGGGGACATAACACAATCCCATGTTAATCTTGAGTACCTATTGAGTAGTATTGCATCCTTCATATATCCAAAAAGTCTTTAGTTTTAGCATAAATATAAGGAATGGATTATAGTACCATATTGACCCGAATATAAGACAATGTTTTTTTTTCTTGGAAATACATCTGAAAAAACGTGGTCATCTTATATTCGTGGTCGTCTAGACTTTGACATGTCAATAATACACCCACAACAATATGTGGCGCCAAAAACGCATAAAACGAGTGCGCCATGAAATATGTAATATAATGTGTGCTGTAAAGATCGCCAGTGAAAACAAAAGAAAAAGAAAAGCTTACGGCAGCACTAGTCGTGACTGTCATGTTAGCCTGATGGGACCAAACTTCCTCTGTAAATGATTTTAAAACATAAGACAGTACCCATTTGAAGACTACAATAAGATTTCACTTCTACTGATAATGACATTTTGGTAGGCTTCTATGAGATGGATAGCCTAAATGTTATATAATTCAGATGGGCTACCTGTTATTTTTATGGTATATCAAAAAATGTATATTTTTCAATGTCATTGTTGGTACATTTTACCAGTATTTACCATACTTTCAAAACAAAAATTTAAATAGGAAAACTATGCAGTATGAAAATAATTTAAGAAAAAATGTGTTTTACAGAGATAAAAAAATAAATAAAACAACAACAAGATTTGGTTTTCAAAAAGCCTTTTTCCAAAAGGTACATCTGGAAAGGGGGGTGTCGTCTTATAATCAGGGTCGTATTATATTCGGGACAATACCGTAAATTTACCAACCTGATCTCACAGAATTCCGTGTAATGACCACGGACTTAATTAACCCCCGAATCTGTGGTGGCATCACGGAATCGCCAAAAATTCCGTGATGGGCTCACAGAAGGCATCAGCCGTGGTCCATTGCACGGATTCACTGGTTCAACACCAGCGCTGCATCGGACCACGTAAAAAGAGTGACTCCGATGCAGTTATATTTTGTATATAAATGTATACTTTCACTGGAGTACCTGACCCCACCCCTACCCTAAACCTACCCACTTCTGAACAATAATGATGACGATAAATTTCCCATTATCGCGTCGGCATATTGATGCTAAGGCTTTCCTATTTAAAGTGTTGAACCAGTGGATCCGTGCGTGGAGCACGGCTGATGCCTGTCACTGACTTACATTGGTATCACTTCTGTGAGCCCATCATGGAATTTTCGGCGATTCCGTGATGCCACCATAGATTCGGGGGTTAATTAAGTCCGTGAACATTACACGGAATTCTGTGAGATCAGGTTGAAATTTACGTAGCCTATATCCTTACATCGGCCCAGACTAATGGCCCGCGCAGCCCACATGAGTAAGCCGTAGTGGTTCAAAAACGCTTGCCAATGTCAAAATATTTTAGCCAATCAAATCGAAGGCGGCGGGATAACTGTTTACAAAGCTGATGAGCTGCGAGGCTGAATCCGAGCTGAGGTAAGGTGTAGCCTAAACAGCAAAACATGAGACAAGTTAGCAATATTTGCCAGCTGTTTTCCAAAAATGTTAAACGACAGACATTAATTTCCAGGGATGCTAACAGCCCCTGGAAGGTCAATTCACTATAGAAAAGTGAAAGTTAAAAAAAAACAACTGACGGCTAATGCTGCATTAACAGTGCATATTCTCTCTGAGAAATCAGTGCCTGAAATAAAGCTGCTCTGAATTTTCACTGATGATTGCAGTGTTAATAATTTTAATTATAGGCCTATAATTCATTGTATAAAAACTTTTTAAAAACATTTTCAATGAGGAGTAGCAAGCCTATTTTATTATCCTCATCACAGCGCATCATTCGCTATGGACACATGATATGGAGCGAATTTTGTGTCAATATTCATCAAACAAATCCAAATCAATATCCCGCGATCCAACAGAGGATAAGAGGTACGGAGAATGGATCAGTTTTTATAGGGAAAGACTGTCTAGTTAAATGTTTAGCCATGTCACTTCTGATTTTTGAACTAATCAATCATGTTAACAATTTTACAGCACTTGTTGTGAATTTCACTGACACTGTAGTAGGGTTGCTTTTTGAAAACATCTAAATGGTTAATTATAGAGATACTGTAGTAAGACAGAAACTCACCTGTTCCCCACTCATATTGGTCTGAAAAGGTAAAGAGGTGTTTCGGGTCTTGGGAGACTAGCTAAATTGACCGACAGCACCATCTGCTGTTTTTGGAAAAGAAAGTTGCTCAATTGCACGTGTGAGAAAATCTGCCCGCACGCGTGTGAGAAAATCAGCCTGCACGCATTTGTGAGAAAATCAAGCCAAGTTTCCTCATAAAAAGGCAAATGAGTCTCACAGTTGTAACACACAATACATATATTTGTCCATACCTCTGCATTTTCTCTGAAATAGAGTTTTATATTTGCAAATCACTTTGCGTTTGTTTGAAAGTCGAGTTTTTCTTTGCAAAGCAGATTGTGTTTATTTGCAAAACACTGGATTTGTTTGATGAATATTGGCACAAAATTCGCTCCATAATATTATACCATGCAAATCATTCAATAAATTAGAATGTCGTGGAAAAGTTTATTTATTTCAGTAATTTAACTCAAATTGTGAAACTCGTGTATTAAATAAATTCAGTGCACACAGACTGAAGTAGTTTAAGTCTTTGGTTCTTTTAATTGTGATGATTTCAACAAATTAGAATACTTCATAAGACCAATAAAAAAAAAAAATTAGTGAATTGTTGGCCTTCTGGAAAGGGGCTCCTTTTGCTTTAATTACTGCCTCAATTCGGCGTGACATGGAGGTGATCAGTTTGTGGCACTGCTGAGGTGGTATGGAAGCCCAGGTTTCTTTGACAGTGGCCTTCAGCTCATCTGCATTGTTGGGTCTGGTGTCTCTCATCTTCCTCTTGACAATACCCCATATTCTCTATGGGGTTCAGGTCAGGCGAGTTTGCTGGCCAATCAAGCACAGTACCACCATGGTCATTGAACTAGCTTTTGGTACCTTTGGCAGTGAGGGGAGGTGCCAAGTCCTGCTGGAAAATGAAATCAGCATCTCCATAAAGTTTGTCAGCAGAAGGAAGCATGAAGTGCTCTAAAATCTCCTGGTAGATGGCTGCGTTGACTGTGGACTTCAGAAAACACAGTGGACCAACACCAAAAGATGACATGGCAGCCCAAATCATCACTGACTGTGGAAACTTCACATTGGACTTCAAGCAACATGGATTCTGTGCCTCTCCACTCTTCTTCCAGACTCTGGGACCTTGATTTCCAAATGAAATGCAAAATTTACTTTCATCTGAAAAGAGGACTTTGGACCACTGAGCAACAGTCCAGTTCTTTTTCTCCACAGCCCAGGTAAAATGCTTCTGACGTTGTCTCTGCTTCAGAAGTGGCTTGGTGGCCCTTTTCCTGAAGACGTCTGAGCTCGGTGACTCTTGATGCACTGACTCCAGCTTCAATCCACTCCTTGTGAAGTTCTCACAAGTGTTTGAATCAGCATTGCTTGACAGTATTCTCAAGCTTGCAGTCATCCCTGTTGCTTGTGCACCTTTTCCTACCCAAATTATTCCTTACAGTCAACTTTGCATTTCATATGCTTTGATACAGCACTCTGTAAACAGCCACACCTTTCAGTAATGACCCTCTGTGACTTACCCTCTTTGTGGAGGGCGTCAGTGTTTGTCTTCTGGATCATTGCCAAGTCAGCAGTCTTCTCTATTACTGTGGTTTCAAAGAACAAGAGATACCCGGAATTTATACTTTAGGGATGGTCATTAATTGAAACTCAAATGTAAATATTCTAATATTTAGAGATACTGATTTTTGACTTTCATGAGCTGTAAGCTCTAATCATAAAAAAAAATAAAAAATAAAAAAAACTTTTGAAATGTTTTACTTTACATGCAATGAATCTAAAATATATGAAAGTTGAACTTTTTGAAATAACTTACAAGAAAAAAAAAAAGAAAAGTTTTCACGACATTCTAATTTATTGAGATGCACCTGTACATAAGCGTGATAAAATCTACATCAAATGACAAAAACCATGTTTGAAAACCAAATATTTGAATTGAAATTTAATTATTTAGTTTGCCTCACGTCCCATTCGATTACATGGAGAGGGTGGGGTTTAAAACCTATACTGGATCCAGCCACCTGGGGGCAATCGAAAAGCGATGCGGCACACTTGTATCAAACAATGTGCAAATCCAGCGTCGAACTGGACCTTGTTTATAAAATGGTCGTCAACAAACACACTTGAGAAACTCTGTTGCTGCCCCCGGAAAAACACACTGCATCCACTGTTTACGTAACGCTGGGTTCTTCGGGAAGCTATCTTTCCCTCACAACCAAAAACACACTTCTTTAGAGACATTCTTCACTAGCGAGTCCCTTGCAGTGCAGCCGAATGACGCGCGTTGATGGGCACGCACTTGCTCTCGCTCTGGTCTATGCGTGCATGGGCGTGTTCTTCCGGGAGAAATGCCCATATAAGGAGTTCCACCCTCGTTTACGTCATGTAGAGCCACGATCGAAAAAAAAAATTCTCCGAAACTTGTACGAATCCGGAAGTTAGATTTTTGGCACAGAAATACTCTGTTATATGTCCAAATAGTTTTTTGAAACTTTGTCCATGCTTAGCATGATAATACAACTCTTTAACAGTGTAAACAACTCTTAATGCATGAAACAGCATTGTACCCCCCTTTAAAGTATAAATTGTCTTTTAAATTGTTTAATATTTTTATGTTCAAAACTTTATATTTAAAACATTAATTTCATAACATTGTTATTATGAAATGCTACCTCTGAGTCTTGTCAAAAAGTCTGTAATGCCACATCTGCTCTTCTGTGCCATGCAAATTAATTTTTGATGCTGATTTCATTTGACTAGTGGGTTAACTTATTATTCCTGATTGTATCTTATTATTTTAATTTAATTTATTGTTTAAGTTTATAAATCGAATTTTTTGGCACAAAAGATGGCGTACATTTAATAAAGTTAGAGGCATTACAAATGTTAAAAAAATAAAAACTTTTAAGGAGTCAAATATCGCCTCATACTAAGAAAATTAATTTCTGTCATTCATCAGAAGGTGTTCCTATTTTTTTATTTTTTATATATATTTTTTGTTGGAGCACAAGTGTAAGCGGCAGAGTCCTTAAAGGGATACTCCACCCCAAAATGAAAATTTTGTCATTAATTACTTACCCCCATGTTGTTCCAAACCTGTAAAAGCTTCGGCAATGTTTTTTATACTTTTCTGTGCCTTGACAGTGTAATTTACTTGGCAGTCAATGGGACAGTCACAGACCTCCCGGTTTTCATCCAAAATATCTTAAATTGTGTTCCGAGGACGAATGAAGCTTTTGCGGGTTTGGAACGACATGGGGGTAAGTGATTAATGACAAAATTTTCATTTTGGGATGGAGTATTCCCTTAAGAATGTAATGTTACCTTTTAAAAACTAATTGCAAACGTTTATGCAAAGTGTAAACTATTAAATCTACAGATCATGCAATACTGTACCACTAAATAAGAAGTGTTTTGAAGGCTTGGCTAAACAGGCCAATTACGAGACAATTACTAGTTCAGATTACATTTACATTCAGATTTTTAATTAAATCATTCTTTCATTTCACTAATCAATCCTTTTTTTTTTTTTTTTTTTTATTAAATACAAGGGGTCATTAATGATGCTTACATTATAACGTGCAAATTCACACACAACGTATCTTTAATTTGGCCAGAATTAATATCCAAGAAGGTTTAGAGAAAATGTGAACTAAGTTTAATGTTATTATAGATTATAAAGGGTTTTATAATTAAACACATCCGAATGGTAATCTAAAATTACCATTATTACCCCCATTATTATATTATAGATAGATCTATAGATAGATAGATTTCAGTCTAATAAAGAAGAATTAATATATAGATACAGTATTCAGAACACTGTTTAATTTGAAGAAAAGTTGAAATACTATTAAACACTATGGTAACATTGTTATTCTGTAAGTGTTCTCTGGAGCAAACAGGTGACAGACTGCTTCTCGCAACATCTAGCTCATGCAAAGATCAGTCGTATTTTTCCGTGTGTGTGTGTGTGTGGGTGGATGCCTGTGTGCAATTAGATCTAATGAGCCTTGCATTTCACTGACCTCTGTCACAATCTTGACACTTAGTATTTGATTAAGTGGCCCGCAGAAATGAACTGGGAGCTTGGGACGTTCATCGTTTAGAAAGCATTTCATATGGATGAAAACTTCCAGTCGTCCTCTAGCGAATGACACAATGACACTTTACACAGCAATGCTTGAACAAAAACTTGAACTGCAGAGGCCGCAGGCTTGAAAGGTCTGTACAAAACATTTTCAAGTCTAAGTTCCATAATGCAGCCTCTCAGACTACATGAAAATACATGCTGTATAAAGATTCACAGCACATAATATATACACAAAAATGGCACTGTTTCAGCATCTGCCAAATGCAGAAATATAAATGTAAGGTGTCAGACCTCGTGTCCCTATGTCTTGTGGTTCTCTCCCTCTTGTGCCCATATTTGGTTAGTTCCTGTTCCGGTCCCCGTTTAGGTTATGAGTTTATTAGTCCCCAGCCGTGTGTCTTTAATTATCTAGTTTACTCCTCATTTAGTCCCCTTTCTTAAGCCCTGTGTTTCCCTGTCTTTGGCGTCTAGTCTTGATTGTCCGTGTTTCCTACGTGTTCAGTGTTTGGATCAATAAAGATTGTGTTGAAGAATTCCTCGTCTCCTCGCTTCCCTGGCTCCAACGTATCGTGACGTAAAGCATGTGAAAATACATACGTGACCTGCTCGATAATAAAGAGTGGTTTTGACCCATAAACTTATGCATTGTTTTCTGCATTGATTAAAAAAGTGTCATCTTTCTAAACATATAATTGTTTCCAAAATGTTGAGAAATAATAATTAAAATGGTGGAAGACTGCTTTGTTTTTTTTTTGTTTTGTTTTTTTTGCTGTTGTTAGTGACAAAATTGGGACATATATTCAAATAAACAAAACAATTCAGACACAACAGGCTAAATAAATAAATAAATAATAATAATAAAAAAAATATTATTATTATTATTAATAATATTGTTTTAGCACTTTATGCTCTAGGATATTTTTTTCTGGCTATTGAATTGTGGAAATTGAATGGGTTTCCTAAGTTAAATACCAGGTTTGTTCACATGCTATTTTAATCAGGGCTGTAAAACAATTGAGATTAATAATTAATCCAAAAATAAAAGTTTGTGTTTGCATAATACATGTGTGTACTGTGTATATGTATTATATATAAATATACATGCATGTGTATGTGTATATACATGCATACATACATATTATTTTATTATATTATATTATATATTATTGCAACTTCTGAATCAAAATTATATAATGCATTGCATATACTTCTAGCAGTAGTTCACCCTAAAACGTATTTTTACATTAAAACAATATTTAATGCTTGAATTTCATAATAAAACTGACATAACTGGTTTGGAATGATGGCAACATTTTCATTTTGGAGACTACTTTTCCTTTAAGCAAGAACTAGAACTAGAACATTCTCATGTCACGAGAGAGAAAGAGAGAGAGGGAAGCCACAAACCTGTTGTGTTTTGATTGAATCAGAAGGAGGTTGCAGGAACTGCCGGTCAAATTGCGTGTGTCTGAGAGAGATAACATTGCTGCGAGTGCAGCCCCTTTCAGCTCCTCTCCTGGAGTAAAAAGCAGTTACTGACTGTCTACACCCCACGATGAAAGCCTATAGAGACTGAGTCACCCTTAAAGAAAAGCCGAACACGATACCTCTTTCAAGCACTCTGCAGACATCTGGAGAGGGGCGACATCGCATGAAGTGTCCCGACACAAAGAGAGAGACATCTGTCTACAGGAAGAAACACAAGCTGAGATGATAGAGCTGCGGTTTATTAAACACGGATTCATGGCTTAATGGCAAAAGCCTGTTAAACGAGAGGAATGAACCAATGCGAAGCAAAACAATGAACAAAAAGGCACAGAAATGAAGCTACTCACAGTCTTTTATAATAGTGTTGTTGCTAATAAACTGTTACTTTTAATATATGCAGACAGTCTTTGAAGTGGTGACGCTTAGCCACTTTAAAGCATCTAGTTTAGTTTTGGCACTGCTGTGTGCTGGAATATTGCAAATTGAATTTGACACTGAATGTAAGATGGATAACTAAATACAAACTGTGACTGTAAACATTGTTTAGCTTCCTCATCTACCTGTTTTGATTCACAGTGCTGAAATAAAATGAAATGCATCAATATATGAGGTCTGTGACAGCAAAGGAAGAATCTAAAGTTGATAATAGTCAAATTAGAAAACAGAATGATCAGTTTCACACAAAAGATGAAATGTTTTCTATATTTCTTTCACTCTCTCTCACACTGCCTGTCTATTTCTGTTATTCTCCTTCTCCTTGTCACTTTTGCTTTTCCCTCCCTCTCATTTTTCCTCTCTCATCTTCCATTCTTCTGTTGACTGCCATACATATTTATAATGCATCAAACCTTAAAGAACATACAGTCTCTCCGTTCACAAACTCTGTGTTTATGTGCACATGTATAATGCGCAAGTTGTCATTCTGCTTCAGTATAACACAGAACATGTGATGGCAGCTAAACTCTCCAGTAATATCTATGAAATGACTATCATATACGTCTAATCTCAGAGGTTCGTGAGCAGGCACTGTTCATATTCAATCACAACAGCCGAGTTTCTAAGAGATGAATTATTGGTTCCTTTGTTCCTCTACCTTTCATCCTTTTGTATGTGGATCTCTGTAGTTCCTCTGTGGTTTCGTAAGAATCCACAGCCTTTATAGCATGCCAACAGAAGTTTTGCATCTGTCAAGCACTCAAAGGTTTTTTATTTTTTTATTTATTTTTTTATTTTTATGAATGTACAATAATTCATTATTATGATCCATCGTGACACTCTGCCATCAAATATTTTGTGTAATCATTGGTGTTTGACATTTGTTCTTGACAACAGTTGTTCATCTATGTGCTAGTTTATTGAAGTACTGTCTCATTTCAAAATGAAAAAAAAATAAAAATAAATTAAATTAAATTATGTAGCTAGACAATATAACAGTGCAGTCAGTTGAGCATCACTGCAAAATAGCTGATCATTTTGTCTGGATCTATTGTGCAACAACGACCATTATCCCTTATCATTATCTAGTCAATTCATCCTCAAAAAGGTTTGAACTATGAATATTAAAAATACACTTTCCACACAGGGCATAGCCAAACACTATGCAATATGCTTGACACTGAGTTTGAAAACAACTAACATCACCATTGCCTAAAGCAAACCTACAGTGTGAATTTTCACGGAGGACATGATTGAAATGTCCATTGCCTGAAGGGAATCTGCATATGTGAGCAAACGCATGAAACTTGTGTAGGCTCCCTACATAGGTAATATTCTGATCTCTGGCCCTCAAATCAGTGAAGAGCTTTATTTGATAGTGTGCTCATAAGATCCAAGATTCATAAATGCTGTTCACGACTATGGCAAAAGTAGGAGAGTTTATTTCATGATAATACCTGCCTTTCTGAAAACTGAGATACTAAAACAAAATCACTCACTTTAGACCAGTTGTTTTTCTACACCATTTTAAAAAAAGCATATATGGTTGAAATTTACTGTGTGTTTTTCACACTACTCTTTCATCTAAAAAGATCAAGGAAAATTTGATTTCTCATGATATGACCCCATTAAGTTCAGCAAACACAAAGTGCATTCCAACATAGAGTTGTCTGAGTTTCTTTTGAGATGTATAATCCAGTTTCCATTAGTGATCCTCCACTAAAAGCCATCACTCAAGTGCCGAAATTGGACGTCGTTACACAATGCCTCTCTATTCGACACATTATTCATAGTCCTTATTTAATCCTTTATGAATCTTTTATGAGTCTTGGGTAATGCCCAGAGGCAAACTGATTGTCAAGCATTTTCTCTTTTTCTGTCATCAGCCATTGTTATTGAAAGCAGTCTGAACATGATTTTAAAGGCAAAATGAAATTATATAGAAGGGAAACAATAATTTGAAGGATTGAATTGTTCAAAATAAGAATGTTGCCCAAGTTGTGCAAATACTTGAACACAGATATGGATTTTTAAATAGAAAGAACAGGATCATATTTGAAAGTCCTCTGCATCACCTTATAGAGTTTTGTTAATGGTTTCTGAGGATGAGAACATATCGTTTCTACCAAGTTAATGTGTGCCACAAGGTGGATGTTTTTTTTTCAGCAATAAAATACACAAAGCAAGCTTTTCTTTGCTATCCTAACTGTTAAACATATTAATTAAAAGGAGCAATTGTATGTGCCTCTGTTTGCTCTTCCCTAGTGCCTCCCTCTCCCTCTGTCTGCAATAATGATGATGTCTCCCTGATTCTCACGAGTGCCTTCTCTTTTCCTGTGCTTTTGATCTGCGGTTTCATAGGTCAGGAGGCATGCTAAGAAATCTCAGTTGCAGTGAGGGTCATTTGTCAGACACCAGAGAACATGTGCTCATTACCACAGAACTTCACAGGGACGTGACCCCTAGTGCCGTCCAACGTTTGCCCGAGAGTATACCGGATATGTACTGAAAGCAAGTGTTCCACAACTACAATACCTATGAATGAGCTGAGTGTGAAGACAGAAGTATATTTTGAAAGCTCAATGTAGCATATGCACAGATTAAGAAGGATTTAATTATTATTATTATTTTTTTTTTTAAATTTAAACTCACTGATCAATGATCCAGTTAGTTCACTGCATGAAGGAAAATATTATACTGTAGGTGAACAGTGTTTGGTCTGTTTCTCCCACAATGTGGTGAATGGTTTCAGAAGACTTGGAATATAGCGCATTAGATGACAATGTTCCAATACTTATGGATTTTGAGTTTCAGAGATACACTTGAACAGTCTCTGAAAACCAGAGATTGGTTTTGATAAAAGGTCTTGTTGGACTGGTACATTTTGGTCTATTTCTCCCACAAATTATTGAATGGTTTCAGAAGACATATATTGCATTAGTTGTAAGGAGTAGTTTTATGAGACTTTATGGTACTTTTGTGTGTTTTTTTGAACCTAGAAACTGTATGTCCTCATTTATTTAATACATGGAAAAAGAGGTAACACTTTATTTTAGGGTCTCTTAATTAGTTGCTTATTAGCATGCATATTACTAGAATATTAGCCATTTATTAGTAGTAATTAAGCACATATTAATGCCTTATTCTACATGACCTTATTCTACATCCCTAATCCTACCCAATACCTAAATTTAACAACTACCGCACTAACTATTAATAAGCACTAGTCAAGAGAATCTAAAATAAAGTGTTACCAAAAGTTTCATCACGAAATAGTAGTGTGAAATGCTGGCACTCTGTTACACACTTACATTTTTGATGCAAGCTGGCTCGGAGTCGGCACTATCACATTTCTGCTTTGATACTTCTTGTCAGAACACAGCACAGTGTTTGGTTCCTCCGCAGTTCTCCGGCTCTGTTCCATTCTCTCAGGGAAAAGAGGGTCCTGTTACACAGTACTAGTGCTTAGATGCTGGGGGGCTAACTGCTCTGCCATTACCTAGCAGGATATTGAGCTGGATTCAGACCAGCGATGTGCACTCTGGCATGACACATGCAACACACCACTTACAATTTTCTGCATCACAACAAAGACCTATGGGTTTGTACATCAGCATCTTGGTGACTAAGTCTTGTCTGATGGCTGTGACCTACTCTGAGAGGTTTGTAAAAGCTGGAGGGAACAATCCATTATAGCATTCCTGTTCATCACGAATGGCAGCTTCCTGGCTGACGCATGCAGACCTGGATATATGTAACAGTGTTGGGTCCAAGTCCACCTTGTCGAGTCCTAGTTTTTAATCAATTGAGTTTAAGTGGGAGACGTTTATTAATGTCTTTTTTTAATATTAATTTTATGTTGTTACTTCTATATATTACACATGACATGGAGTCGTCTGTACTCTGAAAAATTTCTGCATCCAAAATATCCAAGTCCACCAGAGTCTGTCCAAGTTCATTCACAGCTGCAGTCTGAGACCGAGTCCAAGTCCAAGTCCGAGTACCAAACTCTGATATGTCACCTTTTTGTTTTGTTGGCAATGAGACTTTTTTATTTATTTATATAGCTGTAATCGCTAATTGTATTTTTTTTTTTTTTCCTGAAATCATTGGGGGAATTTACAGTAAAGTGCCCATATATATGGCTATATTATGGTTAAAATAAATGAATAAATAAAAACAATAACAAAGTCACAATATGAGTCAATCCATGTTACAAATAAGGTGAATGCATATGTTGTTGTTTTTTTCCCCATTGGCAGATTAGAGATGTGATATATTGAAAGCATTTTAAGTGAAAAGGTTCAGCAGGTTTGCTTAATCCTTAATCGTTTCTTCTCCTGTCTTTTTCCTCCTGACCTTTTCACAATCCAGGGTGTGTAATCCAAATATGTTTTTTTTTTACAGATAAATATATATATATATATATATATATATATATATATATATATATATATATATATATATATAATTATTATTATTATTGTTATTATTATTATTTTTTAAAATCCTCTCTAGCTGAACCATTTGGGCAGCAGCCATTTGTACATCATAGGGCAGAAATAAATCTGTCACTACAGCCCTCCAGTACATCAAGGAATTTGGTCAAGTCACTTAGTTTGATCTTTTGATTATTATTTTCCCTATATATATTTATACTTTTATTCTGCAATGACATAATAACAGTAAAGATGTAATGTTACAAAGTTGTCATTCATTTTTTTTTTTTTAACCACGTACACTGTATTGTATTTATACACACACACACACACACACACACCACTTGTATATTTGTATATTTACAGTAATAGAGTCCTGTTCATTGTGCTATCCAGGTGTTTCGGGCTCTATAGCATGCATTTCAGAATGAATAAATTATTATACTATTTTCTTGTGTATTTTTGTTTTTGTTCTCACTTTTAGATGCTTCATTTGCTCAGAGTTCAGATTTAATTTTTTATCTAAAATTGTATATTAATTGTCACCACCATTACTTTTTTTTGACCTCAGTTTTGCAAGTAACAATCTCATACTCAGCTTACCATAATAAGCATGACAAGCACCCTTAATTGTTGCAATTTTTTCATGAAGACAAAGATGTGACTTCCCTGTAAGCCAGTTGGCAGCAAGCTAGTAAAAGTTTCCACATTGAGGATCAAGGTTAACGGTTCTCCTCTTTTGGCCTAATACACTCAAATCATCTTCTTCTGTTCTGTCCTTTATGCTTCAACACACATTGCTTTAAAAATGTTAAACATTTTAGAGATTCAATGGTTAGTCTTCTGGACTGTAACATGCAGCTTGAGAGTCTCCCAGTGGATTTCGACTCCTTAAAATAATGGAGGCTTCAGCAGACAGACGGCCACATTGGGACTAACCGTATATGTAGTGTTGCAACACCAAATGCTATATTAATGGACTATATGAATAACTTTATGGCAAACTGTTATCAAAATTCAACTTAAAGGGAATTGTCAGCAAATACTGTCTGAACATCTGAACAATGCTGGGAGAAATGGCATGAGCTAACAATGAGAACACTGCACCATAAACTCTTAAATATAAAGGTTATAAAAAGGGACAATGTCACAGAAAAACAATTTTGTGGAACCTTTCAATGAACAGTTGAAGAGATTTTTATTTATTTTTTTCTTACTGTGAAGAACGTTTTAATAATCTCAAGGACCTTTTCTACCATAAAGGCTTTTTTTTTTTTTGGCAATGAAAATGTTCCATAGATGTTGAAAGGGTCATTTTGTGTCAACTCCACCAAATTACAGAAACTTTGCCAGCTACAAATTTTGACTTTGTTAATATATATATATATATTTTTTTGTTTTTTTCAGGAGAAAGACAAAAGTAAATAGTAATGAAAGCCAAAATTTTAAATATCATGGATGAATATTTACTGAGCAATCCACTTTTAAATGAGGGTCAAAATGACATTTTTCACCTGAGATTTGGAAAATTATTTCATTACATTATTTTATGTTTGCACAGAGACAGGTAGGTCTATTAGCACAATCTGCTAACTTTAGCAATCTTTGTCTCTGCATTATATGTCAATGGAGACATATGGAGAAAAAGAATGAAAACATTTTTCTTTTATTTTTTTTCTCCCTAAAGTTTGAGTATAAAATATAAATTAATGTACTTTTAGATTTTGGATCCTTGTAGATTTTCATTTGTCATATTTTGATATTTTTTACATTTTTAATTTAAGTTTAATTTCCAGATACAGGGATTTTAATGTAGCTCCATGAGTACACTGTTAAATTGTACACATTTGAAGTGGTCAAAAACCAAATGTGAGCCGCTTCACACTGCTACTTTTTTTCTTTTTTTTTTCCATTTTAAACAAGAATGTCTGAAGAACAAATATTGTCATTTCTTCATAGAAATATACATGGCGATAAACAACCTTGATGTTTAAGTGTGTAGGTGAATAAACGGTGACAACAAGGCTAATTTTTGACTAACTGTCAGTATCCTTATCTCACTGATCCATTTATTGCTTGCAGCTGCAAGAAATGAGATGTTTGGTGCCAGCTAAAGTCATCAGCAAAGGACACATCTGGTTGCAGGCTGCCCTCTGGGCTCATAACACCTGGAGGAAGCCTTAGGGCAGCTGTGTCTACTGGCCGAACCTTTACAATGGCCTCTGGTCTATCTGCAGTACTGTACACTACATTATAATTCACCTTCAGTCACAATTACACAGCTCGAGAGTAACCACACAATACTGTAAACACTTTTCAGAATGTCAACTATACTTTGGTCTTAATCTTAAACAGTCGTTTCTCAGCGAGAATAGTAATTTAAGAGTACAAGTTCATATTTGTATGTGTAAAATACATTCGCTGAAGGACTATGGAAGTCGGCTGAAATGAGACATTAATGTGTTTTTCTGCCAGGGGCAGAATGAAAATTAAATTTACATTATGAATATAAGAGCAGGGCTGCATTCAGAAATTTCACTTTTTATTATTACAGGGTCATTATTCACTTCGATGGAAAACTGTTATGTGGATGTTCAGTATGATTCCGAAGTTTTAATTATGACCTCACGGTCTGGGTAATTTAGACATGTGACCTCATTAGCATTCGCAATATTTGTTGGTTCCAGCAAACATACATGTATGTATTTTTAAAAACGGGGTAACAATTTATTTTAAGGTCTTGTAACTAGCTGCTTATTAGAATGCATATTACTAGAATATTAGCCATTTATTAGCAGTAATTAAGCACATATTAATGCCTTATTCTACATGACCTTATTCTACATCCCTAATCCTACTCAATACCTAAACTTAACAACTACCTTACTAACTATTAATAAGCAGCAAATTAGGAATTTATTGAGAGAAAAATCGAAGTTAATAGTGAATACGTGTTCCCTATTCTAAAGTGTTACCAAAAACGGAAATTAACCACTTCTTTACAAGACAAAGCATTATGCTTCCTTTGAGGTTAAAGATAACAAATTTAATGGAACTCATAGGTTGACAGTTTTGATAGTTTTATTAGATGTATAATTGATGGGAGTAATTAAATGTTAAATACCGTACAACACATTAATTTAACACAATTAAAGCCCAGAGCTAATTTAACATCATAACACTTTCATTCTGTGCTGTGTGACTTTTAAATTATCATATGGAGAAATATACACATAAATCAGTAAATGTGTAAAATGTGGTAATCACTTCAACATTGATGATTTTCCACTTATATTTCATACTTGTTGAGCTTTCATCATAATTACATTCATCCATATAAAAGGTGCAAATGACTTTACTTTCATTAGGCCCATCTGGATTTCATTTATACATAATTTTGCCATTAAAACATCTTTCCCAGACAAAGTTTCTCTACCATTTGCTGATAAATTATAGTTTTGCTTTGGGATCAGTTCCTTTGGAAATGTTCTGGCAGTTTCAATTTAACTGCACTATTGGTAAACAGTTGTGTGTGTGTGTGTGTGTGTGTATACATATATATATATATATATATATATATATATATATATATAACAAATATATTTATTTCAACTACCAAATGCGATTTTTAATAGTTTTACTTACAAGTTAGCAATAACACCGCTGATGTTTATATTACAGAAGTTTATATTACAGATTCAGACCCTATTTAAAGGATGATAAACTTAAATGCTCAGACTTTTAAATGCCATCTTGAAGGTAATCTTTGCTTTACAGAACCTTTTTCAACATCAAAACGGCAAGTTTGCACACTCCCGCTAAGAGCATTTCAGTGTTTTACCTTAGGTTCTTCCATTCTTTGGAGGTATTTAAACCTTTGTGACGTTCAGCATTCAAAACACGCATCCCCACCCCAACAGCGACGAGAGAGAAGAGACACAAAGTGTCTTATTGCCCTCAAGTTGCTGCTAAAATGGATTGCACTGCCCAAGTACCATCATGCAACTATTTACAAGGACGTGGAAAACATTCTAAAGAACATCTTAACAGCTCGAGGTAGATACATATTTGAGTGACTGACATTAATGGGAGGTGTTCCACATGATGCTGTCACTCAAACGTGCTCTTTTTCCCTGCCACTTCAGCTGTATGTTGCACGTTAAACGGCGTTAAGTGCCGTCAGCAAGGTGCAAATGCATGTTAAAGAACTGCCCCATCGTGCTGATGAGGTTCTTAATGCAGATCGGGCACGACACTTGACTCTGGCCCCTGGATGTTTTCCAGTGCATTATCAGCCTTATTCACTGTTCCAAACACTGTGTCTACATTAACCTTGGAATGGAAGGAGTCATCCAAGCATATCAGGAGCAGCAGTGGGTAGGAGATAGTGGAACAAAATGGCTTCTGCATTCAGAAACTCATGCAAATCAAGCCTGTATGTATTCATAATCAAATTCCCTCCAGGTAAGGATTATTAAAAGGGACGAAACCCAAGCCATAAGGTAGTTAAATATGTGATTTGTATGTTTGTCCTTTCTTTTAATTTATTTACAAAATGTATTGTGCATACAATGGCTTCCAAAAAAATAAAAAATTTTATTAAATTAATTTGCTTCCAACAGCGCTTAAAGGGAGTAGCATCATATATATAGTGGGCAGAGCGTCACATTATTTAAAGGGGAAGTTAACACGTCAATGAGTAATAAAAGAACTACTAGCTGCATTCTGATTGCTTTTATGTCACTGATCAGGCTTTTATAGGCCTATGTATTTTGGGGTAACAAAGGCTTTTATAGGTTTGACTGAAATAATATTGCAATAACTGACACAACAACAACAAAACAATTGAACAAAAAAAAAAAACAGATAAAGTCAAAAAGTAGCCATTGATAATATCTAAACATGTATCCAAATCCAAATGTAATACAATTTATTTATGCGTGATGACAATTTCTTAGCAACTAGGGATTTTTACATACCCAGGTGAAAAAGAAATATATTTAAATTGTGCTTTTTCAGACACACTTAATATATTTATATTATACTATACTAAGTGCATATTAAATGTATTATTTTGAAACAACTTTAAGTATATTAAGTGTATTTCAAGATATGTTTAAGTTCAATTTTAATCTATTTGTAATATATTTAATATACTGAAATTGTGTTAAATTGGAACCACTTTAAGTATATTTAGTGCAATTTAAGTGTATTTCTTAAAATACATTTAAAATGTACTTTTAATACTTCATGAACTACAGGTAGAATATATTTGAAGCATTGTTTTAATGTGCTTCAAGTACATTTCAATTGTATTTCAGCTCATTAGAAATGCATTAGCATTACACTACTAGTATATTATATTATATTTATTAGTATTATATTTTTCAGTATATACACACACATACACTTTGATATGTAGAAAACTTTAATGTATTACATATTGTGTACATTACAAATATTCATAAGTACATTATTCAAATTCATACATTCATAAGTACATTAAAAAAAGTACAGCAGCATATATACTTTGGTGAAAAAAAAACATATTATTAAATGTATTAAAAAAGTACTTGTATTACTACAAACATACTCAAGTACATTTTAAAACATTATACAAAAAACATTATAATAAATGACAAAAAAAAGACAAATGCTATGGAAAAGCTATCTTATCCATTTGTAGAACATTTCAGTTATACCTGTATTACTGAAAAGTTAAGAATTTTACATCAATGAATAAATAAAAATTACAATGCAATTTTCTGAAAAAAAAAAAAAACAATTTACAGAAAAACTAAGTGCAGACGTGAATAGATGTGTGTGCAAAGACTGAAGATGATAAAGTTCAAGCAACAGAATAGGGAGGGATGGAGGGGGTTTTGAGGGTGGACGAGGAGATGCTGTAGGAATGGTGAGAGGCAAAGGTGCGGGATGATGGCAGGATGTGGTGAAGGGATGGTGATGGGAGGATGACGATGATGCCATGGCAGCTTAGATGGAGTTTGGCACATGGCACAGACCCAGAGCATCCCAGTGCTGACAATACATGGCGGAGTCGAGGGAGGGAGTAGCCAAGATGTAGATGGAGGGCCGATGGAGCTGAGCGTCGTCGCAGGTTCCGGAGACCTGGGCACAGCCTAGTCGTCCTGGCATACAATATTTTGCACAAGTGCTTTGCAGCTTTAGAAAAAAAAAAAAAAAAAACAGAAACAAAATTAGATAATGGATTTTTACATGAATGACTGAAAGGAAGCACAAATTAGCCACCTGGAATGGACACATTGCTAACATTTTTCTTCCAAGATTGACCAACTCATCCTCCATTAGGCCTGATTCAAAAATCTCTATAACAGAGGTGACACGATATTAAAATATACTTACTATTCCTTTGCTTGTCTCTGCACTCAGATTTCAGTTTGTCTTCTATAGCAGCTGATCTGAAAAACAACAAATGTTAATATTTCTCACACGCACAAAAAAAGGCAAATGATGATTGATGATTTGTTTTCTATTTAAGAATGACAGAACAATGTACCTGGTCGGAAATATAGTCAAAAACCTTCCCAGCCTCAGCAGTTTCAGATGTACTGTATGCTCTTACAAGCAGCTCTTCTTACAATTTAATCTTTGTTCTTATCTGTAATGAGAAATATATATGAGAAAATAAAGTCAATAAGGTTGTCAAGCTTGAACAAATATAAACACCAATCAACCAACACTACCACAGTTGGGTGATCAGCTCAAGACAAAGTAACTGTATGTTCATAATCATGGTTTTTCAAATATCATTAACCTCATTACAATGAAGCCAAGTTGTTCAGGAAATCAGAAATAAATACACTTCATGTAGCAAATAAAAACTGTTAATGTTGTACATGTTATAATGACTAATTTTATTTAATTTATTTTTTCTGCCAATGCATTTGTCCAAAACACGACTGGTACAGACAAATAACGTTAATTAAATACAAATCTTACCTGAAGTCACAGTGAGGTTCCAACAGCCAGACGCCATACACACCTGTAGAAGCTGGTAAAAATAAGAACATACCGCTTTATGCCATGGTCTGTCTGAATACTGGATTCTGATTGGCTGGCAGGTGTTGATTAAATTCGTTGAACTGCACAGGTAGTTCCAGGTCAGTTTAATCACGTTCTATATTAATGCGCTTCCTATAAAAATTGGTAACCATAGTAACATACAGTTACAGTTGAATAGTAATACAGACGAAAGTAACCGTCATTTTTATCGTTCCGGTCAAATATTGCAGCCCAAATATTATTAACATCTTTAATATGTGAATGCTGGCAAATGACCATGGCATAAACGGGCTAATCAACGGTTAACTGTGCATTAAACGATTTGAATGCACTCCGCCGCGCGTCGGGTGGTTCTTCACCTCCACGTTGTGCATTTAAATCGTTTAATGCACAGCTAGCCGTTGATTATCCCTTACATATTTTATAATTAATTTCATAGTTCCCTTTCAGTTGGGGAACGAATTGGGATCTCGCCAGAGAGACCAATCCACTTCGAGTGTAACTAAACGAGCCAATGGACATTGGCATGCGATCATTGCATCCAGCTGCCGCTGATCACAGCGTGAGTATAAGAGGCAGCGGGTGCACCGCATTAATTCATCCTTTCGCTTCGGAGCCGAGCGGTGGTGAATCACTGCTGCTCTCCTATCCTGCGAGTGAGAAGAGCGAGCGAGTGCGGGCGTTACAGCGCAGCAGCGGTGGTCGCGGTCTCACGGGAGAAGAGGTCGATTCCCGTGAAGACAGTCACACTAGGAGTGTGTGGTGGCCAGCTCCCCTGCGTGCTTCAGCACTTAATAAAGAGCAAATTTCTCTAAAAGAGCAACACGGGTGATTGCGTCTTTTTAAAGATGTCTTATCACCCGTGCGTTTCTGGGTGTGGTCGTTTCCTGGCGCCTCAGGACGGTCACGATCGCTGCCTCACGTGTCTGGGCATTCAGCACGCTGAGGAAGCTTTCGTGGATGGTTCATGTTCTTCTTGTGGGGACATGACCATCTCGGAGTTGCATAATAGACTCCGCTATGTCAAACATGGCGGAGTCCCTCTGCCTCTGCCGCGATCCAGCGTTCGTTCCCGGGGCGGCGCTGTATCCGGTGGAGTCAGAGGTGATCTGAGGGTGACAGTGAGGGCTTCCCCAAGAGGAGTTACTCACCCCTCAAGCACTCCGCAGCCGGTGGAGCTGCCGAAGGAGCGCGCTGGGCCCTCTGCTGGACAGAGTGCACCACGCGTTTCCTTCGGTGCCCCCTCTGACGACCAGATGTCGATCGCTGCATCGGAGGGCGAGTCCTCTCTCTCCGGGGATGACGACCCGGCTGCGGTGCCCCCTTCGGGTGTGGTAGCGTTGTCCGAGCCAGACCCAGAGATGACGGCTATGCTTTCCCGGGCCGCCGAGAATGCCGGGCTCATGTGGAATCCTCCACCGCGTCCCGATCCTTCGAGGCTGGACGAGTGGTTTCTCGGCGGGGGTCGCGCTGATTCTCAGCGCCCCCCTCCGATGCCATTCTTCCCGGAAGTGCATGAGGAGCTCACAAGATCGTGGAAGGCACCTTTCACTGCCCGAAACAAATCCTGTGGCTCCTCCCCCCTCACCACCCTCGATGGTGGAGCCGCTTTGGGGTACGCGGGCATCCCCTCTGTGGAGCGGTCTGTGGCCATGCAGCTATGTCCAACAGCCGCTACCACTCTGCGGGGTGACCCGTGTCTCCCCTCGCGGGCCTGTAAGTATTCGTCAGGTCTAACTGGCAGTGCTTATAGAGCCTGTGGGGAGGCGGCTTCTGCCCTTAACGCCATGGCGTTACTGCAGGTCCACCAGGCCAAAGCCTTGAAAGACCTGCACAAGGGTGGTCATGACCTGGCGGTTCTACATGAGCTGCGTGCTGCGACAGACCTCACGCTTCGAGCGATGAAGGTGACTGCACAGTCTCTGGGTCGTGCGATGTCCACGTTAGTGGTCCAGGAGCGCCATCTCTGGCTGCTGACATGAAGGAGCAGGAGAAGGTACAGTTCCTGAATGCTCCCGTGTCGCAGACCGGCCTTTTCGGCGACACTGTCGAGAGCTTTGCCCAGCAGTTCTCGGCAGCCCAGAAGCAGACTGAGGCGATCAAACACATCATGCGCCGGGGGAAACCTGCTGCTTCCACTCCGGCTGCAGCCCCTCAGCCTGCTCGTTGCCGTGGGTGCCCCCCTTCGGCTGCCCCCGCTCCCGCGCAGCCGCAGCAGCCTTCCACCAGGCAGCGTCGTGGAGCCGGTCGCAGGCAGGACGCCCAGCCCGTCCAGGCCCCCGCCAAACCTGGCGGCAAGCGCAAATGCAAGAGGCCCTGAGACGGGCGACCCAGAGATGGTGGAGACTGCTTGGCGGGAGATGGTGACCGCACCACTCCCTCCCCCGGAGGAGGGCCGGGTGTAGAATCTTTTGTTTCGTTTTGTTTTTGTTCCGCCAAAACATCACTAAAAGAGCGGTTTCCTCAATCTCTGGGTTTCAAGAGGAGGAGAGTGGTGAACCGTGCATCACCGGATCACTTCCCTTCTCCTCTCTCGCCAGCAGGCAGCAGTGGGTTGCACAAGAGCACCCCTCCTGCCCATTCGTGGAACCAGGTAAGGGCGGTAGCACTCGAGTCCCCGCTTCAAGTCGTCACACGCCAGGCTGTCACAAGCCTCAAGCCGGGTTCCTGTGTTTCCTCCCTCACGAGGAGGAATCAGGTGAGTGTTACACTGCACACCCAGACCCCGCCCCCCGCCATCACAGGCCAAGCCGTCACAGGCTCCGGGCCGGGTCCCTGTGTTCCACCTCGCTGCCCCACTGCGGGTATGTCTGTGGCCCCGTTGGTCCCGCTGGTACGGTCTCTCGGAGCCTGGCTAGCGCTCCCCAGTCCGTCTCGGTGGCTCCTGCGGACCATCAGACTCGGCTACGCGATTCAGTTCGCCCGGCGTCCCCCCAAGTTCGGGGGCATCCGGTTCACTTCAGTCAAGGCCGTCGATGCCCCTGTCTTGCGTGCGGAAATTGCAGTCCTGCTGGCGAAGGATGCGATAGAGCCGGTCCCTCCAGCCGATATGAGGTCGTGTTTTTACAGCCCTTACTTCATTGTGCCCAAGAAAAGCGGTGGGTTACGACCGATCTTGGATCTGCGAGTTTTGAACCGTGCACTTCACAAGATGCCATTCAAGATGTTGACGCAGAAACGCATTTTTGGGTGCGTCCGTCCCCTAGATTGGTTTGCAGCAATCGACCTGAAGGACGCGTACTTTCATGTCTCGATTCTCCCGCGACTCAGGCCATTCCTGCGATTCGCGTTCGAGGGTCGGGCATACCAGTACAAGGTCCTGCCCTTCGGGCTGTCCCATTCGCCTCGCGTCTTCACCAAAGTCACAGAGGCGGCCCTTGTTCCCCTGAGAGAACGGGGTGTGCGCATCCTCAACTACCTCGCCGACTGGCTCATACTTGCACAGTCTCGAGAGCAGTTGTGCGCACACAGGGACCTGGTGCTCAGGCACCTCAGCCAGTTGGGTCTTCGGGTCAACTGGGAAAAGAGCAAACTCGTGCCAACGCAGGGGATCTCTTTTCTCGGCATGGAGTTGGATTCGGTCAACCAGACAGCACGCCTCACCCAGGAACGTGCTCAGTCAGTGCTGAACTGCCTCAAGACTTTATCAGGCAGGACGGCGGTCCCACTGAAACTTTTTCAGAGGCTCCTGGGGCATATGGCTGCAGCTGCAGCGATAGTTCCGCTCGGTCTGCTCCATATGAGACCGCTTCAGCACTGGCTCCATGGCCGAGTCCCGAGGTGGGTGTGGAAACGCCGTACTCACCGGGTTCAGATTACACCGGCCTGCCGCAAAACCTTCAGCCCGTGGACAGATCCCTCGTTCCTTCGGGCAAGAGTGCCCTTGGAGCAGGTATCCAGGCATGCTGTCGTATTCACAGATGCCTCGGCCACCGGCTGGGGAGCCACGTACAACGGGCACGCAGTGTCAGGGGTGTGGACGGGTCCCCAACTGCGTTGACATATCAATTGCCTCGAGTTGCTGGCAGTACACCTTGCCTTGAGCCGCCTCAGAGGGCGCCTTCGGGGCAAGGACGTTCTGGTCCGTACGGACAACACTGCGACCGTTGCGTTTACGCTCCCGTCGCATGTCGCAACTCGCCCGCCACCTCCTCCTCTGGAGTCAGAAGCATCTGAGGTCCCTTCGTGCCATCCACATCCCAGGAGTGTTCAATCAGGCGGCCGACGAGCTGTCTCGAGTGGCACTCCCTGGGTAGTGGAGACTCCATCCCCAGGCGGTCCAGCTGATTTGGAGTCGGTTCGGAGTTGCTCAGGTAGACCTGTTTGCATCTCCAGAAACCACCCACTGCCAGTGGTTCTACTCCCTGTCCGAGGCAACTCTCGGCACGGACGCACTGGCACACAGCTGGCCCCTGGGCCTGCGCAAATATGCGTTCCCCCCAGTGAGCCTGCTAGCACAGACACTGTGCAAGATCAGGCAGGACGAGGAGCAAGTCTTGTTAGTGGCTCCATATTGGCCCAACAGGACCTGGTTCCCGGAACTCAGGCTCCTCGCGACAGCCCCTCCCTGGTCGATTCCTCTGAGGAAGGATCTGCTTTTTCAGAGACGGGGCACCCTCTGGCACCCGGGTCCAGACTTGTGGAAACTCCATGTGTGGTCCCTGGACGGGATGCGGAGGTTCTAGGTGATCTGCCCCAGGAGGTAGCTCTCACTATCGCTTCAGCACGTCCACAAGACGGGCCTATGCGCTGAAGTGGAACCTGTTCATCGAATGGTGTTCCTCTCACCGTGAGGACCCCCAGAGATTTTCGATCAGAGCCGTGCAACAAGGGTTGGAGTGTAGGCTGTCCCCCTCCACCCTTAAGGTTTATGTTGCTGCTATTTCCGCTCACCACGACCCCGTAGATGGGAGGTCGGTGGGGAAGCACGATCTGGTTGTCAGGTTTCTTAGGGGGGCCAGGAGGTTAATCCCTCCTAGGCCTCCCTCCCTACCCTCTTGGGATTTGGCATTGGTGCTAAGAGCCCTACAAACTGCTCCCTTCGAGCCTTTGCAGTCAGTCGAGTTGGAGTTTCTCTCTATGAAAACCCTACTCCTGACTGCGTTGGCCTCGATCAAGAGGGTCGGGGACCTGCAGGCATTTTCGGTCGACGAATCATGCCTTGAGTTTGGGCCGGCTGACTCCAGTGCAACACTGAGGCCCCGGCCCGGCTATGTGCCCAAGGTTCCTACCACTCCCTTCAGGGACCAGGTAGTGAACCTGCAAGCGCTGCCCCTGGAGGAGGCAGACCCAGCCCTAGCTTTGCTCTGTCCTGTACGCGCACTGCGACAGTATGTGGATAGAACTCAGAGCTTCAGGACCTCAGAACAGCTCTTTGTCTGTTACGGACACTGGATAATGGATGCCATCACCTTGGCCTATGGAGCACAAGGTGTACCCTGCCCGCTCAGGTTGCGTGCTCACTCCACTAGGGGTGTCGCATCGTCCTGGGCGCTGGCTCGTGGTGCCTCGCTAGCAGATATCTGTAGAGCTGCAGGTTGGGCGACTCCTAACACGTTCGCTAGGTTTTATAGCCTATGTGTCGAACCGGTTTTCTCCTGTGTTCTCACCTCAAACGGGTAGTGGCACTGAGAGGCCCAGCTCAGAGTCGGCTTGCGGTGTTCTTTCACCTAATTCTCCAGAGAGTTCCTTAACCAGGCAAACCCTGTCGAGTCCTCCAGCACTCTGGCGTCCGGATGTGGCGGAGCGTCCGGCGCCAGGCCTTTCAGCCAATGAATTCTTGAAATCTGATGTGAGGCTAGTGCCCATATGAGAGACCCTGCCGGGATCCCATATGTGTATTCCACGGTATGCTTATTAGAGCTGTGTTTCCCTTGGCAGACCACGTTCTGCCATCTCTAATGATGCAGCCTGTGCCATCTCAGAGACTTCCATATGCAATAGGGCCCTACAGGGTTACTTCACATGTCTAAATGCCACTTAACCCCCTCGGGGAGGAGGTGACTCCGCAGTGTGTCTCTTTCAAATGGAAGGGCACGCTTCCCAGTGTTATCCAAGTCCTACTGTCTGGGTTGTCCAAGGAACAACAGTAGTTGACCTTCTCTGTGTAGAGCCCGGTCCTATCGTCTGCCTTATAGGAAGGATCAGGAGGCCTACACAGGGCACTGGAAGGGGCAGCTCCTGTGGCGTTTTGGTAGGGATCCCAATTTGTCGGTCATCCGATGTGACTCAGAGTGACCGACTGAAAGGGAACGTCTCGGTTACGTATGTAACCCTCGTTCCCTGAAGAAGGGAACGGAGACGTCACGTCCCGTCGCCACAGTCGCTGTACCACCGCTGAGCGGCCAGGTCACCGGCTCGGCTCCTCAGCGAAAGCATGAATTAATGCGGTGCACCTGCTGCCTCTTATACTCATGCTGTGATCAGCGGCAGCTGGATGCAATGATCGCATGCCAATGTCCATTGGCTCGTTTAGTTACACTTGAAGTGGATTGGTCTCTTTGGCGAGATCCCAATTCGTCGGTCATCCGACGTGACGTCTCCGTTCCCTTCTTCAGGGAACGAGGGTTACATATACGTAACCGAGACGTTCCCCCAAAACAATTTGAATTATGTCATCACTCACACTTAAGATGCTCCAAACCATCTAAGACTTTCGTTCATCTTCGAAAGAAAAGCGGAGATATTTTAATGAAATCTGAGAGATTTATGTTCCTCCGATAAAAAGATTCATCAAAGATGTTCACGTTTCAAAAAGTTCATCGCAAAAAAACATCGCCAAAGCAACCCATATGAATTGTGTGGATTCCGAGATGGCCCTCACTGCAGAACACAAGATCCAGGGGGTGTGGTTGGATCTAGATCCAACTCCTCCCACCTTACATTTACCTAAACCTACCCGTTTCCACCCCCTGATCCCTAAACCCACCCCTAAACCTACCCATCTCCACCCCCTGGATCTTTTGTTCTGCAGTGAGGGGCTACTGTGGTTTCCTCCAAGCGCCCTTAAGAGACACGATTGCTCTATATAATACTGTTTAAATTTAGACTTATATGCACATTCAACGGACATTTGCACGCAGATCATATTTGATTTATGAAGCTCTCTGCTGCGAGCTCATTATCATACGAACCAATCAGAGCCGTTTAATGGCTCTGGAACTAATCAGGGTTTAGTCTGTGTTGTTTGAATCTAAACACAAATAAACGTTTTTATTTTTTTTTTTTTCTCAGATATGATGTTGAAATTTCAGAAATATATATTAGAAAATAAAGGCATCAAGCTTGAACAAATTTATAAACACCTAGCTTATAACAATTAATGTATCATACTGAGCAAGTATATTACTATATTTCTAAAAAGTATAGTAGAAATACTATGTTAATAAATATATTCTTAGTTACACTTTTAAGGAATATACTAAACAAGCATACTCCTTAAAAGTGTAACTAAGAATATATTTATTAACATAGTATTTCTACTATACTTTTTAGAAATATAGTAATAGTGTGCTTGTGTTTAGCATATTTCTTAGAAGTATAACTAAGCATATATTTAATACAAAAGTACTTCTAGTATACTTTTTAGAAATATATTAAAATGCAATTCAATATATTTTTAATGCACTTCAAATAAGCATGTTGGGAATACAAATGTATTATAAACATATTACTTGAATTTCAAGTATATTTTTAATACATTTAATACTACATCTTTTTCACCTGGGTAGAGCTACAGGCATCCATTGGCTATAATGGTATCACAGATAATAAATTGTGCAAAATATTTTATCTTAACTGTCAATTTAAAAATAAATGGGGGGGTGGGGCACTAATAGGAATTTCGCCTAGGGCGTCAAAATGGCTAGAAACGGCCCTGACAACAAGTAAAGCAAATGCTTTATTAATAACACCCCCACGTTGTTTAGTTGAATAAGTTTATGGGACCTCTTCTTGTAATAAAAATGCCTTACTCAATAAAGGGCACCCAACTCAAAGAAAGAACATGGTTTATCTCAACTACACCTTGAACATGGTTTCCTCAGAAACATCAGGAGACATTAGAGTCAATGCTGATGGTAATCCTTCTTGATTATGACTTAATATATCCAATCCAACCCAAACTATAACTTCAGAATGATATAAGGCATCACAGCAACAACAAACTACATAACCAAGAAGACTCACAAAAGCGCTGATTGCATTTTCAGGTGGCGTTAGTTGCCTTGTTTCTCATTCTGAAGGGTTTTGCTGTTCTTTTCGACCATGATCCTAAAGAAGACCTCAAGCTGTTTTAATATTGCTCTCACCTAACGGAATATCTAGGGGCTTGGCAGAACTATAATTTGTTATTGATTCAGTGGTACTATATTCACTAGAGATGCACACTGTGCTCGTAGAGTCTTAAACTAACACATTCCTGCAAAGGACAAGGAAAAGAAAACTATATCGGCACATTTGCACTACGCTAAATCTGCCGCAGTGTTAACGTGTCACATTGAATGAACCACATCTAGCTTTACACAAGTCAGGATGGAATGTGATGTTTTTGTTTAATGGTAAACTAGCACAAATTTGAGTTTGACAGACTAAGTGTGATCGTAACCACCAGACGTTCACAATTAAGTCTCAAAGTTTTCCCCAGAGAAACGCACAACTGCCCACATTTGCCACACAAAGTGAGTGTCGAAAACAAGCAAGTTGAAATTGGTTTCTGGTTCCTTTTCAGTGAACAAACATTTACACTTGAAACATTAGGAGTAGATATTATACATATTTACATGTTTCTCTCTCCGCTAATGATATCAGATTGATGTGCTGTCACTGAAGACGACATTTGTGAATAAGCTAGTAAAACATGCATGTCTCTTTCTATCTATCTCTAATTATCACAGGTGCAGGTGTCTGTGAGCACATTAGTGAATCTTAACACAGAGCGATGCAGGAAGGCCTGAGGGAAATCTGTGACGCTACTGAAGTGAAGGAGGAATGAATAGTAATCGTCATCTTAAACCCATATTACATATGGAAATTGACTCTGTGGTTCGTTTCTCTGTAATTGTGTTTTTCCTATTACTGCATGTGAAGATTCGAGAAGGAAGGGTAAAAGAAGTTATCATTGTTGTTAATTGATTTGCATGTATTCCCATGACACAGAAAGCTTCAATCTGGTTATGAATAGAGACATCACTGCTGCAATGGAGACATAGTGATGCATCACTGCACCAAATGGGGCTATGGGGAAACAGTGAGCTCAAACAATAGTGCTCGATAGTACACAAGCAAAAGATCTATTGATGCTGGCATTGAGATTCGATTGTATTCAAATTCAATGCTTTCCTATTGCCAAGATTTAAGATTTACAAACACATGTGTTGTGCAGTACATCTGCATGTCTCCATATTGGATAACAACTTTTTTTTTTTTTTTAAATCTAAGTCACATCAATTAGTTCTGTGGTAAGTGGATGTTGTTGTTTTGTCATGTCTTGGGTATTGGCTAAATTCTAACATGAAAAACCCCTTTGTTCCTTTAACTAACAAATCACACTGAAAAAAAAAGTTTGCAATTTTTACAGAAAATTACAGTAAAAATGCTACAGCAAAACCTGTTAAGTAACCTTGATTAGGGCCTGTTAAAACATGGATAAATATGTTACCTTACCACTTAATATGTAATTTTACTATAAAATAAGACAGTGACTATTTGCACTAAGTGCAAATAGCGATAGATGTTAATTAGATGCTATTACACTAAGTGAAAATAGAATATTTTCTTAGCGATAGATGCTATTTACACTAAGTGAAAATAGCAGTATTTTTTAACAATATGCTATTTACACTAAGTGCACCTAGCACTGATGGTTGATATGCCGCATTTGTAATGTTGACTACACCAATCACATGTTGGTGGGCAGACTTAATGTTAATAGCCTCTGCCAACAAGACTGGCTATTTGCACTTAATGTAAATAGACACTACAATAAAATAATGCCAAATGTATTGTTTTTGCAAGCAAAAAAATAAAAAATAAAATAAAAAGAAGAAGAAGAATATTCATATAATCCTTAAAACAAAATCATACAAAATTATAAATTATAAATAAATAAATAAATAAATAAAAAAAACAGTAAAAGCACATTCCCAGAAGTCCCTGTGTGGCATCACATATGATCAAATTTTGTTTAAAAGTTTTGTATTATTATTATTAGTAACGTACATTAGCGTGTCCAGGAAATAATTTTGGTGGGAAACAATCACACACTTATATTTAATTACACACACAATTAACGATATGAATAGATATTGATATGAATTTTGCAATTTTGTGGTATTTGTCCTAGTCTAAAACATTCCACAGTTCAATAAAAATACAGAAATTGTTATAATATTAACCATAATTACAAACAATGATGTTTAAAGAAAACTGCAAAACTACCTTCAAGTTGATCCTGTTAGAAATCGTGTCAATACTGTTTAAATAATCAAGTTATAATAAAGTGCCAGAGCTTGACCAAAACTAATTTATTTTTAAACATTTCATTTCATATTCATTTATTTTTTTAAGTGAGCTCAAAACATACTTTGAGTTTTTAAGTAGTCCTTTTTGAATGTAAAAGTACTTTGCCTTGTTCCTGTGAGTCATTTGAATAACTATTAAGTGGAAGTACCTCAGACCAAATGAAGCTATTATGTTTTTGTCAATAAATAATGACTTTTAGCAAACACTGAGTTTTTTTTTAAAACATTTCCCATTAGTTTCACACAATGCAAAGAGGCCTGATTTGAATCAGGTTTTAATCTGTCTGTGTATTATTCAAAGTGGGGAGGTGCTTTTGGCTTATGTTTTGTACCACTTTATAGTGACCATGACAAATGTCCAAATCGTTCTGCGGTTCCACGAAAAGATGGTCGACGCATGTGGGAAAGAGTTTGGACTTTGCTCTGAGGATTTGGGATAGGTGTAGCCTACATAATGTTCAATCTGTCCAGTCTCTAAGCACAGGGATGTAAAAAAGGAAGCACAGTGTCCCATCCCTCTAGCAGAGATCTGCAGTAAGCTTAAAAAAAAGGTTCAGGCTGTGAAAATGTGCCAACCATCCTAAGCCTTGTCTGGTCCTTTTATGTCCTGAAATAATCTCATAAATTTTTAAAAGTTTTAAATGATCAGCACAAGGTCTTAAATGTGGAGATTGTATTTACAATAAAATAATTAATAATCAGAAGAAATTGATTTTTGTAGTGTTGTGTAAACAAGAAAGACCAACCTAAAGGGGTCAGATGAGAACACTGTCCCAGGCCTTGTGATGGAAGAGTCATTAAGGCCCTCTATGTTAGTCTTTTCCAACTTTTTTGGTCCATACTCCCATTCTAATACTGAGGCTTAAACCAGAATCGTGTCTATATTCATATTACATGGGATGTCATTTAGCATGTCACTCCCTTTAATGAGATACCACAGCTTATTTGTCTTTCAGAACTTTAACATTTCTGGGAGCAATCATGGAGAAACTTTACATAAATACCTAACAGCTATTTTTTTTTTTTTTAAATCCATATGGGACATATAACAAAAAGTAAAGTCATTTACAGTTTTTGTATGGTAAAATTTAATTGTCATTTAAGTGTAATGAGTATTAAATATCACCCATGAGACCAAACATTATTTGTACAGATTTTGGCAAATCAGTAACACATGTAAGATTAAGTACATAAAGTGCAAGGGAGGTTTTATTATTTTAGTATTGCAAATTTGCACTGAGATAAAATTGAGAATTACAATCTGAGTTTGTAATTTTATACAGGCATTATTTGACATTGGTTTCCATCCTTGAGAGATGTGATGGAGAACATGACAGAATGTTGAATTATGAAGACATGATTGTGACTGAGACAAGTAAAGAGCAGAAATCCATCTTTGTCTGGAGTCTATGCAAATATAATCCCACAAAAATTTGTATTCCACTGGGTGTACAAATTTGGGATTCAAAATCAAATGTAAACCTGGAAATGAACAAAAGACAAAGAACAAAGAAACACGAAATAACACGAAATATGAAACATTTCAGATTCTGCACTATTTTAGGTCACTAATCAAACATTTGTAATATGGTCATACTGTATGTTTTTGCTTACATTGAAGCTAGATTCTCTTTGCAATATCTCAATTCATGCTGAGGAGCATGATCGTCAGGTTTTACACAAACTTGGAGTTTATGCAGCTCTGCCAAGTGCTTCTGCCATTAAAGCAAAAAGGAATGTTCTAAAATTCACATTATTATTGTTGTTGTTCTTTTTCAATTCAAAAGTTCACGTAAATGACTGTGATGCAAATCATTTAATACAAAATAATAAACCACTTAAATAAAATGAATCATTTACTAGTTTTCTCAGACTTTTGGAGCCCATTGTATATTCTGTTTCAGGTGTCATCAAATGAACAAACCTTTGGTGTTACACACCTCATTAATAATGATAATATACTGACCAATCTAATGCATTTATATACATTTTTGTATTTAATAGCTTTATGTTTCCGTTTAAGTAGCCCCTTGCGTACATGGTTGGGTATCAGTGCTCTATGGTAAAGTCTGCTCTATAGGCCCAATGCAGAGAAAAACACAGAAAGCAGGATCTGCTTTTGACATCCGGCAAATAGAGTATGATGGAATTCTTCATCACATGCTACTGATGTTTGATTTATGACCTTACACAGCAAACAGAATATTGAGGACCCTGCCAAAACTGTTATTTTCACATCATTCAAACCTCCGTTTTCATAAAGCATTGAATCAATAACCAACACTGTGGAAAGTTGTGGATTTTCATTCTCTCCCTCCCTCCTCCCTCTTTCTCTTTTTTTGAAAGTTCTGTGTACCCAAGGGCACAGGAAGGTCTGCTGTACCTTCTGCTTTTGGAATAATGCCTCACTTTTGAAATGCAGTCTGAGTGTGTCTGAGGCGTACCTGTCAGTCACACACCTAAGCACAGAAGTGCAATCTCTACTCTCCTTCTTTACCTCTCCCTCCCCTGTCTTCCTCTTCCTCTCTGCTTCTTTATCATCTCGCATGGATAAAACAAGTACAGAAGTCAAGTCGAGTGAAGCCACAAGAGCTGCTCATCAGTAAGACACATTCCAACATCTCATTTGCAGAGTGTTCACTAATTACCACATCCCTGTCATTTCACTCCCACCATTCCCAGGGAAGAGGAAATGCAGATTATAGGCACTCAAGTCACATATCAACAGATCACAATAATAAATTTGGTAACACTTTAGAATAGGGAACACTTGTTCACTATTAACTACGACTTTTCCCTCAATAAATTCCTAATTTGCTGCTTATTAATAGTTAGTAAGTTAGTTGTTACGTTTAGGTATTGGGTAGGATTAGGGATGTAGAATAAGGTAATGTAGAATAAGGCATTAATATGAGCTTAGTTACTACTAATAAATGGCTAATAGTCCAGTAGTATGCATGCTAATAAGCTAGTTAAGATACCCTAAAATAAAGTGTTACCATAAATTCTTACATTTGGGAGTAAGACAGTGTTGGAAAAGCTGCTGTATAACTGTGATGTCAATCGATAAAAAAAAAAACTAATTAATTGCATATTTTTTTTAATGAAATTAATCACAATTAATCTTACCTAACATTTAAGTTTTTTTAAAGGTGCTGTTTGTAGGATTGACACCGAGTGGTTGAACTAGGTATTGCAGTCCAAATTCAAAATATTGGAGACGGTTTTTTTCACCCGGCCCCTCCTCCTCAGACTTGACGCACACGCAGGTTGCCAGATTAATGACATCAACAAGAACGAGCGCACATGACCATAAATACAATTAAATATGCTGTGTTTTCCACCAACTGGCAACCCGGGGTGCCGAAATACAATTGGGTAAACTGGCAGTGGGCGGGTTTCACAAACTAGACAATCCGGGCCGGGAATGCACATTTTCAAAGGAGAATAACTGACTGTAGCATTGTTTTTCAGATAAACAAGTATGTTAACTTAGTATGTTTCTTAAATATCTGCAAACATATTATGGTATTTTAATGCTTTAGTAGAGTCAGAATCCTACATACAGCACCTTTAAATATACTTTTATATGAATAATTTCCAAATTCAATCTTCAAATTAATGTAGAAACAAAATAAAGACAGTATATTTTTATATTTGTTTAATTTCATCTTTTTTTCTTTTTTTTATGACTGAAGACGAGTATCAATGATACCAATTCTATGTTGTCTCTATGATTTCAACCATTGACTATAATCATTCAACATTACAGTATAATTGAGAGCAATCAATTTGAACATTTATTCTACTTTAAAAAATAACAGCTTCTAATTTAAGGAAACTTAAAACAATCCTCACATAAACCCATTATAATAAATGTTACCTGTGGCCTTCAGCAAATAGGAAATATACAGAAATTGAGTAAAGATATCAAACACTAAGTTCTAATTTAAATATAGATGAATCCTTAAAGCTACAAAAGTTATTGGTTTCCTCTTTTTTTGTTGTTCTTTTGTTCTTTGATTAACAGACATCACAGCAGCTGGGTTATTAGGTTATTTTGGCTGCTTTAAGAGCTGCCGCTGTTGAACATGATGTGGATCTAACACGCATCGTATTTTCTCACAACTAGTTACCTTTTCTGACCCACTTCAGGTCTTGACGTCTCTACTTGAATCGAGTTGAATCGGGTTTGTTACATGAGGTGCTCAAGGACAGTTTTGAAAATCACTGCATTTCAGAGACATATTCTTAAATGTGACACACATATATAAAATGCTTACATTATATATATGCAGAGTTTTAAAACAGCTTTAATCACCTTTTTGGTAACTTCATGACTTAACTGAAGACATAGCATACTTGTAGTTTCATTTGCGCTTTAATATGAAATGTTATACAGTGCACAAAACCGTTTTTACTGACATACGTTTTTACTGACATATGGCCTGACAACATGTCATCTGACCGCAGTTTACTGTACCTTTTCTATGCTCATTTGATTAGCACCTGGCACTGAGGCGAAGTGGAGTGCACATCTGAAAAGTCTCCTGTTTGATGTGGTTATAAAAATGTTCTGCATCTAAATAAACGCAATTCTTGTTAAGAAGAAAAAAAAAAAAGAGAGACAGAAGCAGCAGTTGTGAGTGGGGTGGCCAACCCTAGCTCCACCCCTGCATTAATTGTGCTAAATATTTTTAAAGCGTTAAACTGAAAAAATGAATCGCATATGTTAACATGTTAATTTTGATAGCACTAATTTATATACATATACAGTATATAGCATTAATGCTAGATTATTTTCATCCTGGCATATCTTTATCAAATCATTTTTACAAAACTGCTACATTTTGTAGGAAATATTAGCCTAGATAAACCAACATTGACTAAATAAATCAGACTTCCCAACATCATTTGCGAGTGACAAACATTCTAGGATAGCACTTGTTGTAGCACAAAAACAACAAGGTAAGGCTGTACCCCACTGTACTCTACTTTTTGAAAAAAACAACAAAAAAAAAAACAGCTTTTGACTGGAAATGCTACTCTGAAAATAGATGAACTACTGCCATGCTACTTTTAGTTAGTTGCTCCCCAACACCAGAGTCAGGGGGTGCAAACATTCCCCTACATCATCTTCAAAAATGTGAAGTCTCCTACTTACAGGCACAGCAGGATGTTCTGAATGGCATAATTGACTGCGAGGAGGCGAATGATACAAATCTAATGAGGAAGAAGAAACAAACATATTGTGCAATGTGTGTTTGTGCGTGGGAAGCTGCCATTTTAGTAATGGATGTGTTTATTTGTGGCATAAGCAGGGGAACGTGTTATGCAACTGCGCATAAAATGTGGCGCAGATGTCTGGGCCGAGCATCATGCTTAAATTAAGAGAGGAATCCGATGACAGATATAGGGCTCGGGAAACATGACAGAACCGCACACAAACACAGATATCTGCAAATAGTGTTTATTATTACAATTATTAACAACCACGTCAGTTTTGACAACAGCAGCAAAACTGTCTGGTGTGCGAATGGAGTTGCTCATCATCATGGTGCCTTTCGCCTCAATTGTGCGTTTTTAAACAAAAGCAGTGAAGTGGAAAACAAGAAGGGGAAAGATTTTGAATAATAAGGGCAAATTAGACTCCTGCCTGTGTGCATTTATCTGTAATCAGAGAGAGCTGCAGTGTGGCAGCCGCTCAGGATGTAAGAGTCGCTGCTGATTACGGAGACTGGGGCCACTTAAATGAAAGCTATTGTTTCTCTTTCACAGATCTGCCTTTCTCTTCTAGATCTACCTTAATGTACATCATACTGTAGCACCAGTGTTGGGGTCACATATTATATGTAACATGCATTGTGTAATTTTTTTTTTCCCCAAGTAATGTGTTAACAGCTATCAAATAACAAGTTAATGCATGTTGCACTTAATACTTACAAATACAATTGTTACAATTGCAACACAGTTTCCCGTGAATTATTATTATTATTTTTGCATAAATGCACTTATGGTGCATTGAAATGAAGTGTAACCATTTGTGGTATACATAGTCTATATGTAATTTTTTGCAAATTATGTTTATGAGATAAGGTCAAATGTTTGGAGTCAATGAGACTTTTTTTTTTTTTTTTGACTGAGTAATGACTGCTGAAAATGCAGCTCTGCATCACATGAATAAATTATATTTGACAATATATTAAAGTAGAAAACAGTTATAAATTGTGAAAATTTTACACAATAATGTTTTCTCTTTGTTTTTTATGCAGCCTTGGTTTGATAAGAGAGCTCTTTCAAAAACCTCAAACATTTGAATCATAGATATGAACGATTACTTTTTAAGCTACACTATCCACAGTTTAAATGATATGGGAGGTTATGTACATATAGGCTACAGTGAAATGACATGTTTATTTGCTCAAAATGTAAATAATGTGTATGTCAAGATGAAATCATATGCAAATAGAAATGGAATCACATCTATATAATTTTCCAGGAGATTAAAAACGACAGATAAAAATAGAGCATGACAGAAAATGTATAACCCAGTCCATCAAAGTGATGTTAATGATTATTTGCAGTATAACATGTTCTAAAACAAACTCTAGTAAGTGTTGGGGTTTTTTTTTCTTCCTTCATGGGCATGTAGGTCAGTATTATTCCTAAATGAGATTACTATACCGGATGTTCTGTTATTGCCACCCAAAGCTGCAGAGATTATGTTCGATTAGTGTACCATCCCCCTTTGAATGTGAATCTATAAAAGGCAACATGTTCTTGTCTCAACTTCACATTTAATTAATATCATAAAAATTGATTTGCTTTAGAGAGTCAATAAGGCATGAATGGAACATCTGGGAATGGCTTCCTGAATGACTGTTACAATCGCAATGATTGTGGAAGCATATTAAAAAACGCTAATGAAACAAATCCAAGTATTACTTTCATTATGATTTATTTTGGAGTTCATCCATTGATTGCATTGAGCATGTCTTAACAAAGGCTTTAAGATCCCTGAGTTCTCCAGCACTTAATATGATAATCATGCGGCCTTCAGTTTTCTTTTCTAAAGTTTTTTTTTTTTTCTTTTTTTCTCTGAGTACTTTAGTAGTAGTAGATTAGATTCTAATTTTATGTAAATTATGGGCTGATCCATCCTATTTGCTATAGGCTATATTTAATCCCAGGGGAGACCCTGTGAGATGTTAATATATATTCAGATCATAATTTTCAAAGTGATGCGCTTCACATCCAGTCTCTACTGGAAGCAGGTCCCATGACAAGACAAAGCAATTTCCCTATATTATTCAACAAATAGTGTTCTTATGGTGATCTTTAAATCCCTTTTGCATGACAGAAACAGTGCTTATCAGAGACTTAGCATTTTTAAGAATAATATGAGGAAGGAAGAATCAAAGATATGAAAGACCTGCTCTTTGCATTTTATGACCTCATATTAAATAGTTTGTGACACTGCAGGACAATTTAAACTCCAAAAAGGCTCAAAGAAGCACTGAAAATGTATAGTCTAGATTCTTGATGTTAAAACTCTGAAGACAGCAGTATAAAAGTGCTTTGACAGATAAAGAGGTTTCCAGTCAGGTGCCATTGTTGCTTTAACCTCACTGCTGTCATTAGCTGAAATACAACATCACCATGTAACACACAACAGCCTAATGTGGAGTTCATCTTGAGGCTTCTGACACAACGAAACAAATTGCACACAATGTTTCCACTTGCTCAAAAACAAACAAACAAACAAACAAAAAACAGCTGTAAATGAATCTTTTCACTCTGTAACACTGATTCATGTAAGATTGAAATAAATCTCTTCTGCTCACCAAGACTGCATTTATTTGAACAAAAATGCACTAAAAACAGTAATATTGTGAACTATTATTAAAATGCAAAATGTCTTATTATCCATGCTGAAAACAGCTGTTTTATTTTTTCCTGTTTTATTTATTTATTTTATTTTGATGAATAAAATTTATTGGAAATCAAGTTTTAGCATCACTTTTGGAAATTATGTTTTAGTGTCACTTTTAATGTCTTTAAAAAATAAATAAATAAACTTACCCTATATTTTTGAACAGTATTATAAATAGTTTTAGTTTTTGGGCCCCACTTGTATACTTAAAGGTCCCATGACGTGCTGTTTTTTTGGATGCTTTTATATAGGCCTAGTGGTATAACCCTATAAGTGGTCCCTAGTACTGTATCTGTAGTCTGTTTCCCGAAATTCAGACTTGGTGCAGAATTTCAGCCACTACGAGCCAGTCCCACAATGAGCTTTCCTTAGGACATGCCATTTCTGTGTCTGTAACTTTAAATGCTAATGAGGAGGAGAGAGGCGGGGCAAGGTGGAGGGTGGGTGTGTGGCCTTAATCAGCTTGAGCTACCATGCGCTAATGTTGACAGTGGATGTATTGCAATGGCTCATAGACACACAGTCCTTCAAGCTTTTCAGTTTGACCCAGAATCTGATCCGGATGCAACTCAGCAGCTACAGCAGGACGTCTCCGAATGGTTAGTTTAAAATATTGTGTCTGGATACGGTACTTTAGTTGGTTTGTTTAAGTATGCTGTTACAGTTATTATCATGTAGCTAATGCTAGCCATAGGCTCGGATGAAGGAACTAAAAAAATACTTTGGTGTTCATTTGTACATCCAAACACTGAGCAACTGCCATGCTTCGCTTGTTTGCAAGCCATGATGGCTCTCGAGGAAAAAAAAAAAATTGGCGCTCGCCTCGCACGGTAGTAGCTCATTTTCTCATGGGCGGGCAAAGCAGAGAAAGGGGAGGTAACCTTTTCCCGTATGACGACATAAAGGGAAGATTCCAGATTGGGCCATCTGAGCTTTCATTTTCTCAAAGACGAAGCAGGATACCCAGGGCTCGGTTTACACCTATCGCCATTTCTAGCCACTGGGGGACCATAGGCAGGCTAGCGGAACTCATATTAATGTTAAAAAACCTCACAAAGTTACATTTTCATTCCATGGGACCTTTAACTCATACAGCAATAAATCAAAACATAGTCCAGTTCTCACGTCCAGTTAAATGAAAATGAAAGTGTTTCATTTTTGTGTCATAAACATCATCTCCATGTGTTTGAGTTTTTCAGAATTAATGATAATTGTTAATTGGGTAAAGGGTCTTTCACCATTTAAGATATTGATTTGAAACACCATCAGTCAGCAGCTTAATTTAGCAGTTAATTCATGGAAGTGCTATTGATTTTATATGTCATAGTCTACAAGGCTAAATGTGAGCAAATGCAACTCCAAATGTCCTTTTCACATCCCTGCCAGGAGAACAGACTGAGATTTCCTAGAAATTTTCCAAGGAAATTATAATGCAAAGCTAAATTAAGCAAGCATGTTCTGTAGAGGTGTTTTTAGTGTTTATAATCAATCTGTGATCAATCTGTGACTATTAAGAGTTATTCAAAGTTTTCCTCTGATTGCTTTTATTATAGTTGGCAACTTCATAACATTGCTAAAGTTACTAGATTAGACACTACTACAGATGATGATGAACCTGGAACAGGTAAAGTATTGAACATTTGAGAAAGAAATGAATTAATTCAAATTAATTCAACACTTTAATTAAACATCTCGGTAACACTTTATTTTAGGGTCTCTTAGTTGCTTATTAGCATGCTTATTAATAGAATATTAGCTATTTATTAGTAGTAATTAAGCACATGTTTATGCCTTATTCTACATGATCTTATTCTACATCCCTAATCCTACCCAATACCTAAACTTAACAACTACCGCACTAACTATTAATGAGCAGCAAATTAGGAATTTATTGAGGGAAAAGTCATAGTTAACAGTGAATAAGTCTTCCCTATTCTAAAGTGTTACCAACATCTCTTCAGCTAAAAAAGATGTTTTGAGATTTTGGCAACTAAAAAAAAAAAAAAATACCAACACCTGTTTCATCTCATCACAAACCATCCCAAATGCTTTTCCAATTCTACAAATTTTCAGGAAATAACATCCAAAGAATCTGTTCACATAAAACTGGCAACTTTTTCTTTGTAGGACATTGATTCTTATCGCATCTCTATCAATGATACATGAGGATGTTTCAAATGTTTCATCATTTTATAAACTCCAAAAACAATCAATGTAAGTTCCTGTTGGTCCCTCAGCTACGGATACATGTCCTGGCAGCCTCTCATCTTAGTTGGTGTTTATTTAAGCAGTCCAACAACTCCAGGTGCCCACCACATGCCCATATTTCAAGCTGTCAAGAAAAGCAAGAAGAATGAATGCGGTGGGGCTGTGTATACGGCTTTAGCACGTCAAAACTTGGTGCTACAGGTAGAGCACTGTGCTGTCAAACCACAGCTCTCTGTAGTATTTGCATTTTGGTCAGTTACTATGAAATGGTGTCACATCTCCATGAATATTTTTACAATTCTGTGTATATTAGCAATTATAATGTAGTGCCATTAACATAAATCTCTTTGAGGTACATGCTTTAAAAACTAATAGCGTACACTGTTAAATTTATGTAAACATTTATAGACATAATTAAGAATTGTAAGATTGATGAATAATCATGAAATGAAATTAATCAATTAATCTTCACTGGGAAAACTGCCTCGTTTGATACAAGCAATTAATGGAGGGACAAAAATCTCTCATGTTTCATTAAAAATATCTCCATATGTGTTTTGAAGATTAACCCAAGTCTTATGGGGTTGGAATGACATGAAGGTGAGTGAACTATCTGTTTAAATGTAGTTTAGTAAATGTAATGTACATTACATTTCCAATTATCGGGAGTATATTTAATTACTCTCAATTTGATATTTCATTTAACTAATTGACATTACCTGTATAATGAACACCAAAAGGACAAGATTAGTTTTCAACAAGATGTGGCAGGCAGAGCTTAAAGAACTTTTGAACGTCCATCAATGAAGAAAGATGCTTAATTTGTGGCTAGATGGTTTAGTAAGGGCTAACTGGATTATGCCAAACCCTGATGCCTTATTTGGAACTGGATGCATGTATTTGTCTATGTAAAGCAAGCACCTGAACATCCTGCTCACTGTTCTTTTACGGTTTGATGTTTAATTTGATTTAGTAACATTAAGAGTCATATTTCAGTTATCTCTTATACTCTCCACTGCTTTTTGCTTCAGTCGATTACAGTATCCTTGGCAGACGGTGATGGCCAACACATGGTCACCATCTACAGCTCCAGTGATCTGAGTCCAGAGTCACACAGATAACAGGTGCAGCAGAGTTTGAGTGCTGTATTACCTCCTGACGTGTCAGTCTCAATCAAACCTCTCCGCTCATTCTCTCAGCAGATCTACACCTCAGCCTCAGAAATCTTTCTATGTTATGTCAATCAATCTAGTACCTTATTTATTTATTTTTATTTATTTTTTTGACACCGGCCTCAGTTGATTCACACATATGACAGTCTCTTTATGAAATTGTGAAACAGTATTGGGCTGTTCAACAGCAGACTGATCACAAATGTTATGGAATTTATGATATTGAAAATTATATTTTAAACAACATTTTCTTTTTTCTAAGGCTAAATTTCAGTAATTACAAATTATAATAATCAGCTTAGATGTCATGACAATCAGTTGCATTTTTTCCTGATAATGGAGAAATATTTTTTTAAATAATCATTTTTAGTCCTACAGATAAGATAAAGGGTGTACTTTTATTTCTATAGACTCACAATAACAACAAAATGTTACAAAATATTTAAATTATACAAAAAAATGTGTTTATCGTCAATATTAATAACAAACGTTTCTTGAGAATGATTTCTAAAAGATCATGTGACACTGAAGTCTGAAGTAATGGCTGCTTAAAATCGCTGCTTTGCCATTACAGGAATAAATGACATTTTAAAATGTATTAAAACAGAAACGGTTATTTTAAACTGTAATAATATTAAAAAATATATAACTATATATTTAACATTTTAATGCTTGTGTAAATGATTTAAACCAATACATATTAAACTTTATTTTTTTTTTAATTAACCCATCGGGACATAGTTTAAGAAACATGCTATTATGTCCTTGAGTAAGTGTGTTGTGTAAGTGAAGAGCAGTTGCATGTAGTCAGGCTTGACTGGACAATAGATGTGTCAAGTACAGACAAGATGTTGAAAGGCTACAGGAGAGGCTGTCTACTCAGGGTCACTCACAGCACTCATGTAAAATGCTGAATCAAAACAAATCAGTCAAAATGGAAGCAGCGAGAGTGGCGAACATGTTTAACAAAAGGGACGGAGTCTCTCCTGACCTCACAGCTGGCCAACTAAACAGCATGCAAACATCTAGACCCATCAGGGAGTTGAAGGCCTTGTCATGAAAAGGATTTCAATCGCAAACATGAAACTACACTAAAAGCTTTCTTGTATCAGAAGTGCATGGCCTCTCTGCACCAGCAAAAGTAATTTTCCTCAACGCTGACCCCAAGGGCCGGGTTACAGATGTAAAAGCAGGGTTTAGAATCAGGTTCTTGGCCATCACAGACAGAGGGTTGGAAAATGGTGGCAGTGTGAATGAGCGATTACTGTACTTAGTTCCCTGCCCTGTCATAGTCCTCGGTGTTTGAATTGTGTCAGAGCTCAGGGGAGGGCGAGTGCAATCGTTTAAAGAAATGTTCTGGATTCAGCGTTTACGGTGTTGTTGCACAAGAAATGTCGATGATCAAATTGTCTTTTATTTAAATACATATATACTCTGCATGTTTCAGAGTGAAGCGTGGTACTGTGTGTTTTTTTACACATCGTAGCTTACACAGGTCATGATCCATTTATTTATGTTTTTTCTTTTGAAAAATGCTGCTCCACATGAATTTGGGTCATATAAAATCACCATTTGGAAACTGAACATGTCGCAACAACCTTCCAAACATTTTGATGAGAAGCACGTCAAGGCTGTCAAAAAAAAAAAAAAAAAAACTCTTCCTGTTTCTTGTGGATTTCCACCCAAATAAAAGCTTGATGGTTTTACATTTGAAAATGAAATTACTATAAATATTACTTTTGTAATTTTAAATTACACTGTGAAACAAAATAGTATAAATAAATAAATGAATAAATAATTATTTATTTATATTATTATTATTATTATTTGTCATCATGATATAGCAGCCTATAAATCAAAACATTTTGGCCAAATTGTGCAGCCCTACAAACAAGCACAACAAACCTGAACAAAAGCCTTTTAAAACCCCAATTTATATATATATATATATATATAAAAATGAATCCATTAAACATTAAAATACTTAAAGTCCGCATGAAATCAAAATTTACTTTATTTACTTTACTAGCGCACATTGCTAGTCTTGATGTGAACAATTAATCTGTGGAAGTTAATCCGCTGAAAAAAAATGTTGGTAATCTTTAATCCAAATCTTAACATTTGTTTCCGCTCTGGAATGGCATGCCTTCTCTGATGACGTCAGTTTGACGGCTCGGGCAGAATATCCTTAAACACACCCCTCCAACCAGACAGAGAGGAGGCAAAAAATAAAACAATGCCCTCTATTCAATATTCCGTTTCAACTGGAAATATGTCACTACAATGAAATAAAGTCGGCAGCAACTTCCGGTTCACGTGGACTTTAATAAAACATTAAGATTTGTCTTATTAAACATTCATTTGTTTTAATAATACAGCCACAAGACATAAACAATATGTTAACATGATTTTAGTGTGAAAAACAAAATGTGCGAAACACCTAAAATGACTGTAAAAGTGATTATTTAACAGTGTTTTTTTAGCTTAAATAATTCACAACTTTTAAGAGCATTAATATGCTTCTATAAAATAAGCTTCAAAAAAAGCCCCCATTCACTTTAAAGGGATAGTTGACCCAAAAATGAAAATTCTGTCATCATTTACTCACCCTCAAGTAGTTCCAAACATGTATGAATGTCTTTGTTCTGCTGAACACAAAGGAAGATATTCTAAAGAATGTGGGAAACGGAGTAGTTCTGGGGCACCATTGACTTCCATAGTATTTTTTTTTTTTCCTACTATGGAAGTCAATAGTACCCCAAAACAGCCTGGTTTCAGACTTTCTTCAAAATATCTTCCTTTGTGTTCGGCAGAACAAAGATATTCATACAGGTTTTGAACTACTTGAGGGTGACTAAATGATGACAGAATTTAAATTTTTGGGTGAACTATCCCTTGAATTTAAATTTTTGGGTGAACTATCCCTTTAATTGTAAGTAGCTCACTGTAAACTCTGAAAAAATGTTTAAAGAAAACGAGGGATGAGTTTAAATAATTTTATGATAATCAACATTATGCCACAAATGCTGCTGATTGACACTGCTTCATTTTGCACACACAAAGTCAGCTTCCTTAAATTACAGTGTCTCAAAAGCTACAGTGATTGTCATTTGTAACGTTAGTCCCTGCGAGAAGAACAAAAGCATGCCTAACAAAAACTTTCGTCTGTTCTGGTGTCTCCGTGGAAGCAGTCATCATGTCAAGTCGTGAGAAACAAGTAGCAGTGAAGTTAGGGAAGTATTTGCATTTCACACACAAGTCAGGTCTCATCGTGTTTTGTCTCTCTCTCTCCTGCCCCCTGCCTCACTGGCAATCCCATTCGCCTGAGTGTCTCTCTTTGTGACTTTGATAGAGATAAAAGTAGAAACCCTGCCATCCTTGACATTCTACTGTCACACATCACATCTAAATCAGATTTTCATAAAAAGTTGTGCGATATTACGTGTTTTGCCACGCTGAGCATTTGTCCACATGAATTTGAGAGCACAAGTTTGCACATGTGTTCATTTATGTGAACAAGCACATAAACAAGACTTTCATGGCCTTAGGCGTCAAATACATTAGATTGTCTCATAAATTTCATGCCCCCTGCCTGCTCCTCTCATACCACCCGCCTTGACTGACACCCGGTGTCACTTTGAAGCAGCACATTTTTAGCACGTCACCATAAGAAAGCGGTGGGCGTGCGCTGTCACTTGATGAAGTCGCTGCCGTTTCTTGCCTGGCGAGAATGAAATTGACAGGCAAAACGTCGCAACACAAGGGGAGGTAACACCAGAAGCGAGATGGCATGGACTCAAGCTCATCTAGTAAATCCTATTAATTTACAATGCGCACCTCCTGCCTCTCACCTATTAGATATTCTGATTAAAATCAAGGCTCTGAGCAAGACAGGGCAAGAGAGGATTTGGCGCTCCACCAGGCTGCGAGTTTGAGCCCTGAACCCATCGCTAAAACAGATGCTGGGCATTGTGGGTTCAGTTATTATCTGCCGCTTTATGCAAGTGCACACTGGGGTGTGTGTGTTATCATTCTAGCGCTAGGCAGGAGAGCTATTTACCTCATGGTATTTGTGGACCTGCTGCCACATCTATTTTATGTTCATTTTTTAATCAACGCTTCAAGAGGGAAAACAAGTTTCCTTACAGGTAGTCGGAGCTCTAACTGTGACCTAAAATTAAGGGTTCACTTGCTTCCAACAGAAGAAAGTTTGTTCGGCAGGGTAGTGCCTTCATAGTATGCTCTTAAAGGAATAGTTCACCTAAAAATGAAAATCCTTAGGATTGAAAAACAGCAAACTTTTTAATGTGTGGGACCCCAAAATTTAATGATCGTATCACGGCAGCCAGAACTGGGTAGATTACTTAGACAAAATTACATGACAAAAATTGTAGTTAGTACATTACATGGATTATGCTTTTGCTTTTGACCTACATTAAGTCATTTATCATATTGATTTAAATAGGATAAGCTTGTACCATATTGATATAAAAATGCAAAGAGTAAGAAAATATATTCCATTTGTTGTAATTAACAACATGTAATACATTACGTCAAGGTTTTTCAAACTGGGTTTCATAAATGGGCTTCGTGAGTTAAATGAAAAGCTAATAATTAATGAAATTATAAAAAATTAAAAATTAAAATAAGTCATTTTAGAATAACATCAATTAAAATAGAAAAAAAATGAAATGTTTTCTTTGTTTATCTGCATGTCATGTGACCGTTAACCAACAGAGAACCATGAACATGCAAATGTGATACTTAATTATTAAAATATTTATTTTAAAATCTCAGGGTACTTCAAGTAAATATATAGGTGAAAGACGTTCCAATGACAAAATACATTTGGGAATGCCTGCATTACATGTAAATGAGAAATAATGTGAATTCATGCATTTTAATGTGTCCGAAAGACAAAAACCTTCCAAAGACATAGTAATACATGATTAAACAACCTATGTGGTAATTCAAATAAAAATGTATGTGTGCATCAGTAGTTGAAGCAATGTTCAAACACTTTTTAAACCTGAAATTATTTTTGTATAAATCAAGTGGTCAAATGCTGTGTAGCCACCTACATAGCTTGAATAACATGTAATAATGTAATCAATAAAAAGTAACTGTAATCTGATTCAGAGTATTTTAAAATGTAATGTTTTTACATAATCCTGATTACATGTAATCAGTACAACCCAGCTCTCGTAGCAACCATATGTTTTTACTGATTAAAGATCCATTTACTTTGCGAGGGAAACATTTAATAATCATATCCTCAAGACATGCATCCAAAATGAAGTAACTGGCTTTTATGTTGTGATTGTATTAAAGCCAAAGAAAATAAAATTATCTGGGGATTTTATTTTATTTTTTAATTAATTAATTTTTTTTTTCTACCCACATATGTTACTGTATATGATTAAAAAAATGTATTTTCATACTGTTTAAAACTAGTCACGCCACTTTCATTTAAATAGCGCTTTACACAATATTTGTTTCAAAGTACCATCACAGTATTAAACATTAACAGATTCAGTGATACAAACTTCATCAAATATAAGACAATCCTAAATTCTGCTTTAAAGCAGCTCTAAAAACCAATAGTGTCTTCAGGATTGACTCAGTTCAGTTCAATAACTGTGAAAAGATCGTGAATTATAAAACAATTCAGTGATAAGCAGCTCTACTGAAGACAATAGTATCATTACTCAGCTCAAGACATTTCAATGTTGATTAAATTCAGTTTAGTGATGTCTGTCACGAATCTGGTCTGTACTTCCATTCACTCACCACCAGAGGTCACTCGCTCACCACATGGACTTTCACACCACACATCACAGTGGACTCCAATTCCCATCATCCATTACTGATCACAGCTGTCACCAATCACTCATTGCACTAATCACACGCACACCTGATCCCACACACACACTGATCACATACCTTATTTAAACCCTGGACTTTCCTTCCGTCACTGCTGAGTATTGTATGCATTATCGCTGCCCTACAGAGCCCCGTTAGTTTTCCTTGCCTTGCCTTTGTCGGATTGTGTTTTCCCCTGCCTGGACTATCGCTGACGTTTTGGATTACCTCTCCTGTCTCGCCCCTTTGGATACTGTTCGCCGATCGTGGACCTACGCTTGTCTTTGTTTACTCTTTGTCTCGCCCATGTTATACCTGTTTGCCACTGTTCGACCCTGCCTGTATTTATGATCATGCCTGTAAATAAAAGCCTGCATATGGATCCGCACGTCTCATGTCTCGTCAGCCCTGTAACAGAATACTCGGCCAAACAAGGATCCTGCGGCTGTTCAAGTGGATCATGGTCAGGTATGGACACAGCGATCTTGTTGCTAGCCCTCAAGCAGGGCACCCAATCACTCGAGGATTACATTGTGGAATATTTAGCTTTGGCGAATGGCGCAGAATTACCGGATAGCATGTTGATAGACTTTTTCTGTGATGGCCTTAATCAGCCATTAAAAACAGAAGTAATTCATAAAGGTCCACGTTCGTCACTGAGTAGTTTCTTGGATTATGCTCTGTGGTCTGTTGGTTCAGCTTTCACTGTGGGTGTCGCGGAGGAACGCGATACCGCACTCTCTCGTTGGATAGCAGCCACACTGGAGCAGACACACAAAGTGGCAGCAACAGCGAAGCCCGTTCGCAAAATGGCGGCCACAACAACACCCCGTCTTGTCATAGCTGTCAGTCATGAGCCAAGTCAAGTCACAGTTAATGGCAAAGAGCCAAATCAAGCCACAGTTGATCTTAAAGAACCAAGTCAAGTCACAGTTGATGTCAGAGAGTCAAGTCACCATTGATTCCCACGAATCAAGCCAAGTCGCAGCTGATCTTCATGAGCCCAGTCAAGTCCCAGTTGATGTTAAAGAGCCCAGTCAAGTCACAGCTGATCGTCACGCCTCCGCTGACCGTCCAGAGTCACATCACGCCTCCGCTGACCTTCCAGAGTCACGTCACGTCCAGGCTGACACACCCAGATCATCAAGGTCAGTCTTCCACTATCCCGGTCTGATGTCTAGTTTGAGGGATGTACCACTGGTGTCTGCACGCACGGCTGGTATCCCCAAACCAACTCTCTCTAACCCTCCTGTTCTTATGCATATTCCCCTGTCGGAGGCACTTCCCCTGATGGGAATCGCTTTGTTGCGTTTGGGCTGCGTACACCACCGCAGAACTGCCCGAGGTGGTGGCGCCCGCTGTAGCTTCTCCAGAGGTGGCGGTCCACGCTGCAGAACCTCCAGAAGCGGCGGGGCTCGCGTCGGTCCCTTGTATGGTGGTGGCACCCAGCAATGAACTCTCCCTGTGTCCTCAGTTTACCACTGTAGAACCTCCAGAGGTGGCAGCAACCACTGCAGAGCCTCCTGAGGTAGTGGCGCCCGCTACTGTGTTCCCCGAAGCTATGGAGGCCACTGCAGTCTCTCCAGAGGTAGCGGCGCATGCTACAGAACCTTTCGAAGCAGCAGCGGTGCTTGCTTCAGTTCCCTGCAAGGTGGTGGCGCCCAGTAATGTACTCTCAACCTGTTGTGTTGCGGTCGAAGAGACCGTTACTAAACTCTCCCTGTGTCCTGAGTTTACTGCTGTAGAACCTCCAGAGGTGTCAGCGGTATCCGTCGGTGAACTCTCGCCCTGTCCTGTCATGGCTATGGAGGCCGTCAATGAACTCTCGTTCTGTCCTATCACGGCTATGGAGGCCGTCAATGAACTCTCGTTCTGTCCTGTCACAGCTATGGAGACTAATTATGAACTTTCTGTGTTCCCTGCCTCGGTCCTTGGATCCGTGCATGTTCTCTCTCCTTTTTATGTCTCCGTTCTCCCTGGGTCCCAGGCTCTGCTGTGGGTTCCTGATCCGTCGCGGTGGGCTCCTGCTCTATCTACTCCACTGTGGTGGTCCACTACCTGGCTCTGGTGGTCTTCTGCTCCGCCCTGGTGGGCTCCTGCTCTATCTGCGCCGCCGCGGTGGTCTGCTGTCTGGCTCTGGTGGTCTTCTGCTCCGCCCTGGTGGGCTCCAGTCCCGTCTGCTTCGCCCTGGTGGGCTCCAATCCCGTCCACTCTGCCCTGGCTTCCTGCTCTGCCTTGGTCCCCGGTCACTCCGCTTCCACAGGGATCTGGCCCTCCATCCCTCCCCCTGTTCCGCCTCCGCTCCACCTCCCTCCTGGATTATAGATTGTGTGGAGCGTCTGAAAGCCGCTCTTTGGGGAGGGGGGGCTCTGTCACGAATCTGGTCTGTACTTCCATTCACTCACCACCAGAGGTCATTCGCTCACCACATGGACTTTCACACCACACATCACAATGGACTCCAGTTCCCATCATCCATTACTGATCACAGCTGTCACCAATCACTCATTGCACTAATCACACGCACACCTGATCCTACACACACACTGATCACATACCTTATTTAAACCCTGGACTTTCCTTCCGTCACTGCCGAGTATTGTATGCATTATCGCTGCCCTACAGAGCCCCGTTAGTTTTCCTAGTCTTGCCTTGCCTCGCCTCGCCTAGCCTTGCCTTGCCTTGCCTTGCCTTGCCTAGCCTTGCCTTTGTCGGATTGTGTTTTCCCCTGCCTGGACTATCGCTGACGTTTTGGATTACCTCTCCGGTCTCGCTCCTTTGGATGCTGTTCGCCAATCGTCGACCTACGCTTGTCTTTGTTTACTCTGTCTCGCCCATGTTATACCTGTTTGCCACTGTTCGACCCTGCCTATATTTATGACCATGCCTGTAAATAAAAGCCTGCATATGGATCCGCTCGTCTCATGTCTCATCAGCCCTGTAACAATGTCAATGATGCAAAATCTGTCAATCAAATTCCATTCAGGCTGTCAATAGAATAAAAACATCAGTTAAATAATATGAAAATAAAACAGCAATAGGATCTGTACTTAAAACTTTGTTTTATTATATTGTGAGTATGTTAAGTATGTTTTATAGTTAATTGTATGTACAGTAGCATGGACATCCGGCTAAATTTCTCCCTCAGTGCACCATGTTACAAATCAATATTCCTTACAGGTTTGGAATGACTTGACACTATAAGAAACTGATGACAAAATCTTTATTGTAAGGTGATTTATACTTTTAATGTTTTGCATCTGTACATTATGCTATAAATTCTTTGAATTAGCTTGTGCCTGCACAGAGAGAGGTCTTGAATATGTTCTGATGTTTGCCTCGCTGATGGAAATATGGAGGCACTTGGGTATATTGTTGATTTAGAAGTGTTGCTCTTTAACCTCTATGAAAGGATCGACACATTATTCAGCAGGAAACGCACAAAATGTTCACAGAAGGTATTGCTTTTTCCAGAGAAGCCTGTTTCATGCTGAAAGCAATTTAGAAAATAAAATGAAAGTTCCATACAATCTGTTACCATCAAGCTATAATTACCTACAATAGAAACTGTGTATTTTTACTACATTTTCAAGGCACTTCTGATACTTGAAAGGCCAGGAACCACCATCATTGGAGACTAGGACATTTGCACTTACTGACTGGAGTGATCTGAAGCATTTCATGTGCAAATGGATATGGGAGGGCAGAGGGCATCAGCTGGATGCATATCCCACCCATCATCATCTAAAAATAATCTCAGCAAAGACTGGGGAAAATGTAAGCAGAACAGATAGGATTTACTGATTTATGTATGCAAGGAGAGCTAAAAATGTTCTATAGTCTAGATCTATGTATATTTATATTCCTAACAGCATTGGGGAAATTCAATTCAGTTCACATGTATTTGTAGTGCTTTTAACAATACATATTGTTCCAAAGCAGCTTCATCAAAAATGAATGTTTCTACATTACAATTCAGAGTGATCTGTTATTAGAGGTGTCAAAATATTGTCAATAAGGCAATAATGTACAATTATAAGATTATGAAAATTGTGCAGTTAGTTAAAGTTCACACATCACAAATAATCAACAAAATATTTCCAAAGAGGACTAAAAAGGTAACACTTTATTTCGATAGTCCACCTTAGACATTCTAAGTAAGTAACTTTGCAACTACATGTCAACTAGCAGTCATTAGAGTATTAGTAGACTGTCTGCTTAATATCTTCTAACACTTTATTTTGATGGGTCCATAATATACAACATACTGACTATGAGAAACTTTGCATGTATGTCAACTTATTCTACTAACCCTAAACCTACCCTACTGAGAGTTAGTAGACATGTAGTTGACATGTAGTTACAAAGCTACTTTTAGTTAGTAGAATGTCTAAAGTGGACTATTGAAATTAAGTGTAACCAATAAAAATTAGGGCCCTATGAAATCCATTTTATTTATTTTCCCAAAGTCTTATTCTCTTTTTGTTTTCTTTCTTTTTTCTTTATTCGTATTTGATTTTTGATTTTTTTTCATTTTCATTTTTCTAGACTCAGTTTTAATGGTTAAATTAAATTTGTATTAATCCAAAAGCATGTCTAATTAATTGAAATCATGAAACTTACATAATTTAACAGTAATTTATTAAAAGTTTAACAAAAATAAAATTGTTAAGGCCATATGAAATGTTCTATTTTTTTCTCTAAGTTATTTATTTATTTACAAATGTTGTGTTTTCCATTTATTTTTCTGGATTCCATTGTAATGGTTGCATTAAATTGTAATAATCAAAATAATCTTTAATTAACTGATGTTATAAATAAATAAATAAATGTTTTTTTCAGAAATATTGTGTTGTGTATTTACATTTTCTGCTAAATAATTTCTTGTATTTTTTTTTTGGTAAATATTTCTTAAAAATAATGTTTTAATAATTATTATAATTAGTAGTTATACTATCATTACATTAAGTTATATATTTGTCACAGTTTCTTCAAGTTAACCGAATTTGGACAGGTTGATGTGAAGATCTTTAAGTTTCTTATTATATATGATATGACGATATTTTTCTCAAAAGAAATGGTAAAATGCTCATTAAGTGATTCTCAGAGCAGTTCTAGAGATTGTTCATGTTCTCATATATTGAGGCGGCAGAGGCTGAAAACACCACCAGCGCCGCACGCTTCAGTACGTGTGTAAACGAAATTCACACAGATGCACGCAGAACATAAAGGATTCATATTTAAATGGTCTTTTTTGTGGATTAATATTCACAGACACTAGTCCATATCACATTTTGATTTATCTGTACTGACCTACTTTTTTTTAATCAAAAATTTGGCAAATTCCACGATTCATTCATAGATTTCAAATCTAGAGTGTGGGCATGCAAAGGTTTCATAAGACAAAAAAGGTTATTATAAAACATGGCAGACCATGTGCAAGGCCCCTTAGAGGCCACTCCATTCACAGTGCCCTTGTGTCGACCCCAGATGCTCTCGTTAATGGAGAGGTTATTATAGAGATGGTGGATGGAGTCATGACTGACTAAGATGACGTTTGTGATTATTTGGATATGTGGAAATTAAAGTGAGAAAACTGGTGAGAGATTTATGATAAATAACGAGATTTAGTCAACAGCAGACTCCTGCAGTAGTGTATCATTCTTTTCCACAACATTTTGATATCTTCCTATAAACCAGCATCAAAATGTAAGCACTGAACTCACTGTGAGGACAGTCTTCATCACTCTTAGACAGCACGCTAAATATTTATCTCTGTCCTAATGTCTGTCAGGAGCGGATGAACCGACTGTGTCATCTCAAATGTCCTTACTTTTCAGTCAGCGTGTCTCTTCCTATCTTTATGCTTCTCTGCTTATTCAAAGACACCATCTTCACCTCTTCAGTTGGTAGAGTATCACGAATAAAACTGGAGAGGTATCTGCCGCAGAGGTAAAGTCTTGATTGAATTTTGAGAGATTAATTAAAAGCCATTATGCGGCAATATCTGCCCATGGGTATTACCGCCCTAAGCATATGGTGCTTAATTATCTTTAGAGCGATTGAATGACATTGTTCCTCTTCACTAAATGTTTACACTCTCAATATGATCACACTGTCTGTCTCAGAGAAAACTTCACATCCATCATGCGCCATACCTGTCAAGTACATCATTTGCACACCTTTTCTTTCTGTTTCCAAAAAACATCCAACATTGAAAGTAAGGAGTGTTTATTTGAATTAAGCTATATAGTGCAAAGATAATGTACCTTAAACGTGAAAGACTGCACACAGAAAATGCATTCGTGTCTTGAGCCATGAAACTGCCTTTAAAAAAACTGCAATTAAAAAAAAAAAAAACATTTCAGGCATTTTGAACACAACAATGTGTCCCGTGTGAAGAGTCCATCAAACCTGTTTTAAAATCAGCAGATATACACTGAAATCTAGGACACAATAATTATTTTTAATAGATTACTCTAATCTTACAGGCTAAAAAAAGAGGGCAGTCAAGACAATGTCCTTCCAGGATAAGTGATTCCTTGATTTTTTCCAGCTCTCTCCTTTTTACTTTATTTTAGTGGGCTTATAATGATGGATTTTATCCTATCAGATACTCTGTTTATAATAACAGAGTTCCATTTTCTTATTCAAAAGCCAGTTTTCTGTGCTTAGAGCCTGTCAATATTGTCACTAAAAAGAGGACATAAAAAGCTTTTGTTCAAAGCAAACTGGCTATGCACACAGATTACACATTGTTTGGGGTAGGCAAGATTTTTTAATGTTTTTGAAAAAAAGTATTTTATGCTCACCAAGGTCAAAAATACATCAAAAATACATTTTAAACTTTTTTTTTTCATAACCTACATTTTTTAAATGTAACTTAATTTTGTGAAAGCAAAGCAGCATTTTCAGCAGTCATTACTTCAGTCTTCAGTGTCACATGATAATTTAGGTATCATTCTAATATGCTGATTGGCTGCTTAAAGGAACATGTTATTTTTAAAAACAGCATTTATATCAAATAGGTTTTTTTTGTAACATTATAAATGCCTTTACTTTGACTTTTAGACAATGTAATGAATCACTTCTGAATAAAATTATTAATATTTTAATTATAAATGATTAATTATTTAATTATTTAAATAGATAGATAGATAGATAGATAGATAGATAGATAGATAGATAGATAGATAGATAGATAGATAGATAGATAGATAGATAGATAGATAGATAGATCAAACACAACGTAATTCAGTGATGGTGCAGAATAAAAGTTGACACATTCACATTCCCAAAAGGAACATCAATGGCCCAGTAAGGTATACCAACTTTGCCAGAACCATTGATTGCTCCTATTTTCCTTTCCTTTCCCACTGAACTCCATTGAACCCAGCCAAACCACTACTGCACTAACCACCATCCCTATTTCATACTGACTCTGTTTTTGGCTCTTCCATCTGCCATTATATAAACATATAAAGCACAGCATTCATTTATATCTGCTTCACCCACCTCACGGTTATCATTAACAGTCCAGGTAGAAATTTGTCTCTTTGTTTCTTGCAGGGTCATGGCTGATACTCCCCGCCCACACAGAAATAAGCAGGCTACTTCATGTAACGATGCCTGGAAAAAAGAAAAAAAAAAAAAAAATGAAGCCTATTGGTACTTAGAGATGGAAATTTGGTTGGAGGAGAGAGGCAATTTCACAGGAAGGTAATTTTATCCAGGCTCACACTTCAGCCGTACACATCAGAGCCACCATCAGCGATCTTTCATGCTATTGTTAGAACACTGAGTGAAAAGTTACACAAAGGTTACTCCATCAACCATTGCAGCAGCCCTGCAAGAAAATGAAGCACACCATGAGAGAGTCTGAAAGAGAGCTACTGATTATTATAATCATTATAAAGACGATGAACGATAGAAAGATGACAGGCCTTAATTCTAGCTTCATTCATATATTCTGTAAAGGCTTTATCAGATGATGATTTTTAAAGATGCAAGTTGGGGGCCGCTCTTTGCCCTGTGCAGTTTGCACAAATCCCACAATGCATTTTTAGCAGTTTTAATAGCTTTCTCTGAAACGAGAAGTAATAATATGCATTTAATGAACAATTTCAATTGTGAAGGTGTATCAATAAATTTGCCCAGTCTTTAAAAGACCAGCTTCCCAGAAATCATTACATTAGCACTATACCCAGAAGTAGCTCATTTATTTATTTACTTTTTATAGTGACATTTTAACGTTCTCAGTAAACTTGTGGCAGACTTCTGCTAACTCTCTAAATTTTGTGACTTAATGACTTACTGAAGTCTTTATTTGGATAGACGGGAACAATCCTTCATATCCTACATATTTGAAGGGTAATCCCAAATGTGAAAGTGCTGTCATTATATAGTCACCCTTAAGTCATTCCAAACATACAATGACTGTTTTTCTTCTGAGGTGCACACATAGACATTTTGGAAATTCTTTGTTCACAAAGTGAAAATCAATGTGCTCGAATTATGTTCTAAACACTGACTTTAATTGTATGAGCAAATGCAGTTTTTTTAAAACACTCTTTCTTTCTGAATATACTTTGACTTATTGAAATACACTTATCTTCAAACTTTGGGGTAATATTTTTTTTCTCTCTTTTTTTCAGTGGCATTTTAAAACATTGATAATAACAATAATTGTTTCTTAAGCACCAAACCAGCATATTAGAATTGTTTCTGAAGGATCAGAACGGAAGATTTTTATTTATTTTTTTGAATATCTTACTATCTTACTATATTAAGTTTTCCTCAAAGTCACTTACGTTATGAGTTACTTCCAATAAATGTCACATGCAAACAATTTCATTTACTTTATGTTTTCAATCAGATATGGGCATTGAGCTGGCTGCAGGGCTGTGCTCAAATAAAGCTTTATTTGAAAAAAAAGTCCTTGAGCGTCCTTGTTGGACCTTGAAGACGTGAAAATGGGACATGAGCCCACAAAGATTGTGACTAGTTCCTTATGTTTGCAAACAGCCCAGCCATAAACACGTAGACCCATTCAGCCATAAAGCAGGTCACACAACCAGCCTGAGTAACGTGTCTCCACCTCTGTACCCCTCTATCACTGCCTTGACATATTTTTTCGTTTCCTTTGCACCCTTTTCTGTTGTAACTTTGCATTAATAATGCAAACCACATTTATCACCACGAGCCCAGGAGACAGTAGTCTTTCCTGGATATAGAAGCAGTACTTAACAGAGGTGTCACCTGGGAAATAAGAGAGCATTTCCAAGGGCTTACTAGAGCAAAGGGAATGCAAAAGTGGCAACGAAGTTCTAAACCCTGCCCCTAACTTACGTGAAATATGTATGATTTGGTTTATGTGCATGTCAGTATTACATATGTGAGTGTATTTTGAGTCTAAAGGGACTTGAGAGTGGATATGAACTGAAACATGAACTTAATATACTACCACATCTACACAGCTCTATCTTGACTCTCTCTCTCTTGCGCATCTACTCTCTTGAGGCCAGCTAAGAAGCCTGATGTATGGTATAATCCACAGCAGGATTTGATTAAAATCTAAAATATCACCTCGCTTGCCTTCAGACTCACTCGGGTGGATGTAAGGGCATTTGAAACAGGCAAACAGCTGGGCATGCAGGCGCTTGCTCCAGGGGGGTCCTTCATGGTTGGGAGGAGTGAAATTAGAAGCGACTAACACCACTTGCCACTAACACCACAAAACACCTCTAACTGTGTTGCCGCAGAGTAAGCAAGCTAAGTGGAACAGCACATGGAATTGAAAGTCCTGGGCCCAAAGTGACCTTTTTGCTACATCTGTCAAATTGTGAAGGTATAGAAAAAAAAAATTAAAAAAAAAAATTAAAATTAAAATTAAATTTTAAAATAAAATAAAAAAATATATATATATACTGTAATAATATAATATAATATAATAAATATTTTTTCAGCTAGGATTTGTTTTAATTTTATTTAGCACAGATGTATGAAAGTGATCAAAAGTGACAGTGAAGGCATTTATATTGTTACAAAAGATTTATATTTCAAATAAATGTTGTTGTTTTAAACTTGCTATTCAAATAATATTTATATATAAAACAAATCATGAAAAATGCACCAAGGTTTCTACAAAATACTGAACTGCACAAATGTTTGAAAATAAGAAATGTTTCTTGAGCAGAAAATCATCAAATTAAAATTATTTCTGAAAGATAATGCGACACTGAAGACTGAAGTCATGAAGCTGCTGACTTAATAAATTACATTATAAAATATATTAATCTAGAAAACTATTATTTTAAATTGTAATAATTCACAATATTACTGTTTTATTGTATTTTTGATCAAATAAAGGCAGCCTTGGTGAGTATAAGACTTTCAAAAACATTTATTTTATTTAAAAAAAAAAAAATTTAATTCCCCAAACTCATGATATAATATAAAGGCAATAATCATTTCAGATAATTTGCCTGTTTTTATTTCTTGAAGTGGCACCTGTAACCAAAATGTCCTTTATTTCAGGTGGCTGTGCGAGGATTATTCCGCATTCAATGCGAGGATTGTTCCACATGTCAGGTCGAGTCATGTCAAATTGTTTATTTGACATATGTACAGCAAGGTTTACTGAGCATTGAAATGCATGAGGTGAGTCTCAAACACTGACAGTACAGGCAATTGTGCAGACAAGCCTGACACTCAGGATGTAGACAGACATTTACTATGTAGACACAAAGGTAAATACTGTTTGTATGCCTTTTTTCTTTTTTCTTTTTTTTTTAATTGCTCATTGTCAGTGAGGGTCGGACTATCATTCTTACAGTTCTGTAAAACAATGTATTATTTTTCAGTTCCTTTTACAGTAACTACCCATGTATAGGTATAATTTACTCACCAAAGACATGTTAACAGGAAGAAAAAAAAGTGCAGTTGGCCTATGCATTGAAGCTTTCTAAGGCATGAGATGATCTACACATAATGTGACAATATTAAGACTAAGCTGTTGTCTTTTCCTCCCCAGAATGTGCCGTTCCTAACTAAGCCGGAAAGATTGTCTGTGCAAACAATGTGTGGCAGTGATATTTTGCATCACTTATGTTGCGAAGAAACATAAACAATAAGAGCCTTTTCTAATGTCTCTTTACCTTGGCACAACTTTGCTTTTGTTTCTGACTGTAGGCAGTTTTCATCAAAGGGGAAATAGGCCTCTGCCTACACTGTGTTTAGGAAGCATCCTTATGCACATAGCCATTAAAAGAAGCATGATTTATATTCAACAGTACAGATAATCATATTCTTCAAGTACATTGGATTTGATCGTTTTTGGATTCAGAAGATTTTTTTTTTTAATACGAGTCTCAGTGTGAAAACCATGTACCTCTTTTTCCCAGTTATAACTCATTGCACTAGATTCTTCAGAAGCATGAAGGCTGTCTTAAAATATTTAGTGCAAGCCAGACCAAAGACAAATAGCAGCAATACGGTCTGTGGGAAAGTGTTATGGTTACATTTTTGCTGGTTTCTTATCAAATCAGGAAAAACTATAATGCTGGTAAATGTTTAATGCATGGGATTTTATGAGTCTATATTAAACCTTTTTTTTTTTTCTTTTTTTTTTACTGCAAAAAATTAGTTTCTCAATCAGGATTGTCTCTTTCACTTCAATTTATAATTAAATTAAAGACAAAAAAAGTGATAAGAATTATCTTTAAACGTAAACCACACTAAATTGTTCAAATCAATAATAATAATAATAATAATAATAAATTATTATTAAAGTGGGATATGAAAAATAAAAAAAAATAAGATGTGAAATTTTACTATATTATTAACCATTAAGTATTATTAAATTTGACTTCAAGTAAATTAATTTGTTATAGGTAGGCCCTACATAAATTTTACTAGGAAAATAATTAATAAAAAAAAACTTACTTGATAATAAAAATTGTCTAAAAATAAAGAACTTAGAGATTTGTTTTGTTAAAATAATTAATAGTACCAATAATAAAATAAAATTAATAACTATTATTAAATAATGGGCTAATAAAAATAAACAATTTAAGATATTGTTTTAATAATATTGTATTATATAGTGTTTCTGTTATTATGTTAAATAGTACATCATTTTACTTCAAAAGTAAATAATTTTGTTTTAAGCATGATACTCTTACTGGAAAAACATACAAAAACACTGATAATTTACTGATAGTATTTTTATTTTTATTTTTTAATTAGTAGAGATTGCCTCTATCCTTTTATTTAAAGTACTAATGTATGATCTCCCTCTCAGTTCTGTTGAATGAAATTATAAATTATTATTATTTACACTGCACACTGTGTCCTTTTCATTTTGTCACGGCAGTTTTACATCACAGAGTGCTGAAATAATTGGGGCATGTGAACTGTACTTCTGGTGACCTATATGTATTTACTCTGACAGGCTATTTGTTTTTGCTGTACTCTGCTGAGTCAATGGACCCGTTTGTATGTGTTGTATGCCATGGAAAGGGCAGCTGCTAAAAAAAAATAAAAAGGAAGTAGATCATCGCTTCAGTCAACCTGGTATGTACACAATGACATTCCAGTTTAAAATATGATATTTACCTTTTTGAGGATTTTGTTTTTTGGAGTAAAAATCATGAAAAAGGATAACAAACAGCTCTCGGTCGCAGTAAATCTCCATTTGAACTGCTGCCATGGAAAGAGAGGGGCCAACGGGGTAAAAATAACAATAAAGAGCTATTGATCGTCTAGGACTGATGAATATTTGGAGCTCAATGTAATGAGAGGGGCACCTTGCCATGGACACTCAAGGACTTGAACATTGGACAGTGTCTGATGAGGTTTTATTACTCATGATGAGAACACAAAGCCAGCACTTGGCCAGCGACACAAAGTGGGAACAGTTTAGCAGCTCAGTTAGCCTGTCAGAAGGGTTGAGATTGCTTTCCCCTCTGTAACCTTTAATAGAGGTATATCTCTTTGTTCTACTGAGAACAACTGTGATCTTTTGCTTTCTTTGTCACTGTCTTTCAATCTTTTTGGGCCTCACAAACTCCAGTCAATTAGCAGCATAAGATCCATCTGAGCTTTCTTCATTTCAGACTGACACTGACAGACACAAATGTAAGCAGACACATATGCAAGGACAGATTATGGCGTATGATTGGTGTGGGCACAGATGCGTCACAGCATGTCTAGCCTGGAAAAAAGTATTCAGTGTCAAAGATCTACCGGCACTACATCTTCCACTTCCACAGCACTGCTGACACCTGTGTGGCCCATCACGCAAAATTTACAAAAAGACAAAAATAATATAATGACATTGAATATGAATAGCGAATTTGAAAATATTTTAAAACTTGATGAAAAACACACCTAAAACATTCAGGTCTAAAAGGAACGTTTCACCCATAATTTACTCACCCTCATGTTGTTCCAAAACTAACTAACACTTGAACAATGAACAAACTAACTAACCTACTAACTAACCCCCATGTTGTTCCAAAATGAACTAGTTGGCAACCAAAATCTCTATGATATCAAAATTTCTGAAATTTCTCATAGACATTTCTTAATTCTCATCAGCAGTGCCAATATCACACAAAAATAATAATAATAATAATACAATGAAAAAAAAAAAAAAGCTTACTGAAGACAAATAAACAGTCAGTGATTAAAACAGAATAATAAGTTAATTAAAAGCAATAGGACAAAAAAAAAAAAAAAAAAAACTATAGTAGAACAAAAATAAGAAATGCTATATACATTGTATAAATCAAATGTATAAAAACACTGCATACAGTTCACTGTGTAAATTAAATATATATGTATTCTTGTTAAAGTTACAAAAGTGATTTAATCAAGAGCAGTGATAGATTTTCTCTCTTTTGTTGTCTGATTAATGTGCATGTCGGATAGCAGGAATATTACACTGCTGCCACTTTAAGAGCTGCCCAGATCCAATACACTCTTACACATGTGTTTTCTCTCTCAGCTGTTTGCTTTCACTTAAAGTGAGGATATTTGCAAAGATGGGTAAGTTTTCGTGAGCACGTAGCACATCAACATCACGTGAGCTTGTGACAGCGATCCAAAATCACTACGTTTATCGCGTCTACTGTTATATCGTATATCGCCCAACCTACCTTTAAGCATGTAAAAAAGTATCCTTTCACTTCCTTACAGTCACATGTTATCCGGGATGTTGGCATGTCTGGGATGTTTGAGGCCTATTAAGAAACGTATTCCATTATATCCACATTATGCATAATTTGCCTATAAATAAAACTCAGAGGTATTAATTGAAGATTGACCATTTTCTTGCCCTCTTCACCCCAGATTCTACCAACACCCACATCATTTCAGAGCTGGAATGTGATTATTGAGTTTTCCCACGATCCCCCCACTACCGTTAGTGCCGCGTTCTGATAAACTCCATTACTTTCAGTTGACTGATAGATATCTACAATCCTCTCAGACAGAGGGAGCGTTGACTGAAAGGGGGAAGACTCCTATTTTTCTTTTCTATTGTCTTTTTTCCCCCCATTTATTTCCATCTCTAATTTTAAGACCCTGCATCATTCTACAACAGGGTGAGGATAAAGACAGAAGCACATATATTTTAGAGCAAAATGGTAAAGTTGGCACCTACTTCTGCCAATTAATAAATAAATAAATATAATATATTAAATGTAGCATGTATATATGCAATTTGTTGTTAAATTAAATAAAACCTCTTTACAACAAATAATTTTTATTTCTTTGATTCATTTTAATTTTTATGTCATGTGATTTTAATGTGACTGCAATGACTATCTGCAGATTTAAATAAACTACAATTTCAAAAGGCATCAGATTTAAATGAATACTCAAAATGGCACTGCGGATCTGGAGAAGAGCCTTCTAAACCAAATCACAATGTCAAATTAGTGAGTCAGAGCCTCTTTATAATTTAGATATGAAAGCAGCTGCTTTAGAGGTTTAAGAGTAACCTTTTACGAAAATAATACAGCAGCTCTAAAGGTCTGGCGCTCCTGGCATCTGTATGTAAATGTCATATGGTATGTCTCTCTCTATCACTCTCTTTGTATTGCTTTCTCTTAACTGTTTAGCTTTACTTTTTTGCCTGCAAGATTGATGCGCAATGCTGTCAACCAATACTTAGAGGATTTTGTTTACCAGGATCAGCCAGAGAGCACACTGTGACCCAATAAAATAAGGGAGTTAAATTACCTCTCTCTGTGTTTTGAGGTATAGGTGAGGAGAAGGCGGGGTGACGTGCACTGGGATGGTGACAGGTGATAATGTGCAGCATGCCAGGTCTTGTGGGAGGGGCAGTATGGTACCCCCATCCCGGCACCTTCAGCCGGCGTTAATGAGAAATGACAGATCACACCCCCACAGACCCTTCGTTCCTCACACATTTCACACTCTACGCTTTGCCTTTCCTCCCCATATGCCGGGGACTTTTCTGCTTTATGGCGTATGTTTAAAACTCATTCAAGCCCATCTAAAAAGCAGAGTTGATGGAATCAGTGCATGTTGCAACAGGTTTACGTGTGAAGCGGCTGAGGCATCTCCAAGGACTCTTGCACTTCAAAAAGTTGGTTATTTTTTAAAAGGGTGCAGGTTGTGCATCACTAGTGGACCAAAACTGGAAAAACATAGATTTACTGAGGACACTGTGAGAGATACAGGCTTGTTTAAAACTTAAAACTATGATGTTGAGTTGCTAAGCTTTTCTAAGTGATTGGTAGTTGGTTGTTCTTAAGGTTACTTGCAGGGCTACTCAAGTTTAAGAATTGGTTCCCTTGTAATTCATGATAATTTGAATTGAAATGGCCACACTCCAGAGGAAGTTACATTGGAAGAAACATTTATTTTTTATCAATTTTGAAAACAGTTGTGATGCATAGTATTTTTATGGAAACTGTGTTTTTTTTCTTCCACAATTCTTTGATGAATAGAAAATTGTATGAATATTTATTTAATTAATTAATTAATTTATATATATATTTTTTGTAACAGTGTAAAAGCATTTATTGTCCCTTTTGATTAATGCAATGCATCCATGGTAATAAAGTTTTTTTTTTTTTTTTTTTTTATCAACTATTTAAAAACCGTGTATGTGTAAACAATTGCAAAAAAATGTTTTGTGAAGCCACCATTCAAAGTTTCTCTTGATGATGTTTTATGTGTTAAAAATTGGAATACAGTTAGATTTCACAAAATTATCAATAAAATAGCAATTTTGTTTATCTCAAATCAAATTCAGGGGCCCATCTATATGGTTCTATGATATCTATAGATAGATAGATAGATAGATAGATAGATAGATAGATAGATAGGTAGGTAGGTAGGTAGGTAGGTAGGTAGGTAGATAGATAGATAGATAGATAGATAGATAGATAGATAGATAGATAGATAGATAGATAGATAGATAGATAGATAGATAGATAGATAGATAGATAGATAGATAGATAGATAGATAGATAGATAGATAGATAGATAGATAGATAGATAGATAGATAGATAGATAGAAAAATCTGATCACTTGACAATGGTAACACAACATTCATGATAACATTCAGATTCAGAACAAAGTTACCTACCAAAGATTTGGGCATAAGAACAATAATAAGTACGACTAATATCAATACGGATACTTCCATAGCAGGTATACTGTTCCAAATTCAAACCATAGCTGTTATTTTGAACCGCTGCGCAGACAAACAGATCAATTTAAATTATTCAAATGTGCATGAAAGTTCCGTTACTACAGCAACAGCAGAGTTTTCTTTCAGAATTATCCTAGGTCAATTAATATTAATTGTTGTTGGGTTTATTTCCCCACCAATGTCAAAAGCAAAGCTATGCCCTTGTGTAAAATGCACCACAGAACCAATTATGTCATGTTTAACAAAAAAAAAAAAAAAAGTAGCATCACTTTTAAATATAGAAATATTAAACTGATATAAAACTGAAAATACAAACTGATTAAAATTCTACACTGGCTTGAAAGTGCAAACAGGGATATAAATCCTTTGAGCCTTCACTGAGGTGCAAAGAGAACACTGAATGTCCACTATTACGCACCAGTCCGAAGCGTTAATCATACGTTTCTGGGGAAAGGGACTGTCATAGCATTCACTAAATGGCCAATTAAATCACCATGAACTTCTCTGACCATTTTCTCCCAGTCAAGCCACTGGAGGAGCAACTCGCCCTGGCAATAAACCTGCCAGTACCCACCCGATCCATTCCCAGCTAATTACATCACATTAATCAAATCCAAAATAAGCAGCAAATAAATACAGCGAATGCCACAAGCTGGGCTAGAGGAAGAAGGCCTCTCTGTCCAGACCCCAATAAATGCTTCCTCATCAAAACAAACTCGCAGTGTTGGGTTTCACTTCATTGAGGTTTGCGGAGATAAGGCAATAGCTGCACAAAGGCTCTCTCGTGTTGCTGTCGTGGGCTTTGTAATGGAGCTCTAATGTAATTGCCTTTACCGCTTCATCATAGCTTGTCCACAGTCCTGCTTTTATCAGCTCTGTCAACACAGTCTCTGTGTGCTGAGCATTTTTATGTCTCACCATCCAATGCCTACAAACACAAGCAATGGATCAAACTGTCAGGGAACGTGTTTGCAGCACTACTGATTTTTTGATAGAGCAAATGTTATTTGTACATAAAAGAGGACCTTCAAATTCTCAGTTGTAAGGAGAGTGGGGGTCTCAAAGACATGTACTCGAATACAGGTTGAAATGAGTGTGTGAGAGATCAGGCTAAGAACACAGAAGCAGAGCTCAGAGATCAGCCAGAAGAGGATGTAAACAGATGTCTGTGATGTATGAAGAATACCAAACGCTCAGAACAGCGCTGTACAGCTCCAGCCTCAGAAATCCTATTTACCACTGGCACTCTGAGCAACGTGCCACATTGTCTCCAAGAGCATGGCACGTTGTGTATGTTTGTTCGTGTGTGTGTGTGTGTGTGTGTGTGTGGAGGAGGACAGATAACGAGGTGCTGGTTGAGTGGTCTCGCCCGCGCGGGTGCCCTGCACAGGCCTCTATCGGTAATGACTTTCTCCTCACCTCCTATCGGCACAAGTGTTCTGAGTGTGTACAGAACAGAGAGACAGCAGCAGAAAGACATGCAGGAAGACGCCTATATTTAACAAACCATTTTTTTTACACGTTTGAGAGCCATTGTGAATCTCTGTCTTTATGTAAAATGGTGTGAGTGGGTGTTAAAAAACACCCCAGGACCTATACTTTTTCACGATATATTCTTTTGTGCTCCATGGAAGAAAAAGTCATATACTGTAGTTTTGGAACAACATGAAGGTGAGTAAATGATGACAGAATATTAATATGTGGGTTAACTATCAATAATCATAAATAAATAAATAAGTTTTTTTAGTATACATGGAATTTATTACATGTAGTAGGGGGTGCTCAAAAAAAATACTCACTAAGAAGAAAGAAAGAAATAGAAAGAAAGAAAGAAAGAAAGAGATTGATTTGTGATTAATGTAAAAAATTAAATAAAATCATTTGGAGCTTCTCAAAAAAAGGTTTCCTACTAAAAGTAGAATGGAAAGTGCCCTTTCTTATAACACACATACATAAACAATATACAAATAATTAGTTTTTGTTTCTTTTTTAAATGCTTAATTACCAGAAGCAATATTTATTCATATTTATGTTTGATCGGTATTACTGCCCCTTCAGCAAGGCACACAGGGGCTGCATTTACACTGCAAGTCTTTATGACCAATTCCGATTTTGTGACTATATCCGATTTTTTGGACGACGTGCTTACATTTCTTTTAAAAGTGGCCCGTATCCGATGTGTGCATTTTACACTGCACTTGCTGAAACAAGCCAAAAATAGCATATGACATCACAAATCAATTTGAATAGTACATTGAGTTTAGTTTATTGACATGGAATTCATATAGAAACGTTTTTAATGCAATAGTTACATTTATACATCAAAATAATTATATAGAACAAATTCTTCAGGACTGCTACTCAACTAGAGATGTTTCATTTGTTACAGGTATGTCTGTACCCTGAAATGTTTTAAAAAACTCACTTTTCAATGACGTAGGGGTCGCATTTACAGGGGAATATCCAATCTGACCACTTACACGGCAGGCGCAAATGCACGTATCTGATTCATATCTGATTTATTTCCACATATGAATGAGGCCTGAAACCGATCGGAGCATATCGGAATCCATGCGATTTTTTCCTGCTTACACGGTCGTGGGCCATATTCGATCTATGCCATATGGGAGGAAAAAATCGGAATTGGGTCACTTGAACCATGCAGTGTAAATGCGGCCAGGAAGTGTATGAGGATCAGTGTGTCACTCAAAACACACAATTCAGAGAGTATCAAGAGCACCATCGGGCTTTTCTCTCTAATCTCTCAGTAACTCAATAGCTCAATGTTTCCTAATATCTGTATATCTACTGCATCTGTTTCTTACTTTCACAAGAATTGACCTCTTTCACAACAGCAAATATCACATTGGATATCAATAGATCTGTCCATTCTGTTCATTTACAAAGGACATATAAACATCCTTTGTTTTTTAGAGAATAATCACAAGATTATTCCTAATTAAGTACAATTCATATCAATGACATATCAAAATTTAGTTTTCAGAGGATATATTTAGAATCAAGTTTATTTTTAATAGTAGCTCTCTACTAAGCAGAAATTTTGATTAGAAATTTGTAGGATCAGAATGAGTCAGACAAATTTAAGATTCGATCAGAACATCGAAACATGAGGAGCCGAAATTCCTGCGAAGCCCAACAGGACGTCATAAATCTGTCCAGGGTACTCTGGCACCATGAGTCTGGAGCAAGCCTAACCAACAAGCCTCTTTCACAGAACAGCTCGCAACATTAAGACAAAAGAACACTTATTGATAAGTACAATGCCGGAAGGAGATCGTCAAATTTGGGACAAGTAATCAAGACTGATGGTCAAAGAGATGGCCATCACATGCGTTCCACGCTGGAAATCATGAGCTTCCTTAGATAGACTTTTCCCCCACACATACAAGACAAAGACTGAGACTGAAATTCTTTAGGAGACATTTTAACCTCTCTCTGGTCTTCACCGAACATGTTCCTATGTCCTACATAGAACTACACAGATACTTTCTTTTTCATATGCACATAAAATCATCCTAAAAGGACATTGCTAGGCATAACACTATATTATGTATGTAACCACACATTAGACTATCATGTTTTAAGCACATATTATGTATGTCGTTTTAATAACTATTGAATGACTTTAAGGTTTATTCGTGTTTGGTACGTATGAGTTTGACAATTCTAGCTTGAAACGTTTCTTCCAACTGATTCTTTGTTAAATGTATCATATTCTGGTTATAGAAATCACATCCAAAAATATACAGTACAAGAGTGTGTAAAATTCGGACCATGTGACTGATAACATGCTGATTTATGATGGAAGGAACAACCCTAGCTAAGAAAATAGCCTATCTAATTGGTCAAGACACCAAATGGGATGTGTCCAGAAGCCGAGTTTAAAAACTCAGGACACCATCAAATCTTTCCTTCTCTCTTCTGTCTTTTTGCCACCGCGTTTTGACGCTGATTTTTAGCGCTCTTTGAGCGTGCTCTGGCCTACAGGCCAGTTGTGACTTAACACCACGATGAGAAGAAAAACCACCTAGTCTCGTTAAACCCTTTCTTTCTTTTATTTTAGTTTATTTTCTGTTGCGAGTTTCGTGTTCTCAGTTTAAGTTTTGCCGCCACACCTTGTCTCCGAGTTCAACTCGAGACTGTGACCGCCTCAAAACTTCAACCAGACCAACTCTGCATCCTCAGCCAACGCCCAAGACATCACTTGAACGACTACTGAACTTCCAGCCAATCGGCAACTTGGGAAACCCCTTTTACTGCAAGGAGGAAGAAGACGAAAGGGAATCCCTGTAATACAAAGGCAATGCAAGCAAGTAACCTTCAGGTCTAACTGAGCTGGTGCATTTAATATAAATTTTAGCCTCATTGAGAAACTCAATGCGAGGGTTAATTAAGTGATTGATGGTTGTTCAGGTCTATGCAATAGCACATATTGCTATAAACTTGGGATTTCACATTCTCATTCTCTAAACTCATCCTTTCTCTCTTTCTGCAACGTGTGAATGTGTGAATGCGTGTGTTCATGTGTTAGATTAGTTTATGTCTTAGGTTTATGTAAATAAAGTCTTATTTATATTGAAAAGAGAAGTATCTTGTGTTTTGTGCTTACAAGTTAATGTCTTAATCTGCCGATCTTGTTACTGTGCTTATTAATAGTGTTTTCACTATATTTTGGATTTTAATATCCAGTGCAGAATTAATGTTATACGGTTCGTTCAGTGAATCGCCGGCCGACTCAGTGATCAGCCGCAAAACAGTGATTCTGTTCAAATTCCCTATAAAATCATAAATGATTCCCTTTGAGCTAAATTAAATTATTTACATATCAAACCCTACAAATTCCACAAACACTTCATATATACTTCAAATCACATATACAGGATTGCATTAAGATTAATTTGAATATTAGGTGGGTGACACTTGCCTGCTCTGCGCCGTGCTCAACCGTGAGTCATGACCCGACACCCTTTTATTTGAATGAACTGACAAAAGCATTTGTGGAAACTGTGCTCTCCTGTATGCTCGAGCTTGGTGCCATCAGCATTGCTTTAATAAAGAGCTCAGACGCTATCAGCACAGGGCCTGCCATAGCTCAGCGGAAGATTGACGGGGATGGGGAACAAAGACACCATCTCTCATAACGTAAACACAGGCTGACATTAATCACGAGAAGTGTCTGTCCCTGAAACGGCAGAGAGATAAGGTCGAGTAGGAACTGGGTAAGGCCTTCTACTGCAGTGACTCACAATGTTTCATTAATCTGTAAAGGGACAGTTCACCCAAAAATGAAAATCTGGTCATCCTTTACTCACACTCATGATGTTCCAGACCTGTGTGACTTTACTTTTGTCTGTGGAACACAAAAAGTACATTTTTGAAGAACGTTTTGGAAATGTTTTTTTTTTAAAATAATGCTCAGGATCATCAAATACTGAGAGAATTGCTTTATTTCAGGGGATTTATCACTTTAAATGAATACGTGTTCAATACAAGTTAAGTCTCGAATACACTTTTGTATATTGTTGACTACCATAAAAATGTCCCTCCTTTTCTTTAAAGGTGCCATAGAATGCATTGACACAATATATTGTTCTCTGATATCTACATAGTAAGTATGTGGCTTAGGTAAGGGAAATAATCTCCAGAAACTGTTTTACATGTCCATTTACAACCCTAGGATTTGTCCCTAGAATGAAATGGTCTGTTATAACCTTATTTGGAAGGGTCATGAATAATAATGTTGAGCTCTGCTCTGATTGGCTGTTTCACAGTGTGGCTCAATTCAGTAGCACACACAGCAGGAAGGAAACACAGGGAGGAGAATATATATTTCAATACTTTCTCTCCCAGTTATATCGTTGGGTAATTATACATTTTATTATATAAAATGCGGGCATCAGGGAGCCGCTATTAATATGCAGGAGAGTGAAACTGCTTTCGAATGCACGATCGCTTTTTACTTTAACTTTCGAGATTTGCGATCGCACATGCTCTGTGTAAACTACAGCGGCAGTACTTACCACACATTTTACAAGATCAGATGCTTGTAAGTGGTGCTCAGTATCTGTAAATCATTTGCCATCATCCTCAGTCATCTCTCCTTACTCTGTTTATGTGGTAAGTGAAATCTGTACTGTAATGTAACAGGCAACCACTAGCCAGCTGCTAACCATGTCCCTTTAGTGGCTCGCGTTACTTTATTAGAACGCGTTATTTGCTTTCTGTGCCTTTCTGAATACAGACACCAACCCATCCCTGCACTTCACATCCCCTGAACAGCCTGGAACATAACATTTATTTCCATGATCTACCATTTTCGCTGTTGTCCTCGCTTGTTTCTTCACAATACCTGCAGAACTTCTGATGATTTGCCTGTGCAGGTCCGGCTGGCCTAGAACGTGGGCGGAACGTGATCCCAACTGTAACTTTACAGTCGGTGTTATGTTCTGATTTGCCTATTTTTCAGCAGTCTTTTTGCATGCACAAGATTTACATAAGAAGGAGGAAACAATGGTGTTTGAGACTCACGGTATGTAATTTCCATGTACAGAACTGTTATTATTCAACTATGCCAAGGTAAATACAGTTTTCCATTCTATGGCAACTTTAAAAGAGCAAAACTCTTGGCTAGAGTGAGGTGCTTACAATGGAAGTAAATGGTACATATTTAAATAGTGTTGTTAAAGGAACAGTTCACTTAAAATTTTAATCTGCTGGAAATGTAATCACCCTCAGACCATCAAAGATGTAGATTAATTTGTTTCTTCATTGGAACAGATTTGGACAAATGTAGCATTACATTACATGAGTTGCTCTGCAGTGAATGGGTGCCGTCAGAATGAAAATCCAAACAGCTGATAAAAAAAAAAAAAAAAAAACATTACAATAATCCATAAGTAATCCAAATGACTCCAGTTCATCAGTCAATGTCTTGTGAAGCAAAAAGCTGTGTGTTTGTAATAAATCCATTAAGGCATTTTTAAGGTTAAACCATCGCCTTCAGCCAAAGTACAGTGTCCATAATCCATAACGTTTCAGCAGTGAACAAGTCAAATTCCTGTTGTCCTTTCACATCAAAATCCACTGACATATATATTTTTTTAACTCTTTCAGACTGTTTTCACTTATAAACGGTGTTTGATCTGTGCATATTTCTGTCCTGATTTAGATGAAACTCCTTTTTCAACGAAGAGAGCAATATTATGGATAAAGGACTTTTGTAAAGGGTTTTTTTTCACCAGAAGCAAAGGTTTGAAATTAAAAATGATGAATTTATTACAAACAAGCAACTTTTCACTTCACAGTATGTTAACTGATAGACTGGAGTCATGTGGATTATTGTGATGTTTTTATCAGTTGTCTGAACTCTCATTCTGACAGCACCCATTCACAGCAGAGGATCCATTAGTGATCTAGTGATGTAATGCCACATTTTCCAAATCTGTTCTGATAAAGAAACAAATTTGGTTCTACATATTTGTGTAGCAACACAAGCAATATTTTGTAGATTTTACTTGTACAGTCTCTACCATGTGATCAGGTCGTCCACAGTCACCATTACTTATTCTCTCTGTGCACTCAGAGTCTTGCTTGATGTGATTGACAGGAGCAGTGATAATGGATTTTAACCACGTCAGTGTGCTTTAGTACATTATTACGGATCTATAATTGATCAATGAGTTCCGTGCAAGTTTGATTATTACCCAATACTTCGCTTTGTTATTTTCCATGCTTTTTTAGCAGCATGTGAGCATGAACATATGGTCATATCAGACAAGCTCACACACTCTGCATAACTAAGCCAATTACAGTGATAACCAAGCTAATAAGGCATGGGTCGCTCTATTTCAAAAGCACAGGAAACACACCTGCAGCAACCACAAGAAAGACCAAAGTGGGAGAGAGTGAGAGGTGTTCAGTATCTGAAATACAGAAAGATTTTCTGCCGATTATAGTTGTCTTTGAAACATTTACATTGACCTTCTATCTCTGCAAATGCTAAAAAGCATTAATGCAATTAGGTACAGTAATCCATGTTCATGCATGGTGGCACTAAGTGCCTCGTCAGAGCCGCTTCTAATGTCATTCACTCGAAGATGAGCACTTACAGTCTTTTCTTCATTGTCAGTGTGCATATCTTCAATCTAAAGCCTCTTTGCTGTGTTCCTGGCTCTCCTGATTAGAAACTTCTTGGCAACCTCCCATTATGTTTCCCAGATGTTTCTTGAACCGTAAATCTGCTTTGTCTAAATAGTGATTTCGGTGAACAAAGCTGAAATGCTAAACAGTGTGTGTGAATGTGTGTATGTGCTCTCTTTTATAGTTGCTGTTTGTGTTCTTGTGTTTTGCTTTGCTTTGTTTTCTTGTCTTTGTTAAAACTGTGCCCTCCGCCCCCAAATCCTAAAAGTGAATAACACAGAAAATTATGCAGCTCAGGGGCGAAGCAAACAAACACAGGTGTTTCTTAACAGTCTTGACAAGGAAGGTGAAACTGTGTTGATACGCACATCTGGTGAGCAATGCTACAAGAAAATTGTTGTTAAAAACTAATGCTTCATTAACCATGATGCTTTTTATTTATTTTCCCCATTTTACACAGTCAATTATACCATCACTATAAACATTGGCTGCAGTGCAGAAATTCACTGTTAAAATAAAGTGACAGTTTCAGGATTTTTTATATATTCAAAGTAGATTTCAAGTAGGTTGGTATAATAATATTTACATAATTTAATGAAATCAAGTCATAATATCACATAATGTATTTGTCATGAACTGATATAATTATATAAATATGATTATTTTGTGAAATACTTAAAAAGAAAATTGATTTTCTTTCACAATAAAATTGCATTCTCTTTTTTACGGTAGCATTTATTAGCAAACTAATAGCATCTATTAGCAAATTATTTTCATGTTTTTGATATATACTTTACAGTTAAAAAAAAAAAAAAACACTGAACAATCTTCTCCTAAAAAAAAAAAAAAAATTCTCTCAGATCCATTCAGCCAAAAGACGCAATTGAAAGCAATTTTCTCCCACTGTGTCTTTTACTCATTGGTAAGAGGTTCTCCTCTACTGCTGCACTTAAACTTTCAGTCTCAGCGAGGAGCTCTCAGTCTCATCTGTTGTAGTGCATTGTCAGCTTACCCGCTTCCATTTGGAAACATGTCAATACAGCTAAGAACAGGCCTGGCAAAGCACACAGTCCATTTGGAGCTATTCCTAAGCCATAAACAGTAGGGAAAAAATGAAAATGAAAAACAGACAAACTATACACAAACATGAAGCAAGGCAGCAGGCCCTGCCATTTCTGTCAGCCTGGCTGAAGTGATACAACTAAAATTGTAAAACGACAATAAGTGCAATATTTCTGCTTGGCCCACATTGAAAAAGAGAGGCCAGTAAACATAAGACTGTGAAAGTAGTCATTCATTTTGAACTCAAGAGCAGATTGTTAATCTTGTAAGTACTTAAAGAAGGATGTAAGGCCATGAATGTGGCAAATTACATTTACTCAGACACACAAAATCATTCACAAACATGAAGCCTTGGCTCAAGAGTCAGATTGCAGCTTTTAGGCAATGTTAAGGACAGCGTCCTGGATGTGAGTTTGCCTGGATTAAGGCCTGAAGCTGGACAGACTGTCCTTATGAAAGAAAACCCATGGGTTTCCTGACTGATCCAAGATCAATACTCAAAAGACTGTGTGCAGAAGTGTAGTTTGGGAAATTGGGCTTGCATCCAGTTGTCAGCAACAGCCAGTCATTTCTAGAATTTATTTTTATTTTATTTTTTGCACTGAAAGTGGCAATTTCATACGGACCCAGGGGAATCTGGAGCTCCCGGGAGAAGCCAAATTTTACACCAGCTTTTGCTGTTTTCATCTTCAGTGATAATATGTACCAATAAATAAATAAAAATCGATCAATAGAGTAAATCTTACCTTGGGCAAAAAACATATCTGCTGCCATTCAGCATGGAGGTCAGAAGTTTCCTATTGTGTGGTTGCATTGATTAATCACAGCCACACATACCGTATCTGTTCATGCATGTGAGCTTGTGCCAGGGAAAAGGAGAAAAGCAGGGGGGTGTACAGAGTTTTTTTTATATATTCTGAGCCCTAAGATACTTAGGGAATCCATATGATCTGATTGATTTACAATATCTAGTGGCAAATCAAACAAACAATCAAATAATATGACATTAAGTCTCTCTGCATTGCTATTTAGGGTGTAAATGCAGACCTGCTTTCACAGCATTTCAATATCTGATAATTGAAAAGATAAAAAAGTTATCTAAATGGCTCAAAAATAAATTTAACAATTGCTCAGGGGCCAACAAGAGACCCAAATGGAATCTGCAGGTATTTTTTCTGCCTTTTCTGTGCTGATTTTTAGAGTAAATTCTGTTTTATACAATGAAACTGTTTTTATTGAAAGTAATAAAGGTTTCTTGAGAACCAAATCATCATATTAAAAAATTCAGCTTTCCCATCAAATAAATAAATTACAAAATATATTACAGAAAACAGTTGTTTTAATTGTAATAATATCTCAAAATATTACTGTTTGTACTGCAGTTTTGATCAAATAAATGATCAAACATAAGAACAAAAGATACCTCATTGAAAGTATTAAAAGTTTATTGAGCACCAAATCATCATATTAGAAAATGCAACTTTCCCAGAAAAAAATAAAATAAAAAATTACAAAATATATTAAAACACAAAACAGTTATTTTTAATTGTAATAATATCTCACAATATTATTGCTTTTACTGCAGCTTTGATCTAATACATGTAGCCTTGGTGAACAATTAGAAACCTCTTTCAAACACATAAAAAAACCTTACTGAACATAAACATTTGAACAGTAGTGTACATCTCATTCTGAATTTTATGCATTAATTAGGAAGTCATACATCTAATTCAATGCATGTCAATGAAAAACATGTATTTCAGATTTTGTTTGTTTTTGTCCTGTAGTTTAAATGGCATGTTTCCTGTGGCATCTGAGTAGATGGTTGCTGTCCACTGAGTGGTGCTGAAATGAGCTGGGGCCATCATCTATACTGATGGAGCTGTCCAGCATTTTAGTGCTGAACTAAAAGCTGACTGGGCTACAAATGAGCACAAATGAGGAAATACAATTCTGAGTTAGGACATATTAAGGCCCTCAGGCCACCAAAGATGTAGATGGTTAGTTTAATTGGAACAGATTTTCTCACGAATGGCACTTTTGCAGTGAATGGGTGCTATCAGAATGAGAGTCCAAACAGCTGATAAAATCATAATAATATTCTGTTTTCACTTGTAAACAGTGCACGATATGTGCATATTTCTTTCCAGATTCACATGAGACAACTTTTTCAGAAACAGTGTTTTGAAATTATAAACGTCTCGATGGATTATATCATTACATTTATTTATTTTTTTGTATGAACAGGCCTTTACTGTGATTATTCAATTCAGATCCAAATAAATAAACTGACCTAAGAAGAAACAGCATGGCAACATCTGTTTGAGCTGGTGGTGTGCATAATTTTCCTCAGTATCCAGTACCAATGCCAGCCCTGCATTTTCTTTCCTCTCCTTGGCATACATTTTGTTAGCTAAACTGGCAGGATAGACACTAAATTAGTCAGGTAGTGTTTGTAGGAATCAGCTTTTTTGTGTTAGCACCTGTTGCTTGTTTGCCAGTAGGAATTCAGTGATGCAGCAAGTGTCTTCAAGCATTCCATGAAGAATTAACTGTGCAGCGATAGATTAATATCAGAACTAAACAATTTGCCTGAGGCAGAATACCTCGCACATGCTGGGATAAGTAATCGGAAATAGATGGAAGAGATTTAGGCACGCCATGAAAGATGCAAGGACTGGTGGTGCAGGCAGAACTATCAACGTCGGCCCCTTTAGAAATAAAGCCCCTCAGAGCTGACAAACAATAGCTGTATTTGTTTAGTGTTCAGTCAGTTCTGTCTGTCACTACTCTGCCAATATATCAAGTGATCTGATTGCTATTCAAGTGGTTTATGTTCTCGAATCCTGCCAATAAAAAGAGCTGAGAAAGAGAGAGAGAGACTGTTCTTCATCTCACTATGCAGCACCGTCTGGGAATCTCAGTGGGAGGTTAATGGTCCATCAGTTTCGATTCACATCCATCTACCATGAGTCAGATCCAGGGGGAAAGCGGAATTCCTTGTCCAAGTCTAGACATAATCTAAACACCCAGTTGCAGATGCAGATCCCCCTCATGCCTCACTGAAGGAGAGTTTACACTGGGAAGAGAGTTAGTGATCCATAAAACTGCACACATTTAATAAAACATACAGGCTTTGTTGATTAATAGCCAGAGTTATTTGGTCTTAAGGGCTCTGTCACAGTAAGCTTGCTTAAAGCACTAATGCCAGAAGGGAATGCAAGGCCTCTGCTTGTCATTTCCTCCCAGTTATTTTTTGCACACACTAATTAGTTGTGTAAAATAAATAAATAAATAAATAAAAAGATCTTTCATAGTCTGGAAACTGGCGGCTGTTTAAGGGTGTCAGGTCACACCATCATTACAGAGAAAACAACAAACAGCAGCGACAGAGCAGCGTGGACTGAAGAAAAAAGCCCTGAAAAAATAATTAAAAACCCACTTAATCCATCATGCAAATTTGTGCCAAACATAGTCCAACACTTAACAAGCTAAAGGTCAGCAAAAAGTTAAATTTCTCTCTTTTACTTCAAACCACGTAATTCCAAATTTCTTTGCAGTTATTTTTTCAATGAAGCACAAAAGGAATATTGGAGAAACTTTAAAAATTGGCTCCAAACGGACCAAAAAAATCCATATCTATTTCAAATCTTCTGAAGCCATCTGACATGTATCTTTAAGGAACAGGTGAAATTTTAAATTGTTACTCACAGAAATCTTCTGCATCACTGAAGTACACAAGTAATTGGGTTTGTGAGATTATTTATTTATTTTTTATTTTTTGAAAGAAATCACTTGCTCGCCAAGGCTGGATTTATTTGTTCAATAAAACAATTAAAACAGTAACATTGTGAAATAGTATTTCAATTTAAAATTATTTACTTTATTCCAGTGATCCTTTAGAAATCATTATAATATGCTCATTTGGCGCTCAAGAAACATTTTGTGTTATTACTAATGTTAAAAACAGTTGTGCTGAATAATCACAATACAGTTTTTTCAGGATTCTTTGGTGAATAGAAAGTAAAAAAAAAAAAAACAGCATTTTTTTTTCTTGAAAAATAAATATTTTGTAACAATGTAAAAGTCTGTCACTTTTGAACAATTCAATGCATCTTTGCTTAATAAAGGTTTTCATTTCTGTAATGTAAACTGGTGCATTAAATGTTCATTAACGTTTTAACTGCAAGGGCGGAAAGCTCAATATCTCTTTTAATTTTTATGCTTCTCACACACTTTCTCTTCAGGTTAAAGCGTGGTGGCTTTAAAAATGAAGGAAAGCTAAGCTGAGAGAGTCACATCTGGGGAATGATTTCTAATCAGAATCAGTCACGCTGTATGCCACGGTTGTTTTTCATTTGTGTTCCCGCCTTGCTTTAAATAAGGAGCGTGCCTTCAGGACCCTGTCATGGCTTACAGCCCCAGTGGAGAGCGGCCTGTTTCTCCTCCCTCTGCCCCTCGGTGAACCCCATATCCTGCCGCTGAACCCCTGCACTCTTCTCTAACAGGCGTGGTGTTTGCTCGCTGTGGCTTTATTTCCACTCTTGCCCACCCAGGCCTCGAGGGAAAATCCCTTTAAGGGCTTAGTGAAGGTGGGATCCCAAATTGCAACAATAGCGTTATCTACCAAGCTGAGCCTGTGCATGACCCGCAAGCACAACGCACATACACACAAAAATAAACATGTAAATAAATCATGGATTCTTCACGCACACAAGCTAAGCTGCTTTTCAGATACTCTTCTGAGGGAACACAATAGCACAGCTACAAAAACTTGCGCAGACGCATAAAAACGAGGCACCGAGGTGACATCTGCTGCAGCTTTTAAAAGGAAGAGACAAGCGTATGCGGTGAAAAGAGAAACACAATCCAACACACTAGCACAAAATGGCTTTTTGTGCCCCGCAAATAAGCATTTTCAACAACTGTGAATGCGCAGAGTGAATGCAAGCATCGTCACGTAACCTCGTGAACTTGCAAAGAGAGGCAGCCCGAGGAGAGTTTCATGCCACCGCTGGATAAATCTGATTAATCATTTATTGCATCTTGCTGCAGCAGATTACTGTAATTTGAGTTTTGTTTGTCTGTGCAAACAAAGCACTGAAAACTGCAAATCACAGGAGCTGGCTGTATGGAAATGAAGATTGACAAGCTTGTATTATTCAGTTCTGCTTGATAGTTTGTATGAAAATAATATTAGCGAGTCACAGAACTCGATATAATAATTTATGCAGAACAAGCAGCTCTTGGAATATCTAAATTACCACCTTTAACACCCACATACCATATATCCAATGGTTCACATGTATTTGGGGACATAATCTCTGTCCATGATTTATTTTTTCATGATCCTACACCGTTGTTATTTTAGAATGACACTATCATTGAGATACTACTGCAGTTTATAATTAGAGTTTAAACTAGCTTTCAATTTTGGATTTTCTGTTTTAGTTTTTTTCTCTTTTGCCATTTTGGTTGACTATAATAACCTTGCCCTATACCATAGTTTAACTAAAAAAAAAAAAATAATAATAATAATAATAAAATAGTGCTTTAAATCAAGGGGTTTCAAAAGGGTTTCAAAACTGGAGGCCATAAAAAGAATGCTATTTTTGTAAAAAATTTGCTTTAGGAATTAATTAGAAAAATGTTTAAAAATAATTTTAACTTCACCCAACATTAACCAAATATATAGGAATTAATTTATAGGAGTTAATTTACAAAACTACATGTAAAACTATATAACTGCCTTTATATTTTACACAGGGAGTTCTTTTATAGGGGCTCATTAAATTTGACATTAAAAATCCTTTCTTTAGATACTCATGTTAACAAGTCAATTATGATTACTGAGAATAAGTGACGACTCATAATACAGGGTATAACCCTCAAATCAGCCTTTTTCTAGCTCCTAACTTTTCCTAGACAAATTATTATAATCAGAATTTCAACTTGATTACATGCTACCAAGTGCTAATACTTTTGTTTGGGTCACAGAGCACCAGACCTAAACATTACTAAATGCAAAACTTTTCACATAATATTCTTTTCTTATTGATGCAGTTCAACCAGGTTCATTGTTTTGTTTTGTTTTGTTTCATTTTTCGACATTTTTTGCTGGTGTCAAACTGACCCAAAACAGAAAGAACATTTCTTGATGAATAAAAAAAGTAATGTCTACTTCTATGTGGCATAATGCTGGGGGTTTTGATTAGTGTGGAGAAAAAAAAAGTAAATTTCAACACAATATAAAGACGAATAATAATAATAAAAAGTATTACAAATCGCTACTTCAGTTTGTTAAATTTTGCAAAGGCTTTACACAATAACCACACTGCCCAAGGCTATTTTTGCTATACGTTCATTTATTGTAAACTAAAGGCAGTTCACACACTAAAACTCCATGGCAACTACTACACACTCCACAACCTTGCTGTCCACTCTGAAAAACACATCTTGCATCAGGCCTACCGCCCCTGGACTCCTTTCACTCTCCATTACTTCAAACTTCTGTGTGACAGCCTCCAGACTCCAGTAACAAAGCAATTTAGGCTGAGAGGAAGAATGCGGCTCTGAAGATGTAATTGGTGCGCTGGGCTCTTGGATCTCTAAAGCACATTGGTGGGGATATTAGCTTTGAGTGCCTCCCCTCACAGGCAGGCCTCATGGTGATGAATTTGGAAGTAATGTGTCCATTCACCTGTGAAATGCAACCAGCCGGTTTACACTGGACCTGCAGATATGACATATTGAGCTGGGATATACAAACAGTCTGACTCTGGAGAAACAAACACACTGTCAGAGTGTTTGCAGTCAGGCACATTAGATAAATGCAGTATGGACAAAATTGCCTATTGAGAGTGTAACAGGGAAGAGATATTTTAATGCATAGATATAAAGTAATGAGTAATTTATGCTACTCTAGCATCACTAATGTGTACACACACTGCATCCAGAAAGTATTCACAGCGCTTCACTTTTTCCAGATTTTGTTATGTTACAGCCTTATTCCAAAATGGATTAAATTAATTATTTTCCTCACAAATCTACAAACAATACACCACAATGACAATGTGAATGTAGTTTGTTTGAAATCTTTGCAAATTTATTAAAAAATTAAAAAATCACATGCATATAAGTATTCACAGGCTTTCCCATGACACTCAAAACAAAGTTCAGTTGCATCCTGTTTCCACTGATCATCAATGAGATGTTTCTACAACTTAAACGGAGTCCACCTGTGGTAAATTCAGTTGATTGGACATGATTTGGAAAGGCACACACCTGTCTATATAAGGTCCCACAGTTAGCAGTGCATGTCAGAGCACAAACCAAGCCATGAAGTCCAAGGACTTGTCTGTAGACCTCCGAGACAGGATTGTATCGAGGCAAAGATCAGGGAAGGGTACAGAAAAATTTCCGCAGCACTGAAGGTTCACAGAAACATGTAGACACTTAATGGAAGAAGTTTGGCACAACCAGGACGCTTTCTAGAGCTGGCCTCCTGGCCAAACTGAGCAATTGATGGAGAAGGGTCGCAACATCCCCATAAAGACTTGAGGCTGTAATTGGTGCCAAAGGAACTTGAACAAAGTATTGAGCAAATGCTGTTAATACTTACATGTTTTGTTTTTTAAAATAAATTTGCAAAGATTTCAAACAAACTTCTTTCACGTTGTCATTATGGGGTATTGTTTGTAGAATTTTGAGAAAAATAATTAATTTAATCCATTTTGGAATAAGGCTGCTACATAAAATGTGGAAAACGTGAAGTGCTGTGAATACTTTCCGGATGCACTGTAAGTGTTACAATGTATAAAAATTTTTTTTTAAATCTTGTTCAATCTATTTTGAACCACACGTAAAAATAAAAGGACTAACATACTTTTTATGAAATGGTATGCAGGGTTTTTACAGTTTACTAAAACTAAAACCATTGTTGTTACTTGAACATTAACTAAAACAAAACTATATATATATATATATATATTTCAGCTATTTACAAAGGCAACATTCCTCATTTTTATTTTGTTTAACTTATCTTAAACTGAAATTAAAAACTATGTGTAGACCTATAGACAAACTATTAAAAGTGATAAAACAACACAACTACTAAAACTTTGAAATTCAAATGAAAACTGTAAATATAAAAAAAAAAAACATTCAAAATATTTGTCTGAATGTTTCTGATTACATTTAATCAGACTGCAGCGATGTTGATAATTTAGATATTTCTTATGTATATATTCAGTCACACGTCTGCAAGAGCTGCAGATGTCTGTTGGATGTTGTAGTGTGATTGCCGTTAATTGCTCACTCCACATTTACACAAATCTCTCAGGCGCTTGAATCCCTCATTACAGGTGCATAAGGCTTGCAAACACACTGCAAACTCATTCTACAAAAACGTCCACTTTTCCGTCCCTAGACTTTACAAAAATATTACAATTGAAATACACATTAGGGTTACATTTTTTTAATATTTTAAAATGAAACAGTATGTTATTTGAACAATTACACCTTCCTGAGCCATCAATGTGGCATTTTTTTTTTTTTTTTTTTTTAATTATATAGAATTCCAAGTACCACAAAACTGCTTGTCCCCACAGCCATGTACAGCAGGAAAGTGCTTTATTTTCTAAAATACAAAGTCTATTCATAACTATCAAATATATGATATAAATGGCATAAAAAACAAAATGTCAAATAAATATTATAAAATATATAATGAAAATAGTGGTCCCCTGGAGCTGTGTCACTGGTGTTACTGCTTAACAAAAGTCTTTTATTTTGGAATAAAAAAATCACACTGATGACATCACTGAACTTTCTCCTTCCTATTTCCTGAAGATCTATGAAAAAGGCCCATGTTTAGTCCACTGTTTATTTTCAGTTATCAGAAATTTTCTCATTTATCTCATGATTTCATATGAAGCTTTCAGTTGACGTCACTGGTATGATCTATTTATTGTTAGGGAATTGTAAAAAAAAAAAAACTATAATACAAATGGTTTAAAGTAAACTAATTAATTAATTTAATCCATTTTGGAATAAGGCTGCTACATAAAATGTGGAAAACGTGAAGTGCTGTGAATACTTTCCGGATGCACTGTAAGTGTTACAATGTATAAAAATTTTTTTTTAAATCTTGTTCAATCTATTTTGAACCACACGTAAAAATAAAAGGACTAACATACTTTTTATGAAATGGTATGCAGGGTTTTACAGTTTACTAAAACTAAAACCATTGTTGTTACTTGAACATTAACTAAAACAAAACTATATATATATATATATATATATATATATATATATTTCAGCTATTTACAAAGGCAACATTCCTCATTTTTATTTTGTTTAACTTATCTTAAACTGAAATTAAAAACTATGTGTAGACCTATAGACAAACTATTAAAAGTGATAAAACAACACAACTACTAAAACTTTGAAATTCAAATGAAGACTGTAAATATAAAAAAAAAAACATTCAAAATATTTGTCTGAATGTTTCTGATTACATTTAATCAGACTGCAGCGATGTTGATAATTTAGATATTTCTTATGTATATATTCAGTCACACGTCTGCAAGAGCTGCAGATGTCTGTTGGATGTTGTAGTGTGATTGCCGTTAATTGCTCACTCCACATTTACACAAATCTCTCAGGCGCTTGAATCCCTCATTACAGGTGCATAAGGCTTGCAAACACACTGCAAACTCATTCTACAAAAACGTCCACTTTTCCGTCCCTAGACTTTACAAAAATATTACAATTGAAATACACATTAGGGTTACATTTTTTTAATATTTTAAAATGAAACAGTATGTTATTTGAACAATTACACCTTCCTGAGCCATCAATGTGGCATTTTTTTTTTTTCTTTGTTTAATTATATAGAATTCCAAGTACCACAAAACTGCTTGTCCCCACAGCCATGTACAGCAGGAAAGTGCTTTATTTTCTAAAATACAAAGTCTATTCATAACTATCAAATATATGATATAAATGGCATAAAAAACAAAATGTCAAATAAATATTATAAAATATATAATGAAAATAGTGGTCCCCTGGAGCTGTGTCACTGGTGTTACCGCTTAACAAAAGTCTTTTATTTTGGAATAAAAAAATCACACTGATGACATCACTGAACTTTCTCCTTCCTATTTCCTGAAGATCTATGAAAAAGGCCCATGTTTAGTCCACTGTTTATTTTCAGTTATCAGAAATTTTCTCATTTATCTCATGATTTCATATGAAGCTTTCAGTTGACGTCACTGGTATGATCTATTTATTGTTAGGGAATTGTAAAAAAAAAAAAAAAACTATAATACAAATGGTTTAAAGTAAACTAATTAATTAATTTAGTGAGTGTACCATGATTGGCAACATGTGGTTTGATACCTTGCAGCAGACATTTTGTAAAATGCATTTTTCATGAAAATTGTTACTGGTGTTACCTTCCTTATGGATAACAACAGTGAAGATCAGTATATCAGGTCTTATGTATGTCACTGGTGATTCATTGTGTCACTGGTGTTACTGTACTGTTTTTGTCTGTCGCATTAAATAAATAAAACATAATATCCTTATTTCGTGCATTTTCATTATTTTTCTGTAACTCTGACTGCATGTGCTGAAATTTTTTTTTAACTTTTAATATTACTAAAGAAGGTAACACCAGTGACAAAAAAATGATACATGTGGTCTTGAAATAATTGCACAAAAAAGCTAAAAATAAAATAAAATAATAATAATAATAATTAAGCTGTCATTTATATGTATTCATAAAGTCAAAAGGTAATCTAATAATGTGGTCTAAGTTTAAATGTTAAAAAAAAAAAAAAAATTTAAGACATTTTGCCATACCAAAAGTGGACGTTAGTGTTGTTTTTGGCAGCTTGTTTTAATTTTAGTTTTAGTCTAGTCTTTGTGTGAAGCTGTCATTTTAGTTTTTATTAGTTTTAGTCACGTTCATACTCTTTTTAGTCTAGTCAAGTTTTAGTCAACTAAAAGTCTGAGCATTTTAGTCTTATTTTAGTCAGAATTATCCATGACTATTTTCGTCTAGTTTTAGTCGACGAAAACTGATGACATTTAGTCTAGTTTTAGTCAATGAAAATTGTATTTTAGTCTCGTTTTAGTAATGCAGTTCTATTTAACCCAGTCAATATAGAACAAGTACCTAGTATAGACGAAACCAAAATGTTCTTTTAGCCAAACCCATTTCAAACAAGGTTATCTTATTATATTATTGTTACCTTATCAAGAATACATCCATTCCAGACACGGAAGAAGCTCTGATTTGAATTTACAACATTTATTTTACCAACCAAACATGTTAGAAGCCGTGGCGGAGCCAGGATGTTTTCATAGGGGTGGTCAGGGAGGGGCCAGCAACCAGTCTGGGGTGGCACAGAAATCTTCCTATAAAGTATTGGACTGTTTTAGTGTCTAAAACACACCTGAATACAATTGATTTCTACTAAATTGTAATTTAGATATTTGTGAATTAGATAAAGTAATGTTGAGTGAATATGACAACTTGAGTCTATTACCCACCTCCAGGTATTTTAATACAGGGGATATTTTAATATTGGTTCTGGTTCTCAAAACCCCCAAAAGCTTGTTCTCCATCATTGCATACTCATTGATGAGACATGCAGATAGTGATAAGAATTGGTTAATAAAAAAATAAAATAAATGAAAAAACACATAAAAGCCAGAATGTAAAATTAGTTATTTTATGCATTTAAATTGTTTCATTTTCGTTTATAATTGCACAATATTTTAATACATGCATTTGAGAGATGTTCTGCTGTGATGTGATGCTATACATAAATGAATGCACTAATCGCCTTTTTGGTAATTCCATAACTTAACTGACGACAGAACTGCACTGTATGCTCAGTTTCTTGCGCGCATTATTTGTGATGAATCGATATAGAGCGTGCGCCCTATATTCGCGTAACGTTTAAGAGTGTGCGCTGTGAGCACGGTAAAACAGCTGTCAGGACAGGAAAGTTTGTTTTACTGATATATAGCCTAACAACATCTCATCAGGCCGCAGTTGACTGTTGTTCTACTGAAGCTCATTTGGCACATTTTCCTCTCCGCGCTCGTTTGTGTTGCGCCTGGCGTTGAGGCGAAGTTGAAGTGCGCGTCTGAAAACTCTCCCGTTTGACGTGGTCATGAAGAGATACGGCGGTTCCGCGTATTAATAAATGCATTTCTTGTCAAGAAAAAAAAAGGGACAAAACTACAGTTTTGAGTGGGGTGGATAAAGGGGTGGCCAAGCTTAGGTCAGTGGTGGCCACCCCCTGGCTCTGCCCCTGGTTAGAAGTAAACACACATAAATTGTTTTTTGTCGTCTTCTAAATAATGCCGCCTGTGAGTCTGCGCAGTGCGACCTGATGCAGCTCCTGAAGTGAGTCACAGGAAACAGAAATACTGCAAAATAATATATAATAACGAGACGAAATAACATTATAACATTTCGTTTCGTCTCGTTTTGGTCAACGAAAATGAAGAGACATTTTAGCATAGTTTTTATTTTGTAAACCACATTTAGTCTCGATTTTATTCGTCAACAATATTGCATTATACATTTAATTATAATCATCGTCACATGACCAGCATTTACGTTGCGTCTCGTCTCGTTTTCGTCACGTGATAAAGGTTCGTTGACAACGATATTTAGTCAGAATTTTCGTTGACGAAAGCAACACTAGTGGAGGTTTCCATGCATTTCGACCAAAATAAATATATAAATCACAAGTATTCACATTTGTCTGTCCTCCCAAGCAGTGGCGCAAAAACGGTATATGCAGTATATGCAGTGCATAGGGACGCCGCACATAGGGGGCGCAATTTTGCCAAAATAATTATTTGAAAATCTTTAATAAAACGTTATAAATAATCAAAAGTTTAGTTGTTCAAAATGATGTAATTAAATATTTTTATTAAACGTTTTTTTTTTTTTTTGCATTTTTAATGAGTTCAAACTCATTTAAACAAGCGCGGAAGAGGTACAGGTGCCTTCAGTAGAACAACGGTGAACTGCAGTCTGATCAGATGTTGTTATATGTCAGTAAAACAAACATTCCTGTTCTGTCAGACGTTTTACTGTTCTCATTTTATATAAAAATGTTCAAAAATATGAATAACTTTTCATGAATAATATATATAAACGTTTCTGCGGGAGTTAGTTTTAGGGGCTACTAGAATACAGGGGGGTGCCAACACTGATCTTGCATACCCCTCGGCAAATGTGCAGTTGCGCCCCTGCTCCCAAGGCACTGTTCAACATTATTTATCAAGTGTTTCATTTTTGGGTACAAATATGATTGGCAAATTGCCACAGAATTCTGTGGAAACTTGCTCTGGGTCGCGGAGCGGAATTAATAAATCATATTTGTTCATACATAAATAAAACTGGATGCAAATAAGCGGGTCTGGGATCTTTGTAAACCAGCAAGAGATTTGCCCCATCAATATTTAAATAGCTCATACACATCAGTCAGTCTGAGAAGCTGTGATAGAGTTTGACGGAGAAGACTCCTCGATCAGTAGACTTGTTACACCTGACTGACTGCTGTGTCTGTCTGAAACCCCATCAACTGACAAATAAGGACTAGCATATATCATCTTATAAATGAGTATGCATCTATTATCTCTTGAGCCACTAAACACACACACCACTATCTCCGTTCATGATCTCACAGAGCTGTAATCAAATACACTCTGCAATACCTGAGAGGCATAATTCATTTCAGATGATATTATTAGATAAGACAATTTGAAAAGTAACATTTGACAGGGCTTTAAAACTTTAAGATGTGTAGAGGAGAAATGTTTTAGACGGCATCAAGTATTCCATTTTATCCTAAAATTCAATACAATTGCCATTGGCTAGTAAGACACGAAAGCTCTAACTCAATGATTAGCAAGCTAGACAGCTAGAAATTTAGTTGCATATGAGAGTGATTTACTCACAGAGGTTTGCATATGCTATATATTTTTTTGATGTAAACAAATTGGTTGTGTATGATTAATACGAATGGACATATCCTACAAAAAGGTCAAGCTTGAAACTCTTTTATTAATTAAAAATGTAACTATTTACATGATTTGAGGTAAAGATTTCAATTATTCATTTTTAGATGTGATTTTAAAGAATAATGGGGCGGTATAACATCCTTAGCAAGATCTCACCTCATTCTCACCAGTTAATCCACGATCTCTTAAAGAGCTTTTACGCTATGCCAAACTGAGTGAGTGTTTTGAAAGAAAAAAAAAGTGCAAACGTTCAGGTGTTACCCTCAGGAGTGTGTGGAACAGAACTACAGCCCTGTAATTGAATTTTTCCCTCCTGTAATGAAATGCCAACAGTTTGCGTTTTTTTTATTACAGCATTAGGTCTTTTCCCACATGTCTCTAAAACAAACAGTGATAACAAACAGAGGCATGCAACGCTATTAGCAACAGGTAAACACAACCTGCAGGTGTAGTCACTGCAGGGATTACTGATCACATGTGTGTATGCATTTTCATAAGAATTTGTGCCATTATGTGAACACAGCTGCACTGCCAGAGTTCTTCTAAAGATGAAAAATATGGATAGTAAACATATTTTGAAGCAGGCTTTGAATTTTGAATTGTTTCTGAGCTCTTGAGAGGTCCCATGTAGGAATAAAGGAAGGTTTCCACTTTTAAATCAATCAAATAAAATTACTGCTCTACACCAATGGATATGTATGTAACAGGAGCCGGATCTCATTTTAAGTCAAGTCAAGTCAAGTCAAGTGGGGTTTATTGTCATTTCAACCATGCAAGTACATAGTGAGATGGAGGATGCTCAGTTGTGTGTGCATATATGCATGTGTGTATGTGTGTGTTCCTTCAAGCCAGTTTCTGAGTGTTGAGAAGTCTGATAGCATGGGGGAAGAAACTGTTGCACAGTCTGGTCGTGAGGGCCCGAATGCTTCGGTACCGTTTACCGGACGACAGGAGAGTAAAGAGTGTGTGAGAGGGGTGTGTGGGGTCATCTACAATGCAGGTGGCTTTGTAAAAGTCCGTGATGGAGGGAAGTGAGACTATAATTTAGATGATAAATTATATTAAAAGTAATGTATGTGCATGACATAATAAATTAGCGAAGATCATAATGCTGCTCTGTGCAGTAGGCCACCTATACTTGATTCTGATTGGTCAGTCGCGGCGTTCGGCAGTGAGATTCTTGATAAATTGTAGCAAGAATAAAGTACAGGTAATGTTCAGGTAAAATCATAAAATAGATCAAATTACATTTCAAATGAATACTTAATGTTATATATCTGGTCAGTAATTCAATATGTTTTATAGGAAGCCCCTATGGGAGATCAAGGACCACTCCTACAAAAAAAAAAAAAAAAAAAAGCATTTATGAAAAAATGCATTTATGCATGCTTTTGTGCACATTTGAAAAACAAAAGTTTACGTATGACCAGGCAAGTTCATGACTAAATTGAAAGACAATGGATATTTCCAGACCTGAGGGTAAAGGCTACTAAAATGGGAATGCAACTGTGACAGAAATGAGACCCAGAGTGAGCAATAATTGGCAGATCAATATGACCAGGAGAAGAGGAAAAGAGAGAAGAAGAAATGTATTTAGAGCCTCTCCTCTTTAACTGCATCTGTGAGAGCCATCAGATCAAAGTACACAGGACTTGTCCCTCAATTGCTCATTTAGTGCCTATCTCGACTTTACTGTAAAACACACATGAAAAGATGTCACTGAGAAGAGAGGCTATAACCTTCTGCTTTGAAGTTGTTATAATATGAAAATGAACAAATATGGGCAAAATAAAATATTGACCAAAAGATTGCAAGCTGCCTTGCTGTCTACTTCCTACATAGACTTCTGCCTTCCAAGATGCTGTTCAAGCAGAGTACATTTTGTGCATTTCAAGGCACTGCAAACATGCACTAGATGGATGTGTTTGACCATTGCACTCTCTAGACCCCCTTGCAATTTTTTTTTTTTTTTATTATTATTATTTATTTTTTATTTTTTCAGCTGTCCTGCATCTAGCATTTTTAAAAGCAGAAAATTGTTCTGTGCAAACAGCCTAGCATACTATTAAGTAACCGATTTGGAACACATAAGCAGCAAGTCCAGTATCACTCCTTTCTTCCATGCATATGATTATGTGAGTTCCATCCTATTCATTATACTTGCAGACAGACATTCAACCTGTTTCAAAGCCTGATAGATTTTACCGCATCATAACCATGCCTGACACAAAGTCAATAATTATGCTTCTTTCAAAGATAAAATCCCTTATTTTGGCCTCATTCTGAGGCAGCACTGCATGTATCATTCATGTTAGAAGGCAATCTCCGAATGCATTGCAACAAGTTATGTGAATAAATGACTAAATTGACAGATGAAAGAAATGTTGACATAAAAGTAGAAATATTGTTTTAAAAATGCATTGTTATATGACATCTAAAATGATTAGTATTGCAATGTATGAAGCTCAACTCACAGAAGTCACTTTCAAACCAAGCGACTTTCTTTTGGTCAACACAGCAAATTGATATGACCAATTGAACCCTGTGTGAAATCTGTGTGGGGAAATCTTTCACCCTAGAGCAAAATTCCCAACCACATAAATTGCTATTGAAATGACTTGATTTTGTCAGCAAAAATTCACAGAACAACAGTAAATGTTCTCTTCTCTTCTCTTCTCTTCTCTTCTCTTCTCTTCTCTTCTCTTCTCTTCTCTTCTCTCTCTTCTCTTCTCTTCTCTTCTCTTCTCTTCTCTTCTCTTCTCTTCTCTTCTCTTCTCTTCTCTTCTCTTCTCATCTTCTCTCTCACATTCTGTGTGTTCCCTCACTGGTATGCTGCATTAATAATGGAGTGGGTGTGAAGCTCTTTCTGCCGGAACATTCTCTGTCATTAATCCCAATATGTAGTGTGCTGGAGATCTGACAGGATTCATTTTGGCTGCGGACACACTCGTGCTCCACTCCACTATACAGCACACATGTGCACACACATTCATAATACACACGCACACTTGTGTTCCCAACAGAATACTAACTTACTTCTTACTGAATACGATGCACTGTATAAAGCATACTTAAAAAATACAAATAAAAAAGTAAGTGAAACAGTCAGCAATATTCCATGATCAACGTTTCAGACAGTAGTATGGAACATTATTTATCATATGGCTTCAACTAGAATCTAATTAGTATATTGAAAATTATATTTTTCAAATTATATAATTTTTATTTTCATAATTGAGTCTCCATAATTAATTTTGATGTTTTCCTGTTTCTCTCTATGATGCTGCTTTGATACGATCTGTATTGTATAAAGTGCTATAGAAATAAACTTGACTATTGTGGCATACAGCGTAGGCATGCTAAATAGGATGCTAAACATTCACTATCCAGATTGTCTGTTTACTCATGGATGGTTTCCATATATGAGTGATTCTGTATTAAGTAATGTAGAAAAAACTTTATGCAAAAATAATCAGCTGGAGGACTAAAAAAACAAACATTATCACAGCTAACAGGCTGTGCGAACATACCATCATGTTGAAGCTACTTTAGGCAATAGCCCCATATGCCACTTCAGTCCATTTCCTGTGTCTTCTTCACATTCATATGCGCACAACTCAGCATGTGGATTAGAGTTTGCATATATCTCAGATGCTAATGTCAGGGTCAGGGGTAAAATATTAAATCATTCATTACGGGTTCCACTGGGTTCTCCTAACTCACGCAGCACATATAGGAAGTGACCTGCTTGACATAATGAAAGAGAACTAGGTGCTGTCTAATCAGATGGAAATTGGGAGAATATTAATTATAATTTATAATTAATTAAGATTCAAAGGTTGTGAGTTCATGTGTTTAAATAAGAGTTCAGGGTAAATGAGATAGACCTATTATCATCATTTTAAATTAAATGCATGCTATTTCCCATGTTTAAATAACACTGGATCTAAACATTTACATTTACTTAAAAATGAGCAATCTTTGAAACAGAAGAGAGCAGTTAAAGAGATAAAGAGAGTTAAAGAGAAATAAAGATATAAAGAGTTAAAGAGAAACCCAAAAATAAAAATAAAAACTGTCATTATTTACTCAAGCCGTTTCAATGCAGTCTTTCCCATACAATGAAAGCTATCCATACAACTGGTGACCAACGTTCCAAGTCTACTGATGGGTTCTGGATCCAAAAAATGTGCAAATGCCTCGTCCACTAAGTTAAAATCCTCACCAGTAGCTCATAACCCGGCTGCAAATATGTTTTCTATCCCAGTGCACTCTGAGATGCATGACTTCCTCAGTGGATTGTTAATAGATGTGCTCAGACAGCAATACAGTGTGTTAAGTGAAAATATATACAGCAAGTAAAGGCTAATAGAGTGTACAGCACCCCATCAAGATTTAGGGAAACAAGCAGACCTGCATTAGAAAGTGTTTTCATGGAAATTGAATTTAAAAAATATGTATGAGGCAACTAAACCAAGATGTGGTCCAACTCAAGTATTCAAGTGCACTTTGCATTCCAAAACAGTATAACTAAAATAAATAAATAAATAAATAAATACCTTAAAAAAGGAAGGGGAAATTTGCATTTTGATATAGGGGAAAATAAAAAAAGACTAAATAAGAATATTTCATTTTAGATTCTATTAGAAAAGGTTTGATTGAAAAAAAAAACATCTACAGATGCACAGCTGAGCTCTATTTACACATTCTAATACAGATCAGCTTGAGAAATAACAGGGCTGCTGAAAAAAAAAATACACAGAGAAATGAGAACCACTTTCAAATGTGCTTGGAGAGCAAATGTTGGATATCTGAAGCGGAACATGTGGTCTGGCCTCTGCCTTGACAGGCCATTATGGTAATCTGTGTTACTTAGAAAGACACCAAGAAGCTAAATATGTGCTATCCACTTTATCAGCATGAATAGCGCAAATTAAAAAGCAAACCCAGGCACTGTCTCTGTTAGAATGGAAATTCTAAGCCATTTATTTTTATTAGAAGCCTTATAGGAACTTATTGTGTACACATATACCCACGCACATACACACACACACACACACACACACACACACACACACAGAGCCACTTCTTCCCAATTAGTTACAAGGCATAGCAGACGTGTTCATTTTCTGAGCTGTTAACTACACAACACAATGATGCCATGATTCCCCGAGCATGAAGCCAGTAAAAGAACTGAGACTGCTGCTCTCTTGTTCCCTATTCAGTGGAGTCTACAGCTGAACTCAATGGAGCTTCGCTCAGGAGTCACACATTTAGCAGTGAACTCTTGTTTCCCAGGTGAAAAAGAAATATATTTAAATTGTGCTTTTTCAGACACACTTAATATATTTATATTATACTGTACTAATTGCATATTAAATGTATTATTTTGAAACAACTTTAAGTATATTAAGTGTATTTCAAGATATGCTTAAGTTCAATTTTAATCTATTTGTAATATATTTAATATATTGAAATTGTGTTAAATTGGAACCACTTTAAGTATATTTAGTGCAATTTAAGTGTATTTTTAATACTTCATGAACTACAGGTAAGGTATATTTGAAGCATCGTTTTAATGTGCTTCAAGTACATTTCAATTGTATTTCAGCTTATTAGAAATGCATTAGCATTACACTACTAGTATATTATATTATATTTATTTGTATTATATTTTTTTTTATATACACACACACGTACACTTTGATATTTAGAAAACTTTAATGTATTATATATTGTGTACATTACAAATATTCATGAAGTACATTAAAAAAAGTACAGCAGCATATATACTTTGATGAAAAACAAAAAAAAAACACTATTAAATGTATTAAAAATGCACTTGAAATACAAGTATGTTCATAGCATTTTTGTATTACTACAAACATACTCAAGTACATTTTAAAACATTATACAAAAACCATAAATGAAAAAAAGACTGAAATGCTATGGAAGAGCCATCTTATCCATTTGTAGAACATTTCAGTTATACCTGTATTACTGAAAAGTAAAGAATTTTACATCAATGAATAAATAAAAATTACAATGCAATTTTCCGAAGAAAAAAAAACACGCAAAGTGAATAGATGTGTGTGCAAAGAAGACTGAAGATGATAAAGTTCAAGCAACAGAATGAGGAGGGATGGAGGGGTTTTGGAGGTGGACGAGGAGATGGTGATGGGAGGATGACGATGATGCCCTGGCGGCTTAGATGGTGTTTGGCACATGGCACAGACCCAGAGCATCCCAGTGCTGACAACACACGGCGGAGTCGAGGGAGAGAGGAGCCAAGATGTAGATGGTGTGGCTGCCGACATCTGGGGGCCGACCGATGGAGACAGAGCTGGTGGATCCGAAGCCGCAGACTAAGGGCCGATGGAGCTGAGCGTCGTCGCAGGTTCCGGAGACCTGGGCACAGCCTAGTCAGTAGTGTCTTGCAGCTTTAGAAAAAAAACGAAACAGAAACAAAATTAGATAACAGATTTTTACATGAATGACTGAAAGGAAGCACAAATTAGCCACCTGGAATGGACATATTGCTAACGTTTTTCTTCCAAGATTGACCGAATCCCCCTCTATTAGGCCTGATTCAAAAATCTCTATAACAGAGGTGATACGACATTAAAATATACTTACTATTCCTTTGCATGTCTCTGCACTCAGATTTCATTTTGTCTTCTATAGCAGCTGATCTGAAAAACAACAAATGTTAATATTTCTCACACGCAAAAAAAAGGCAAATGATGATTGATGATTTGTTTTCTATTTAAGGATGACAGAACAATGTACCTGGTCGGAAATATAGTCAAAAACCTTCCCAGCCTCAGCAGTTTCAGTTGTACTGTATGCTCTTACAAGCAGCTCTTCTTACAATTTAATCTTTGTTCTTATCTGTAATGAGAAATATATATTAGAAAATAAAGTCAATAAGGTTGTCAAGCTTGAACAAATATAGACACCAATCAACCAACACTACCACAGTTTGCTGATCAGCTCAAGACAAAGTAATTGTATGTTCATAATCATGTTTTTTCAAAGATCATTAACCTCATTACAATGAAGCCAAATTGTTCAGGAAATCAGAAATAAATATACTTCATGTTGCAAATAAAAGAATGTTAATGTTAACTAATTTTATTTTATTTTTTTCTGCCAATGCATGTGTCAAAATCATGACTGGTACAGACAAATAACGTTAATTAAATACAAATCTTACCTGAAGTCACAGTGAGGTACTGAAGCCAGACGCCATACACGCTCGCAGAAGCTGGTAAAAATAAGAACATACCACTTTATGCCATGGTCTGTCTGAATACTGGATTCTGATTGGCTGGCAGGTGTTGATTAAATTCGTTGAACTGCAGGTAGTTCCAGGTCAGTTTAATCACGTTCTATATTAATGCGTTTCCTATAAACATTGGTAACCATAGTAACATACAATTACAGTTGAATAGCTTTCCTGTAGCTCAAATAGTAGAGCATGGCGCTAGCAACGCCAAGATCATGGGTTCGATTCCCAGGGAAAGCAAGAGCTGATAAAATGTAAAAACTGTAACTTGAATGCAATGTAAGTCGCTTTGGATAAAAGCGTCTGCCAAATGCATAAATGTAAATGTAAATGAATAGTAATACAGACGAAAATAACCGTCATTTTTATCGTTCCGGTCAAATATTGCAGCACAAATATTATTAACATCTTAAATATGTGAATGCTGGCAAATGACCATGGCATAAACGAGATAATCAACAGCTAGCTGTGCATTAAACGATCTGAATGCACTCCGCTGCGCGTCGGGTGGTTCTTCGCCTCCACGTCCTGCATTCAAATCGTTTAATGCACAGCTAGCCGTCGATTATCCCTTACATATTTTCTAAATAATTTCATAATTCCCCCAAAACAATTTGAATTCTGCCATCACTCACCCTTAAGATGCTCCAAACCATCTAAGACTTTCGTTCATCTTCGAAAGAAAAGCGGAGATATTTTAATGAAATCTGAGAGATGTAGGCTATGTCCCTCCCATGAAAAGTTTCATCAAAGATGTTCACGTTTCAAAAAAGCATCGCCAAAGTAATCCATATGAATTGCGTGGTTTCCTCCAAGCGCCCTAAAGAGACACGATCGCTCTATATAACATAACACTGTTTAAATTTAGACTTATATTCACATTCAAGCTACATTTGCACGCACATCATATTTGATTTACGAAGCTCTCTGCTGCGAGCTCATTATCATACCAACCAATCAGAGCCGTTCAATGGCTCTGGAACCAATCAGGTTTAGTCTGTGTTGTTTGAATTTAAACACAAATAAACGTGTTTTTTTGTTTGTTTGTTTTTTTCTCATTTCAGATATGATGTTGAAATCCTTGTGGGAATTTCAGAAATGTGTATTAGAAAATAAAGGTGTCAAGCTTGAACAAGTTTATAAACACCTAGCTTATTACAATTAATGTATCATGTAATGAACAACAGCCTAATCAACCATAAGAGTTTGTACATTGTAAATGTAAAAAATGTTTGTCAAAATATCGTACTTTTCCAAATATTAAAATTATAAATACATAAATATTTAAAATATAACCATGTGTAGGCCTACTGCAATATAAAGTACATTAAAAACCTACTAAAAGTGTAATCATTTTATGTTCTTACACAAAGTACACATAAAATATATTTTAAGTAAGTAACATAAGTGTTTTCTGTAAATACACTAAAACGTCACTAAAAGTATGCTTGTGTTTAGTATATTCCTTAAAAGTGTAACTAAGAATATATTTGTTAACATAGTATTTCTACTATACTTTTTAGAAATATAGTAATAGTGTGCTTGTGTTTAGCATATTCCTTAAAAGTGTAATTAAGCATATATTTATTACCAACGTATTTCTAGTATACTTTTTATAAACACAGTAAAAGTATGCTCTTGTTTAGCATATTTCTTAGAAGTATAACTAAGCATAAATTTAATACAAAAGTACTTCTAGTATACTTTTTAGAAATATATTAAAATGCAATTCAGTATATTTTTAATGCACTTCAAATAAGCATGTTGGGAATACAAATGTATTATAAACACACTACTTGAATTTCAAGTATATTTTTAATACATTTAATACTACGTCTTTTTCACCTGGGTTACCAATAACAACAACAAGGCCTCAGATGCAATTCAGTGACATTTGTAAATCAGCATCTTTTTATAATAAGGATTATGTCCAGCTGTTATTAGCAGACTGATAGTCTCAGCCACAAACAACACCCTTAAAAAAAAACCATGAAGGCATAGTACATACGAAAAGGTCAAAGCTTTTGAAAATCTTATTGGTTGGTTTCTACGCATAAAAAAAATTTGGTGAGCACAGGCCTTTATCGGTCCACAAGTAACCAAGTGTATTTACAATTTTATCAGGCTACTTGATTTTATCAGGCTACTGAGTGCTCTTGAGAAACTAGTCATTGGCCAAAGTTTGCACAATTCATGGCATTGAACATTTTAAAGAAATGTAAGGGTTTTGTCATTTTGTCATTAGTAGCATGTAAATTAAATAATCATAAAATAAGCACATTTGTATATTCTGATTTATTTGGAGACTTACTTAATCCGTGAAATAGTATGGCTCTTTTGTAGGAAGGGAATTTTTCATGACATTCTTCTATATTTCCCATTTGTTTGTGATTACTGGATTTAATAATTTGGACCTGAACATAATTGGAAACAGTTATACTCACTATAGACATTTCCATTACTTTTCCAAGTTGTTTCTGATTACTAGATATAAAGTTAGTAATATTTATTTTTATAAATAAATAATTTAATATAGCATGCACAAAGCGCCTGCAAAAAACTAAAAAAATAAATTAAATAAAATATTATTGACTTGCGCATAGCTAGAAAAAATATATTCACTGTAGAAATTCTGATTATGTGATTAATGGACAAAAAAAAAAAAAAAAACATTAAAATGTTTTATCCAGTGGAATATTTTAGACTGTATTAGAATACATTTCATTCCTCTTTGTTGTGTGTGTGTTTTTTTTTTTTTTACTTTTATTTTTGCCATTTTTTACATTTATTTATAGAGGGGGGGAAAAAAGAACATTAAGAGCAAACTGGAAAAAAAAGAAAAAGAAAAAAAAAAACCCCACACAACAAAGAGGAAACAACTGTTGTCACGGTTCATAGATCCAATGTCTCTCTCTAGTCTCGTGCTTTGTTGTTTACATGTGTGTGAGTGTGGGAGTGGGTGTGTCCGGATCGTTACTGTTGATCAGTATCCAGCTGCAATCACTCTTCCATCACCAGCTGCCACTCATCTCACCTCCTATAAATACTTACCACCTTCTCATCTCCTTTGTCAGATCGTTTCATGAAGTCTAGGTTGTCTGATCCTGTGTCCGTGCCTCGTGTCCCGTCTTTAGTTCCTGTGTTCCGGTTTCACGTCTTGTTGGATCGTCTTTATGTCTGGCTCACGTCATCCGTCATCAGAGCCCGCTGCACTTCATCCATCACGCCACGTCTGACCATCAAAGTCCCTGTGCCACCGCCTGCATCACCCGGATCTATCATCATCATCCTCATCTATTCTGACTTTAAATAAAGAGTTTTTACTTGCATTTGTATCTTCGTTTCTGACATAACAACTGTATCACTCACATTCGGAAAAATAATGGCAGAATATTTGACAGGATTTTTATTTTTTTCTGGGGCTTGACATTAAAGAGCTAACATGCAGCAAAACCTTGAGTTTAGCTTACTGGTCAAGAAGTAATCTTATCGATTAAAACCCAAACATCCCATCAAATTCCTCCTGTCAATGTTTAACCCCGTTTTACCCTGTTCTCTGTATCTACATATTTCGGCAAGTCTTCAAATTTTTACTTGAAATTTTGCACTTCCATAACTAAATCGGAATTCCTCTTCTCATGTAATGGGTCAGCCATGGTCCCACACTGGCTAAACACCCTCTGGTTCAGCCTGCTACTGTAGCCATGCCCCAAACTCTCACTATATTGGTTGGCCTGGAAAATGATTGACGGCTGTGAGTGAATCACTCCAAATGTTTTGATGGTGCCTGCGAGAACCTGTAGTTGTAGATTAACAATACAGCATGTTAAGCATATATGTATTTTGACATTTAAAAAAATGTTCTGCCTCAGCCCCCATCTGTACGGTGCGAGCCCCACGGGACTGCCATCCTCCAGCGTCGTTGGGGCTGGAGTATCCCTGACCTCCGCCTCCAGCCTCCGAGGAACGGACTCCACCTCAGCCCGTCGACCCGTCGGCTACACCATGGCTCCTAGCTCCCTCCTCTCCGCCATGGCCCATCTGTCCACTGGCTCCGCCGGGCTCCCTCGTCCCTCCAGCTCCGCCTTGATCTGGCTTCAACCATTCTGCACCTCGGGACTCCACTCCTCTGGCTGCGCCTCATCCCTTCGTCCCTCCTGCTCCATCAGGCTCCTTCATCCCTTCGGCTCCTCCTCAGTCCTCTGTCGCTCTGGCTCCACCGAGGCCCTCTGGGTTCCTGCCTCGGTCGCCGGTGCCATCTGCTCCACCTTGGGCCACCGGATCTGCCCCATCGCCCTTGCTCTTTGGCTCTCCGTCTCCACCTCAGGCTCCTCCACCACCTGCTCCGCTGCCGTTGGTCAGCCCCCTGGAGTCGGCGGCCATCCCTCCTCCATGGCTCCTCCCTCTGTCGGCTCCACCCTGGGTTGACATTATAGCTGTGGCCTGGGTCCAGCTGGGCTCCTCCTGCTCCGGGTCCGTCCTGTCTCCTCCCTGGCTCCTCCCTCCTTTGTCACCCCCTTGGACTCTGTTGCCGGCCCCCTCCCGGGTGTTCATCCTCCTCCTGAGCCACCTCCTAAGTTCCCACCCGTCCCTCCCCTTGTAGTTTCTGTGGTGCGAGGACGCGCCTTTCCGGGATGGGGCACTATGTCAGGATTAAGGACCTGTCTGTGTTGTGTTTTGCTCCCCATGTGCTCCGTGACCCAGTTTCTGTCTCCCGTTGATTGTTGATTTGATTTCAGGTGTGTCTGCTTTCGTCCCTCATTATCCTGTCTTTAAATAGCCCAGTCTGTTCAGTTAGTGTTTGTCGGTTCTTGAATGTCTTCCTTGTGTTCTATGTTTCCCCGTTGGATTATTAAAGTCTCTAGTTTTGTGAATTCCATGTCTCCTCGTTCCTGGCTTCCTTGACTTCTGAGAATCGTGACAATAAGTTTTAGAACCTGCCCCTAAACTTGAGATTGGTCACATCACATGACTGTCTAAGTGGGCAGTTCTTGTTCAGAATGTCTATAGTAAAATATGGGAGAGTGATGAGCGAAGGACAAAAAAAATCGCCTCAGTGAATGTTTGTGTGCAGATAACTGTCTGCCAGACTTCCCAGCATTACCAGTTAGCTTTACCAGTTCTGTGCTGGTCATAAGGACATGTGTAAGGGTAATTCCCACAATTTTAAGTCTCCCTTGCTCTCTTGGTGTAAAACCAAACAGCATATACAGTGTGTGATTTCTAATCTGCCTGTCCCCTCAGGCTGGCCGTGCTCTGCAGTAGCATCATGGAAGAGGCCTCGTAATGATGCAGTGTCACCACATAACAGATAACTCTCAACAATACCCATTCATTTCCATCACCACATGCCTCTCTGTGTACGAGAGAGAGCCCGACACAAACAATGGACCAAAACACTGAGCGGACAGACACATTCATCTGCCTGAGCACACGCACACAAACAGCCTGTATTATTCCTGGCCACTGTATGGGCTCATCGTGGGATTTTAAAGCACTGAGAGAGAGAAGTGGATAAAGTAAGAGAGAGTAGCAGGACGATAAAGAATAACAATGGAAAAAACAAAAAAAACAAACAAACAAACAAAAAAAACACATCAATCAACTTTGTGCATGGTGTCTCAGTAGACTGTTGGAACAGTAACTAATGTCCATTCTGAAAGTCTGGGTTAAAGCCTGCTGGGTCTTTTGCTAATGAAGAGCCACAGTGTGAGAGAGAATCGTAACATCCATAAGGTATAGAGTACCCTTGAACATACTTCTGGTAGTGTTTGTGACTCTGTGCCAAAAGGCAAAAGAGCACATCAAGGGCACATAACAGCCACAAAGGGGGCACTAGTGAGCACTAAAACCTTCTAAAAGTTTTAGAGGATCATCATCATCTTTAAAACAAACACCACTGAATTCCAGACCGGTATGCAAGTAGTCTGGTATTATATGTGAACTTGTGAATTACAGTTGACTCTTAAATTTCGTATGTTGTTTTGAACATTTTTGACTCCTTTGTCTTGCTAGGGAGAAGAACTTCATAGCTAGAATTTTATGTAGACTCTTCTTTTTAAAATTTTTAATTTATTTATTTTACACAGGGCTCAACGATATGGCCAAAATTTCTAACACATTATATTTCTCAATTTCGGTCTATACAATATAATTGCGATGACTATATGAACAAATTTGGTTAATTGAAGAATTATCATTTGACTTTTATGTAAACCAAGTTATCTGTAAACACACACACACAGTTTTCCCAAATATTCCTTTTTTGAATTGCCTGAAAAACCACATGAGCGTAAAAAAACTTTTTTTTTTTGCGGTATGGGAGTTTTTGCGAAATTGACGTGACATATTATATTAGGTGGCCTTAACTACTATGTACTTACATTTAAATTAATCATTTGACACAATGCACTTATAAGTACAATGTAAAAACATGTATGTACACAATAATCTTAAAAATACCTATATGTAATTACATCTGTAATTAATTTCTGCAATTAAATTTATAATTACACTGTTGACCCATCCCTTACACCTTAACCCACCCTTAAACCTACCCATACTACCAAATGTGTCCCTAACCTTACCCGTATCCCACCTCAATAGCAGCAAAAGTGTTTTGCAATACAATATGGCCACATTAAGTACATTGTACTTATATTTTTACATAGAAGTTAAGGCCACCTAATATAAAGTGTGACTGGCATATTTTTAATTCGCAAATTCAGTTTACGCAATTTGAAGGGTAATGGAAACAGCTAGTGACAAATCCTATAATGTATATTGAAATTTTGGAAATGTGTTTAAAAATCATACACTGTTATTGAAAAAAATCAAATTGCGATCTATATTGATTTTGAATTATCGTCCAGCCCTTACAATTTGACAGGAAAAGGCAAAAAACCAAAATAGTCTGTCCACAAGTGATCATGACTATTTATTTCGATCTTTGTTTAGAAATGTTTAAATGTAAGCTTTGGCTCTAGGAAAAGGGCAAAGCGGAAAAATCTGTACATAAAATACATTTGAAGCAAAAATACATTTAAAAAATGGAAAAATGCCAAATCAGTATTAAAATACATAGAAACAAAAATTGTTATTTTAAATTTTTATAATGTTTCACTGCATTTTTATATCATATTTTGACTGCAGACTTTTAAAAACATTAAAACATCTTAAGGCCCGGGTACTTCATGCGTTCCTTTCCGTCTCGCGCACAGCCGTGTCCGCACAGCTTTCAAACTAGCATACTCACCCGCACAGCACGGATTGCCAAGTTCGACACATACGCACATACGTCTCTGCTGCCTTTTTCTTGCGCATGCCCTGTTGCATTTGCACCGTCTGCGCGGTATTGCCTCCAAGTCGTTAGGCTAGAAGGGATATGGCGCTACTGGGCATGCGCACATCAATACATCATAATTTTTGTCACACTGTACAACAATAATTACTCTTTTTTCATTACTATAAGGGGTAGGGGTAGGTGTAGATATTAATAAAACACAATCTAATAGGTAGAAAATTAATTTAATTGTTCGTTTCCGGTCGGAGCCACAACCTTCTAGCCACAACCCCTGCACGTGCAGGGTGCGCAGCTGTCCATAAGCCCTCCTGATAACGAAAATCACATAAAGGCCCGGGTATACTTCACTTTCCGCGTTCCGTTCCGTCTCGCGCACAGCCGCGTCCGCGCAGCTTTTAAAGTATACTCAACCGCAGATGAGTGCGGACGGACGAGCTCGACACATGCGCAGTGCCACCTACTTGACTTGCGCTGTCTCAACGTTCACCGTGCGCATGCGCTGTTGTACGCGCACCGTACGCGGACGGCCGAAGTATACTTTGGCCTTTAGTGACCCCAAGCTACTGAACTGTAGTGTAAAAGTGCTGAAAGTTGGGACAACCTATTATACCACATTAAAACGTCTAATGCTGTAAAATATATTAGGATATATAATATCCTTCAGGAATATTTTCAGAAAATCCAAAACAATAATAATGATGGAGGGAAAGACAGAGGCAACAACATAGGAAGTGAGAACTAAATGGTGAAATATGGCAAGAAAATGAGAGTAACAGTAGCAGTACGCGAAATGAGTTGAATAAAATTATTTCCCCACTTGCAGTCAACCAAGGGCCATATCCAGGACATTCCCAGGCACAGCCTCACAGGATCCAATCAGCCGACACACTCTCTTCCTTAAAGTCACTTCATCCAGCTGTCATCCAACTGCTTATGACCGTGCTGCTTAGCACCATATTAGCACTAGCACAGTAAATCTATCCCTATCACAGAGTCCCAGGTCACTGTTTAGTGGATAATAGTTGGGGGTTGATTTTGGCCTGAGGGAAAGTAGAGGAGGGCTGCAGCGCTGCTCATATGGTCTCATTTTCACTTCCAGATTTCTCTCCAGGGAACAACACTAATAAAAGTGTGTCAAACCGAGCATCACAGAGGGGGCAATAAGGCACTAGAATTTGAGTTATTGTTTACGTGTGTGAGCATGTGCGAGAATGTCAACAAGACTGAAAGATAAGATGATGACAGGGTTTTAAATGTTAAAAACGATCAATTATTATAAATCACATTCTGTGATTGTATTATCTGAAAATATTTACTTTGTATTATTTTAATTATGGATTGTAATAATTATCTTAGTCTCAAAGGCAGTTTTTTTGTATTTGGAAAGCATCACTGTTCACAAAATTGCACTATATATTTGTTTTCTAACACTGTATAAATGGATCTTTACACATGAAAATATGTATCTGCTTTTATATTTCAGGAAGAGTTCCCTCGCAAGGGCATCGTTATATTTGGGGGTCAAACTAAAGTTTGAAAACTCATGAATTAAAGAGAAAGAATGGAAAAAGGTCAAAAATGTCCTGTGCAATTATATTTAAACACACAGTAATTGTGCTGTGACAAATGTATGAATCAGCATGCATAAAAATGTATAAATATGACATTTCTACACCTGGAACCTCTAATAACTATGTGCCGAATCACACATCCCCTGAGACCAACACAGCTGTCATCAGCTGAGCAACAGTCCACTGACTCCGAATCACGCAACCATCCTCTTAAACAATCAAATATAATTACATACAGAACACATACACACTCACAGATAAACCACCGTTTATCCATTTTTATGGAGTTCAGCATGACAGGCTTGATGGATGATGACTAAAAATAACACAAAAGCAGGCACCTCCCAAGTGTTCGAGCTTGGAGATAATTACTTTCTTGTCGGCCGTCTAATCAGTGTCACAAAAACAGGCAGAAGAGAATTAGGAAACAATTAGGTTACAGTGGAGAAAAAGGGTCCTTTTTAGACTCTGTAGATTGCAAGTCTTCATTAGAAGGCAGGATGGTTCTCATGCTTGGAATGAGTTACTGATAAGGTCACAGGCCTCAAAATGAAACAATTCTAGTCCAGCTAACATTAGACATAAATGAGGAATCACAGTTTAATCAACAGTTTTAAAGGGGTAATTTTTTCAGACCTTGTGAGGCCAACAAGTTATGCAAGTAACTTGTACCTTTATGCTTTAACCTGATGGCAATAGAGAGGCCACAGTTCACCTTCACTACAATTTTCAATGTCCAAAATACTGATACAAAAAAGAATGACTGATTCTTTGTCCAAATCATTTTTTTTTTTTTTTGACAAGTCCACTTGATGCCAAAAAGACTTCACCTTTAAGTGTCCATAGTGTCTCTTTGTTTTGATGGACATCTACAAGTCAGATATCATGGGTGTCTGCTTCAGCTTTCTTTTGCCCCCTGATCTATTCAGACCAGACTGACCCATATTTTGTTTCTTATCACATGACCCACTCCTGCCCTCTGCAGATAAAGTCCATTACAAATCATACAGTTGAGGCTAATCCATAATACTAGTGTAATAACGAATAACTTTCCTCAGGAGAGACTGATAGATTCTCGTCGCACTGCCAAAGCAAGAAAGCCCCCCCCCCCATCTTCTCATAGTCCAGCCTGACCTGGAAATTATCATTCCATTCTTATCAGTCTAATGAATATTTTAGTGCATTATTAAAGAGCCGTATTGAATTAATTGTTGGGGGTCTCGGCTAAACTCTCGCCATCTTCCCAATTCACCCTCCTCAGCAAAAGCTTTTTATGCAAATGCTAATTGGAGAAACTTTGCTAGTCAGCACAATCTAAAAACATTCCCACCGCACACACAAACACTACATTTCCTTGCTATTCTTTTCCAATCTGTTCAGTAGCTTATTCTGAATTCACATAGACTGCAGTTGATTGCTTGTGAATTATTTAAAGAGCAATGAGTATGTGTAGATAGAATAGAGAGATGAATAGAGAGAGAAGGGCATTTGTTAGAGGTGAAATCATATTGAAATACTAGTCACTTTCATAAAAGACTGGACCTATCAGATGTAAGCATGTACATTTTCAGAAAACTCAACTATATTTGAGTATGTTCTACAGTTACTGGGCAATGACATATGAGAGTCTATGAAAGCGAAAAATCTAGTTTAAAATACATGCAAATTATTCATGTTGCAAAATGAAAAATGTATGTTGGTTTCATAGTTTTGAAAACACTTATACAATTTCCAAAATATGAAAAAAGGATTTTAAAAATGTGGTGTAATCAAGGAAAAATTATGATGATGTTGATTGTGATGATACATACATACAGTATATGTGTGTGTGTGTTGGTGGGTGGGTGGATAGGTGTGTACCTGGTATTTCTCACGTTATGGGGACCAAATGTCATTTTTAGGTCCCCATGAGGAAACAAGCTTAGAAATCAATCATTTTTGAAAATCAAAAAATGCAGGAAGTTTCCTGTGAGGGGTAGGTTTAGGTGAAGGGTTGGCGTAGGCCGATAGAAAATACAGTTTTTCAAATATTATTATTTTTATTATTATTTTTTTTTTTTTTTGCATATCATTCTAAGAATTAAAAATGAAATATCTTGCTAACTACTTAAAGTTTTATTTTCATGTATTTAAATCTTTTAATGATTTTTTCCTCAGTATATTGTTTCCTCTTCTTTTCCAAAAAAAAAAAAAAAAAGGTAAAAAATTATTTAATAAAGAGATTAAAATCCTCAAGTATTTTTTTTTTTTTTTTTTTTTATGTATATTTGAATCAATTACTAGACTTTTATTTTTATTTTCAAAAAAGTATTGGGTGGCTTGCACTTTATTCAACACTGGTGCAGAAAAAGCAATAATGGTGCGTTCAGCGAGTCAGAAAATGTCAGCAAACATTTACATTCCTTCGCAGTTTAGTGAGATACACAACAAGAAGATACAAATTTCAGGGTTGTGAAAGAAAAGGAAAAGTGGGAAGGAAAGAAAATGAGCTTGAGCTGGTGTATGTGTGCAGAGAATCAGAAAAAAAGGGCAGGTTGTTTATCAGCCTGATGTTGTGAAAAATGACACGATGTGCTGTAAATTTAGCCATCATAAACCCAGGCAGGAAATGGCCCAGGTGATAAAGACGCAGCCTCCACGTGGGCCACAGACGACATACTCCTCCGAGACCCGACCCTCGACCGCACTGCATCAGAAACACACCTTCAGCTACGGCAATTAGCAACAGGCTGGCAGGAGCGGGTTCAGCTCATAAAAAATCTATTGATGTGAGTATGGCTATGCCTAAGCCTTTTTCATTAGTCTCCACTAAACAATTCATTTTGACAGACTTACGAGTAGGGTCTTAATTCACTCCTTCACTGCCGTCTGATTAACAGAGCACTCAGTGGAAATTACTACTCCCCCAACCCCCTCGGCAGCTGATTTAAAGCCTGTAGACAACTGTTTTTAAACAGTGTCACATCATTAATTTTTTACACTCTTACATTGATTTGTTTAGTGAGCAACACAAAGTTCATTGTGTTTTAAAAGGGGATAACAATCTCGGTGTCTCAGCATCAAAGGAGCTCATGAATAAACACAGCTTTCGGGCGATGATACCATGAATCCATTTGCATACCTAGTCTCAGGAAATGTTGCCATTTGCAAAGTGAAGATTAAACCAACAAAACAAAGCACAAATTGCGAATGTGATATTGCTTTTATATAATAGAAGTTTATGTTGTTAAGAAAATACTATCACTGTTCATGATTAATGGTCAAATTATCTGTAACAAATATTTCGAAAGGGCATATCTCTATTTATATAAGATAAATCATTATAATTCATCTAGAATGGATAAACAAACTGGTAAACTAAAAGAGGCCAAAAATTATTATATTATATTAAATTATAGTTTTTTTTTACAAATTCACTTGTATTTTTACAATATATATATATATATATATATGCATGCATGGCCTTTCTTTTTAACAAAAATGCAATTACACATTTCTTGACATAGCAATATAATATAATATAATATAATATAATATAATATAATATAATATAATATAATATAATATAATATAATATAATATAATATAATATAATATAATATAATATAATATAATATAATATAATATAATAACAACTGATATTTCAGACAAATGCCCAGTTGCTTTATATTTTTACACCACTTGGCCAATCAAATTACAGGACGGAAACAACCGTAACTGTTGCAAAACATGAAACAAACCAAATGAGTTTTCAAATTGAACTAAGAAATAATTAATGTCACTAAAGAGTAATAGACTTAGAAGTCATGTTAAAAAATGTTCTTTACATTTTGATAAAATGTCAGCCAAGGCATTTTATGCACTGCTTTTACAGGAGAGTGAAAAATGGTCTGTATGGGCTGTTGGAAATGGACAGGCAGAATTAAAAGAATGAGGGTACATACATGCTGTACTGAGCAATGGACACACTGATCAATAATAAATTAAACGATCACAGAAAAAGAACAAAATGTTGCAACCGTCTGGAACAGGGTTGTGATATTAATCCGAAGAAAGGTCTCTCCCGTATATCAAGCTCATAACAACAGCAGGCTGAAGTAATTGCCTTGTCTGCAGAAAGCTGAATAACATGTGCCATGACAAATACTTTGAGTCAGCCAATATCCCCACATCCATTTCCATCCTTTTTACTAGGGTGAAAAAACAAATATCTCCCTGCTTTTTAGAGTTCAAATACAAGAAAAAAAAAATCTAATTCTCTATAAAAGCAAGCTTTCGCTGACCTGTTTTATGTCTATCCCATTCAGCACCATTCTGGGTAAAAATCTAAAATCGTTTGGGAACATTTGGGCCCTACTGGATTTTAGGGCATCAACAAGTGGTTCTCTTTTCTTAGAAGAATTCATGGCAAGGGAAGACTATTATTTCCTGAGAGTTAGCATGGGATTTGAATTTTAAAAATGTAATGGCCATTTCTTGCTCCAGACTTACTGAAACACCATAGGCTATGTGCATATTAGGCGTAGCCTTGAAATACAGACTGTGATACAAGAAATTTGACTCCATTTAGCTCAAACTATCTTCTAGTTGTATACAAGGAAAGCATTGTACGTTTACATTTATTCATCTGGCAGATGCTTTTATTCAAAACTACTTAAAATTGAGGAATACAACAAACGATTTACCATAAGATGGAAAAAAAAAAAAAACACAAGAAGTGCCCATTATACAAGTGAGTTATGTGACATAATAAAGTAATTTCATGATTACTGCATGGCGCTAGCAACACCAAGATTATGGGTTTA